>NC_056501.1:25489947-25493095 GCF_014905685.2 Nematolebias whitei | reverse complement strand
ACACAATAATATATATATATATATATATATATATATATATATATATATACATACTGATATATATATATATCAGTATGTGTTTCAGCATGACTAAATTTCTACCGCAATAAATTAATAATATCTATAAAAATGCATATTGCAGCCATTTTTGTGATTGCTAAGGGTGATAAGCTGTGGCGATCATCTTGAACAATTTGACTCCAGAAGCTAATCGGTAGCACATTCAATAATTATTTTCAGATCTACTTTAAGGTACGTTGCGTGAGAGTGGAAATATTTTGCTACAGAACAATTGAACTTACACAAAAACATCATTGCCTTTTGTCTTTCACTGACATGCAAGCAGAATATACCTGTAATGTAATACAGATACAGCATGTATAAAACTATAAACTTATACATATTAATTGAAAAAAATAATTTAAAGTTGATTTTCAGAATGAACCGTTCAGAGAAGAAAGAGCAAAGAAACAGTAAAGTTTTTGTTGGGACCAGGAGAAAAGAATCATTAGAATGTGTTTTGATTGACCTTTTTTTAAAACAGGAAATAAAACGGAAATAAATTTTTAAATTCTGACTTTAGTAGTTGCTTGATGCAGGGGGTTATCTCTTGTGTTTTTAACAGTGAAACTCTTACATCTTTCATCACTGTGTATAACTGTAGACTTTAAGGCTTAATGACTGATACGTTTTAAATGCTGAGTCAAATAGAGGAAGCTCATCAGACTTTCAGTGATTTCTACTATCCGTTATTACAACAGCACTTTGCTCAACCTACATTATTTCAGTGTTAGTCCACATCAAACTGCTCCTATTACCTAAGACACTCAAATAAATGTCCATTTATTTTGAAATCACCTTTAAAACTGCTCAAGGCAGAGCAAAGTGCTGTATAATACATGAAGCAAACCAGAAATGATGAAAACAGTAAAACCAAACAGACCAGTTAAATTAACCAAATGTTAATAACACTATACAAACTAAAAATGTAAAAGGTAAATAATTCAATTTAATTTCATGACGCAGGACATACAAAACAGAATTACATGTCAAACTCTTGTAGATTCAGCGTTCCCTGAAGGACTGTATGTGTTGAAGCTACACCAGGTTTCAACTCAGGCTCTGTCAGAGCTGGAGCCATTTTTGTTCAAGCTAAGGTCGGCTAGCTACGGCTGCCATTTTGAATCAGTTCGACTCCAAACGTTAATCGAACGTCATTGGAAAAAAACAGCAAACTTTTAAAATGGTCCAAAGTCTGACAGAATGCTGTGCTTCTGTAGAAACACAAACTTATTTTTGTTATGACATCTTGTTTTGCGTCGATTCTTCCTCTCTGTCGCCCCGGAGGTTTGGCCTCTATATGATCTTGCAGCTCGACTCCCAGAGTATTTAGAGGTTGATGTATTTGGTGACAGCTGCTCCCAGCAGAATGGAGCGCTGAAGCTGAGGAGCGGAGGTGTGCGTGCGTCCCTGCTGTATAGGTACAGAGCGATGCGGTGAACAGGATCTGGTCCTGTAGCTGACTCACTATAAATAACTCTTCAAGATGGAGATGCCTCAGGTTGGTGCTACTTTTCTCTCTGTATGCGTCTGCAGCCTGTTGTTGTACAGTAAAGCTGGAGCGCATGTGTGATTGCATGTACGTGCAAATGAGAAAAGACACATTCGTCACATATTGATGGAGAAAACAGAGGTCGGCTGTTTGCTCTGATCATTTGTCCTTGACCATGTCTGAATAGAAATTACCAGCAGAAAATCTTGAAATGTCTCACAAAATACTGTATGAATTTTAATAAAACATCCAGAAAATAACAATTGGAAGTACCGTTAGAACTCATAAATATTTGGAGCAAACCTGATTCAAGACGGTCGTCCAAGCAAACAAACTTTGGAAAACACAAAAATGGCTATAATTCAGCCAGTTTTACATAAAATGAACTAAAATATGTCATGGTAGTAGCTGAGCATCATTCACAACACAAACTCCAAATGGTACTTCATTACACAAGAATTTTGCCTTAAACCTTAGCTTTAGCTGAGTCAACACCGGTTGTCTGTTAGCAAAACTTCACATGTACCCCTCAAGAGATTTCAATGAAACATTCAGAATGTATATATTGTATGTACAAATACAACTGATTACATTTTGGAGTCAACCCAATTCAAGACGATTGCCTCAGCTACAACTTTAGCCAACATAAAAATGACCATACCTCAATTAATTTTACAGATTCTGGGCAGCACAGTGGTGCAACTGGTAGAGCTGCTGCCTCTCAGCAAAATCCCGGTCCGGGGGCCTTTTGGGGTGGAGTTTGCATGTTCTCTCCGTGCATGAGTGGCTTTTCTCCGGGTGCTCCGGTTTCCTCCCACAGACCAAAAACATGCATGTTAGGCTGATTGGTAACTCTAAATTGTCCCTAGGAGTGAGTGAGAGACTGAATGGTTGTTTGTCTCATTTGTCTCTATGTGGTCCTGTGATGGACTGCAGACCTGTCCAGGGTGTACCCCGCCCCTCCCACAGTGATAGCTGGACATGGGCACCAGTGACCCTTGTCGCCCAACGTGGAAGAAATGGGTAAAAGATAACGGTTTCAACTCTGTCATTTGTCAACATGATGATGAACAAGATGATCTCCCCAATGCCAAACCCAGCCGGTCAAAGCAGATGGCCGCTTGTCCTGAGCCTGGTTCTGCTAAAGGTTTATTCCTCATGAGGGAGTTTTTTCTTTCCACTGTCGCCTTTATGCTCAAGATGAAAGTTCTGCGATGGAGTTAAACTCAAAGCAGTCTGCTCCTCAGGTAAATAATGTTAAATTATTATTTTATAGAATGTTTCTGTTCAGTGCCCTGAGATGACTTCTGTTGTGACTTGACGTTTTATAAATAAACTTAATTGAATTGAATTGCTTTTGAAACTCTTAGTGTTCTCCAAGCCTTTAATTCTTTGTTTTATATTTGCTTGCTTAAACATTTTTAAATGTTTAAAGGGAATAAAAGGAAGGCAGCCGAGTGCACCCAAAGGCTCCGAGCTCCAAGTCATTAGCCTCACACTGGAGAGTTGTTGCACATCTCCTCCTAGCAACTTCCCTCTCTCTGTGCACGTGTGTGTGTGTGTGTGTGTGTGTGTGTGTGTGTGTGTGTGTGTGTG
>NC_056501.1:25438659-25489937 GCF_014905685.2 Nematolebias whitei | reverse complement strand
TGTGTGTGTGTGTGTGTGTGTGTGTGTGTGTGTGTGTGTGTGTGTGTCCAGGTTTAGGGACGCCAGTTCAAGCATGTTTGTAAGACAGAGAGCAGCCCTCACCACCAGTTCAGCACTGACCCATCCAGCCTTGTCCTCCTGAATCAATTCAAGCACAAATATGAGTGTAACAAGACGGGACGAAGCCAACTGCTGTGCTCTGACAGCAGACACACACACACACACACAAAAAAAAGAAAGGTAAGCAAAAAGTCACAGACGGTTGCGCCTCTGAAGGAGCAGAAACAACAGCACAGACAAATGTGACAGTACACCCAGAGCGAGATGACTCACTCTGTTTTGACACTGCAGCACATGAGGTGTGTGTACTCATGAAAGATGGTGCATTCTGAGAATCAAAGCTGGTAACACTTCAGTCTGATTCACACAAATGACACAAAACGTTCTTTTTTTTTCAGTGTTTTCCTTTTCTGTTGACTTAATCTAACAGTAGATGGGGATTTTTCCAAGTTATTTTGAGGATAATAACTCTTCTTTAAATGGTCTGTACATTAAATGGTAAATGAACTGTACTTATATAGCTCTATCTTATCAAGACACTCAAAGCTCTTTACACTACAATCTGTGTCCTCACTGACCCATTCATACAGCACTCTACTAGATCTATAGATCTATACAAAGAATAATCAGAGCTTTATCACATTCATACACTGATGGGACACACATCAGAGGCAATGGGGGGTTCAGTGTCTTGCCCAGGGACACTTCAGCATGTGAATGCTGGTGGAATCAAACCTCCAACTCTCCCATTGGAGGACACCCACTCAGCCACAGCTGCCCCAAATTACCACAACAATATCAAGAGTTGTGTCACTTCATACAACTGAGAGAATAAAATAATAAAACTACTGAAGCAGAAATTTAGATACAATAACATTAAAAGGAATTGTCTAAGGAAAAAAATACAAAAAGTTGGCGACTGAATAGGATTTAGGGTATAAAAAGAAAGAAGGGTTTATTCAGGAGGTGGAGTGAGTTTTAGTGATCGTTCTTTACGCCAGAGCTTTTGAATGAAGCTCGAGTTTCATCATGAGTCTGAACCGTTTGAAGAACGCTGCGTGTTGTCATGACAAGCTCATGGAGTTCAAGAAAAATCTGTTGCTTTTAGACTAAAGCTTTCTGGAGATTATAAAGAAAACTGATGAATTCTAAGTAAAAAAATCATTTGGGCTCATGTTTTACACAAAACTTGCTAAGATCATAAGCATAGAAGTGAAATCCTCGTAGTAAAACACAGAGATGGAAGTATCATAACGTGGGAGTGCATTATCTTAGTTATTATTTTTGTGTTTGTTTGCACTGTTAGCAAAATATATCATGAGCCAATGAATGTATTTTAATGAAGCTCCCAGAATAAGACGATTGTCAACTGATTAACTTTTAGATTAACCCCAATTTAAGATGGCCACGACAGTTAATTGACACCATCAAACACAAAATGGGCTGTAGCTCAAGCTTACAGTCAGCTAAATTTGGTGGTAGTAGCAGATAGTCACCCCCAACTTATCCCTAATCAGGGCTTAATTTGAGCCAGACACTGTCGGAACAGGATCAGAGAATGCTTTTATTTTGACATTGTGCGTTCCGGTAACTGTTTACCTGGTTCTGGTAACTCTCAGGCTTACTAATAATAAAGTTATGAACAAATATGACTGCCTTGAACAAATAACACTTATATTGGATATGTGAACCGAAAATAATTACATAAACACTAATTTTAAACATAACAGTCACTTACAAGCTTCCTAATATCACATAAGAGCTAATAAGCATTTCAGCTTCTACCCTTAAACAAATCTCCGCCCCTAAAAGTATAGACAATTTAATTGAAAACACAAAAATATAATTAAACACCACAACTAAATTGCAAATCAGTTTGACAGTTTAAGTGGGTCATTCATAAAATTTTGATTATTTATTAAAAATATGAGTAAAACGCTTGGTAAGTAATCACATTTCGTAGGTAGGCTACATGGCGTATCAAAAAAACGGCGCCAATTTGTCAAAAAAACATTGATCAAAATGTTTTTAAAAAACTGTCAAATTTACTTTCATTTAAAAATAATGCTTCTCGTTGTACAAGTGAACAACTGAGAATTGAAGCACATGAAGGCAGTGGCAATGGAGAGAGTACTGGAGTAGGTGCGAGTGGTGGGGGTGAGTGTCGAGCTAACCAGGCTGTTATTCCCAGATAGGAGCCCACAGGCAGTCGCCATGAACAGCCTGAGGAGGAGCCGGGGGGGGGGGGGGGGGGGGGGGGGGTGGGGGGGGGGCAGGATGCTTGAGAGAAGCGGAGTGTGCTCTATTCACACAGGTAGAGAGCTGTTGGCTGTTGGTCAGGCTACTTGTTGCTCTCTAAAATAGTTATTGATTACAAGTATAAATAAACGTAGACCCGTTAAAATACACCAGAAAGCAAGAAATGGCATCTACTTTATTCAAAATTTTCTAGGGTAGGACCCCTCCCCCCTGCTATTTGTGTTCCAGCATCGTTTGGTTTACAAAGTAAGCACTGCTGGCCCTAATGCAGATCACAAGATCACAAGATCACAAGATCACACATCACATCGTTTAAAAAGCTTAAACTCCTGGTCTGGTTTTCATTCGAAAACTCCAGGTTCCTTCAAGGGGTGTCTGGCCTTTTATTGTGAGAAGTGTAAAAGAGATGGAATATATCACATCCTAAATACGCTTGGATCTCAATGAAATGACTGTTATTCACACAGAGCAAATCTGTCCTGATAATGATACAAAACTCACTGAGGTGTAGCCACAAGCCGTCATCGCCTGACTGCAATCAAACGACCATTTTAAGGGCACTTGTAGTCAAACACAACTCCTGGAGTGAAAAGGTGCACATCAAAATACACTGTTAGTTTTAAATTAAAGCTAGGAGTGTTTAGTTTAGTTGTGGAGTTCCTCAGGGTTCAGTGCTTGGACCAATACTCTTTACATTTTACTCAGATCATTAATGTTATTAACTTACTTGTTATGTACATGAATGTTTCTGTACAGTGCCCTGAGATGACTTCTGTTGTGACTTGGCACTATATGAATAAAACAAACTGAATTGAATTTTGAAGTTAAAGGGCATTATCTACTGTAGGAGGGACAGTTTGAGTCAGAATGCACAGGTGTGTACTCACTTCTGCTGTCAGATATACACACAGGATGTTGTGTAAATGGATGAGTGTTGGCAAAGAAACACGTTACAAATCACGTGCATGTGAGAACTTTTAGTACAATCCTGAAACACCAAAAATAAAAAAATGAAGTAGAATATCATTGTTCGATACTTCCTGCTTCAACCAAAAATATTCTGCCTCGCCTTGGCCCACTTTCCAAACTGCCTTTTTTCTTTGACATACATTGCTTTCCTGTTCTCCTTCTCGCTCGTCATTTCTTTCTACCAGTACAAAAACAAAACTGACCTAGCTGGCTGCGAGACAGAAATTAGAAGCACATGAGCCGAATAACTGGCTGGAGTTAAAAACACACAAAAAGAGAAGAGTGTTGCATGTGTTTTTTTTTTGTTTTTTTAATTCTATGTACTTAAAATGCTAAGACTTGAATAATTTATTATAAACAGGTCTTATGTTTTTGGTTTTAAAAGGAGAAAAGTAAAAAACAAACAAACAGATAAATAAGTTCATTGCAACACTACTGTGTAACAGCCTGCTTCTTATATGGCACCAAAGCAGGAACGCCACACTTTCGAGCTCCATGTTTCACACCTAAATGAATAAAAACAGGAGCAGTAAATGATCAGTGTGCACCTCGCCGCTCCACTATCTGAGCGTCAGCACTTCTCACACACCCTACTGTTGAATGTTGAGCCTCGAGGCGCTTCTGATGGACGTCGGCGTGCAGCATTTTGCACATGAGGAATGTCTCTCCATGCGTGCGCTGATGAGGGATTTTGGCGCTCTGGCGTTGCCACAGCACGTCTGAGGACGGTGCCAGAGGAATGCTGTTTGTTTGGGCCGCGGAGACGCTGCGGGCGTCATATTGTTCCGTTTCTCCGAGGACAAGTTCAACAAAAACCATCCATTATGTAGAAGTGTTGGGGGCACTCAAATGTTTGACAAGTTATTTTTTGTGTGGCTTATTTAGGCCACACTGGGATCAGAGGTATTATACTAAATAAGTGTGTAAAAGAGGCAAAACAAAGACGCGGGGCATATGAAAAGCCGCCTGCATAAACATGGTTTGTGTTTCGAGTTTGGGTGACTGAAAATCTGCCCTCACTTAAAATCCTGTTATACACGAGGAACGGGCAAGAAGTCCTCTAATGCTGAGCAAATTGTTGCTCCGCAGGAAGGCTTGAATGCAGCAGAGGTTCACCAGTCCATCATTTTGGATGCAATCATCCTCACAATTTAGACTGTAATAGGGCCAATTATTGGCAACAGAATAAGGCTTTTACAATCTGCTTTAACAGAGCTTGTTATCTATGCGTGTCCTCGTTTCTGTTTTGGCTCTGCTTTCTTGGTCAACAGCTCGGAACGGAGCTGAGAAAAAAAAAAATATGTGGATGGGGTGGGGTGGGAGCAGATGGAAGGATGAGAAACAGTGCCTGAGGCGAGAAGTGCTGAACATTTCAGAGGAGTTTATTTCCATTTTCTTTTAATTGGAACAGCTGGAAATTGTCAGCTGCAGGTGTCATTGAGAATAAACAATTCTAACTGCAGGAAGGTAGCCAATGTCACTCAGACGGGTGTGGGGCAGGGGATACAAGAAAAACATATGAAATAAGACATATTTCTTTTATTTTGCCTTCTTCATTTTGTACGCTGCTCGCTAAAACACAAGTTTAACACGCTCCGATTCATCACACTGAAACACAGTATTGTGAACATTTACTGCCACGGTGACATAAAACCCGACACTTCCGGGACTAGAAGTTTTTAAAGAAGATGAACATCTCTTCAATAACGACCAGACCATTGGAATCATTTCCTCTGGGTTTGATCATTTTAAGCCATCGGCTACTTTTGTTGCGTTTGAATGAATCATGTTGTGTTTTAGTTTCAGGTGATGTCCTGTGGCTGAATCAGCTGCAACTCGAGTCATTAAAAAAATAATAAAAAAAAAACCCTGCCCTCCCCGTGCCCCTGCTGCAGTGACCGGGTGGTGGCTACACAGTAATCCTTCCCTCTCCTCACGAGTATTCACTTACTCTGAGTACTATCATCAACTATGCAACAGCTTCATCTAATACTGGACCAAGTCATTAGAATACCATCACATTTTTCACTCCAAGCACGGTCATTTATGGCTACTACAACTTTTTGTCTTTTGCAAACAACAGAAAATCATAATCTATAGCTAAAAATGGGAGGGGGGAGGGAAGAAATAGCTTTTAATGATTGATTAAAAAGACATATCAAAGAACCACAATGAAACAACAAAAACAGAATCAACAACAACAACAAAAAATCACATTTATCTCCTTTGTCCTCCGTGCACGAGTGATTAAATACTGATAAAACGCCGTGATGCAATTGGTGCAGCTTTTTTTATTCGGACAAATCTTTTTTTTTTTTAAATCAAATCCTTCTTGAGCATTTCCCATAAAAACCAGCATCTTCCCAGAAATGAAAAGAAACTCCGCACACAAGCTGCATTGTCCTTTCTCCCATGTCACAATAACAATAAAAAGTCCACTGCGTTGTTTCCGTCCGCGTCGCTGCAATATAAGCCTTTAAAACAACTGAACAGATTAACTCTGTATGGCACATTCCCCCAAACCACATGGTAGAGGACACGTTTAATAAAAAACGGAAGGAAATTAGATTACACTTCCACGTTGTGCTGCGCTGGGCTGCTCGTGTCCCTCAAGGCTGATAAGATGTCCAATTATTTGGTAATTTAGTTCAGAGGAACTGGAGAGAGTCCGGCCTGCTGGAGCAGGCTGGCATGGCTGCAACTCTTTCAGCCCTTTTCTTTCATGCCCTTTAAAAGTTCTATATAGACACACTTGGGTATGTGTTTAATAAAATTGGCTCTTGGATACCGTGTTGTGCTTGACCAAGGCAAATGCAATGTATACATATATATATATATATATTTATATATCGGTAGGATACAAAAGGGTAAAAGTACACAGAAGTCTCTGCAGGGAAAGGTAATGAATTTGCTGTAGCTGGGGACTGCAACTATATGGAGCAGCTACTTGAGAGCTGGACTTGAGGACCAAAGGGGGTTTGGGGTTGAAGGGGGGGAAGCTGCAGATTGGAGGAGCAGCAGCGGCGTCAGACGTTGAAAAGCTCCGCAAAGAAAGATGGAAGGGCACAACATCTAGAGTACTTCTACTGGACAAAAGCCATCAGAGAGAGAGAGGTGGGACAGGATGGCTGGAGGCCGCAGCAGGATGGGCATGGAAGGTAGGTTTCTTGGAGGCAGGGTGAAGGAGTGTGGGGGTAGGGGGGGTTTGGGAACCATAGAGAAATAAAGCCGACATAGTCTCACTCACGGTAGAACACATATTCAGTGTAGCTGGTCCAGATCTTGTCGTCTGTCTGCTCGTGGGCAAAGGCGCAGGTTCCCGTGGAGTTACAGGCCACCATGTGAAAGCCGGAGTCTGCCAGCTTGTCGAAGGCCTGCTCCAGGAAGGTGAACTTCAGATAGTAGCGGGATGTGTAGCGCTCAGGGGGGCGGTCGGGGTCGCGGCTCTCGTTCAACGTCTCCCCGAACACCTCCTTGGCCAGGGAGGTCTTCCCGCACACCATGATCCGCGCCACCCGGCGGAACTTGGCATCGGTGTGGCTGTCTCGCCCCAAGGTGTACGAGCCCCGGTAGCCGATGGTGATGAACCCGGAGCGCTTTCCATCCATGGTGCTGGGCACTAGGCTGGCGCAGGCGGCTGCCGCAGCCCCCAAGGGGCCCAGGCTTCGTGCTGTATCAATGCCAGGCGAGGAGTCCTCCGGATCGCTCTGACACCCCTCATCACCCAGGGAGTTCTGCTTGCTGATTTTAGGCGCCAGCAGCTTGACGAGCTCTGGCAGGTTGAAGAACTCGGCCTCCCTCTGCAGACGACCTCGCTCGGGGAAGTGGTCCGGGAGAACCAGCTGTTGGTCCCGCATGTAGTCCAGGATGTAACGGAACAGGAAGCCATCGCGATCCACAAAGAAACGCCCCTTGGTGTCCCTGGCCAGCCCTTTGGTGGACTTCCGACTGAACATCTCCCACAGCAGAGAGTCTGGCACACTCGTGAGCGTGGAGTAACGGGTTATATACACCTGACCTCCAACATTTAGCTCTACGATCTCTGGGAATGGGATCTCCTCTCCTGATATGCCACCATCTGGTAAAGCCATGGCCCCTCTCTGTTTTCTCAGCTGCAGAGAAAAGTTCAAATCACAATCGAGCAAGTGGCTAAAATCTTGACCAGTGCACCAGTAAAATGGCTGAAAATGACCAAATTTAGGCTGATGCAAACACTTTCTCTGCTTTAACCCAAGTGTTTCCACGGAACTCCTAAATCTCAGCGCTGCCAGTCACCAGAGAGCAGATCCGTGGGGTGAACGTCCCTTTACGCACAGACAGACGCTCTGAGGACGGATTCTTCTTCTCACCGGTTCTCTGAGCAGGAAATGTCCCACTGACACAACCGATCATAACGAGCTCTCCTCTCTCCTTATTTAATTTCGGCGGCGTGCTGGATCAGGTGGTCCAACTTCAGTGAGGCGATCCATAGTTGTTGGCGGAGACGGGGTTCGCTGCGCACGAGCTACGAGATGAAGACGATCCTGAAGGCGTGAGAGAAGATGAAGGCGAATAAACAGATATCCGATGTTTCCATCACCCCAGGGAAGACCCGCGGGACCCGAGCTGGTTCAGCCCCCTCGCGACTGCTCCCGTCTTGCGTAAAAGCTGCACCTCCAACTGCGGAGTAACGGAGGACACGCGCGTTATCCCTGCCGGTTAGCCCCGCCCACCCGCGGTGACGCGCCTCCGCCCGGATCCGGCTCCACTGCCTTCATCTTCATCAGGATATGCTTTTTATAAGTACATTTCATAAATTATCTTTTATTTTGTGCTCAATTCTCCTTTTTATTATTAAAACTATTTTTTTTAATTATTAGAATTGTTTACAAATTTTGATTCGTTCACTAAACTGGAAGTATGTGTTGATTTTTTATTGGATTTAATTTGAGGGGGAAGTTTATGGAAGTGAGGGTTCCATAAAACAGACAACAGCGACACCCAATGGACACTCTCTGTAACTACAAACTACTTTAAGAAGAAATCATTGAAGTTAAAATGTGTTGCAAATGATAAGGGGAGCACTCTGATTTTTAAAACCATTTTGATCATAGTTGTGTTTTTCTTTGTGTATTTTAATTTACATTTTTGAGCTTTGCTGTACAAAATCTTAACAGAACTTCACTGTGGTTATACTGCTCCATCCTAATGTGCATGCAAGTATACTTTTTGTAACCGACAAATTAAATGGACTTTTTTTTTTTTTTTTTTTAAAGACCAAAAACATGGAAATTATACTTAAATGCATTAATTTTACTCTGTAGCTCTGATAAATAAATAAAAAATACAAAGTTTAAGTACCTGTTGTTAAAGCTACAAAGACTGGTTAAAAAAAAAATAATAATAAAAATGGGATGAAGGAGTGTGACAGTCTAGATGATTTGAACTCTGATTTGTTGAGTAAGGAATGCAGATAAAAAAGATAGACAGAAACTATAAACTTACCAGTCTTTAAGCCATGTTGAATGCCGAGCTCTGTCTTTATGCTGCTCCTCTACCCTGCAGTGTCCTTCAGTTTCATTCACATCAAATGTCCCAGGACACTGTACAAAACATTCATTAAAATGCTAATTAGTCAAAGTTATTAATCTAAGGAAGCCAGCAGATTGTGTCAAACTGGTTGCAAACTCCCTTCCTGAGCAAGCCCACTGGCGATAGTGGGAAGGAAAAACTCCACTGAACCAGAACCAGGCTCGGGACAGGTTAGCTGCCTTCGCAGGCTGGAGAAAGAGGGGACGCGAGAACAACACAGTCATGTTAATTCTCTCACGTTGTCTTCCTTGTTCTGTTCTTTAGCTGCAGATCCACTCTGTGGTTTACCTCCACAGACCACATCCAGCCTGATGTAGGCCGCTCACGTGATGCAAGCTTCCATGTAGTTCAGGGATATTCAACTGGTGGCCCGGGGGCCAAATCAGGCCCATGGGTGAACTCAGTCCAGCCCACCAATGGGTTCATTTTTTAATAAAACTACATTTTAAACCATAAACAAACTTACTTAATGACAATAATTGCTGGATGTCTGGCCCTGAGCTCTTGACTTTACTGTGGCCCCCTGAGAGATTTAGTTGAATAGTCTTGCTGTATTTTTGCTTTGTTTACAATGAATGCGTACCTGCATTTCAGAATTGCATGTGACTACAGTATATCTAGAAAACAATTCAATTCAGTTTATTTATGTAGCACCGAGTCACAACAGAAGTCATCTCAGAGCACTGAACAGAAACATCCGCACATAAAAAGCCAGTTAGTAAAAGTTATCTAAGGAAGCAGCAGATTGTGTTGAATGCATGGCAGGCACCTATTATTCTACACCTCGCAAGAGTGTCTACATTTCTATCTCCGTTAATGCGGCCCAAACCACAGCGTCTACTCCCACAAAAGTTGTATCAAAACAACCGGCCCGGCTCCGGGAAGTGTGCAATTACTTTTATTGACATTCGCAGTTACCATGGCGACATATTTTGTTAATAAATATGCCAAATTTACCATAGAAAATGAATAGGAGATAACTCTTCACAGAAACTGAGTAACGTATGGAGCCATTTTGGTTCAACATGCAAGGAAGGCACCTATTATTACCTATTATCACCTGTTATTAATTAGTAATATTAATAATAATATTAATTATAAATTATTAACGTTAATAATTATGTTTTAATATAAATAATTGTTAATATTAATACGTAATATTTCAAATTAATACTAATTATTGGTGTGAATATTATTAATATTGATTATTAATATTTTACTAATTAATAAATTAATAATATATAAATAATTAATAATCTGTATTTATTATTAATATTAATAATCATTAATATTAATTACTAATAATAATTTATTTATAAATAGGCAGTCCCTGTCAAAGTTTCTCCAGGAACTTTCTATTTATTTTACTTTGCAACGAGCAGCTTTAAGATCTTGTCGAAAAAATTTGGACTGATCAGAATTTTCTCTGCTTTGTTACTCTTTTTTAAAATTTTAATTATTTAGCAGATTAGATCAAAGTTGAAGCTATTATATAGATTATTTATTTATTTTATCAGACAGTCAGCAGCTTGTCCCCTCTCTACTTTCCATAGTCATGTTTGGCGTCTCTTCAAGCAGTTAGTCGACTGATTTCCCTGAAGACCTCACCGTCTCCAGCTGGCCCTCCCCACTGCAGCCCCCCCATGAACGATCTGCACCGTGGTTCTGTTGGCCACCACAGGAGCTGGAAGTAACGTGGCGGGGCTTCCTGCCAACGAGACGAGCTGATGACGGTCTCCGTTTGGTGTTCGGCTTTACAGAAACAAACGATGGAATAAATATGCTGGGCTGACACCCAAACCATCGGTAACTATTAACCTGCAGCGGTTAAATGAAATGGATGAAGATTATTTTTGTGACTCTGAATATTTACTCTTGGTTTCATCATTCTAATCCCATCCACACCGCAGCCCACTGGAAATGTGAGCAAAATGAACACATCAAAGGAATTGGATTGACCTTCTGCAGCATCTGGATTATCTGTACACGTCTGTCGATTTTCATCACAGCGATGGCCTTTTGAGGCTGCTGGGTACAGTGTGTGTGTGTGTGTGTGTGTGTGTGTCTGTGTGTGTGTGTGTGTGGGGGCAGGCTTACACCTGGCAGAAAAATGGGCAGCAATTAAAAAAAACAACAAAAAAAAAACCCCGCACAACTTCTAGGATAAACATTTTGCTAAGTAACTTGGATAACGCTGTCACAAAAGAAGAAGCTACAGAGGCCTTCATGTCCTCAGTGGTTTCTGCTGACACCGGTGGGTGATTTACGAGATCTTGTGTGGGATCAACAAAAATGAATTTATATTCTGCAGCGTTGGCGGTGCCCGTGTGAACCGCCTCATTGCACTCAGTACGAGAAGTCGTTTGTCTTTCATGACAAGTGACATGAAAATTCAGATCCTCTAATGTGCTCCCGCCTTCTCTGAAGCTTCTCCCACACAAACACGATCTGCTTCGTTTCCATGAACATATATAAAAACCATATACATATATAGTTGGCCTATTATCAATTATTACCTTCTCTAACACTCTGTTTAGATCAGGGGTGCCCAAACATTTTCATATGTGGGCCAAAACTATCCAGATGAAAGAACTCGTGGGCCACAGAAATGTGAATTTAACTCGACGTGAACAATATTTTGGAGAAAGGACAAAAGTTTACTCATTTTGGTGGAGAAAGTTTTAAATTGTTGTAGATCCAAAACATTAAAAACCTCATAAACACTTAGCGTATATGTTTTATTAAAAATTATTTATTTGATTTGTTGTGTCTATGTTGTTTTCTTGTGTTTGGAAAGTTCATTTTAGTTTGTTCTCAGCAGCAAAAAGGATAATTTAACTAAGTGTCCTTTAAAAAAGGAGGTCGATCAGCCTTTTGGACCATGGACGACCCAAAAGACTGATGGAAGTTCTGAAAAATGCAACAGATTTATAGATTTGATAAAGTTGATCAACTCGTATGCAGATGATACCACGTTATATTCATTTAAAATGTCCAATTTCCCTCTTGATTATTTTATCAACTGCAATATTTAGCCAAGTTTTATGAATCATCATCCAAAAGTCTTTCTGGTAAAGATTTTTGGTGCTTTGTAGCATGAAGTGAAAATAAAAAGACTACAGCCAAATGTTTGTATTTTGTTTAATATTGCTCATTTTGAGATTGTTTTTCATCTGTTTTGTTGTTAAACCTAAATATTATATAAAAAGGATTACCAACTAATCTGCAGAGAGTCTGCATCGACCTCTAAAGCCTGCAGGCTAAAATGATACCATTCTTAAACTGCAGCTGTGGGCCGCACAAAATCACTCCAAGGGCCGCAAATGGCCCGCGGGCCACACTTTGGACACCCGTGATTTAGATCATTCTGTTTTTGAAGAATTTTAGTGATTAAAAGATTAACATTAAAATTATCTTATCCAAGGTATTTGCTAAAAATATTACATTTTTCAAACTTTGAATCAATTTAAGACGAGAAGAATCCTTTAAGTGAGAGAATAGTAGCTTCGACTAGTAAACGTTTAGAGGATGTTTAAAGGTTTTTGGCGTTTTCAGAGTTTGAGATGTTTATCCAGCACACGGCAACAAACATGTAACGAGACGACAGCTCCAAACACACAGCTGGAGTTTTCAAAACCTTCTGCAACTAATGAGTCCTGAGCTCTACTGGTCAAGTTGCTGGGACGGTTTTAAAGTGTACGTGTTGTTCACCTCCGAGTATTGAAACTGACCATGTTCTCATCAAATCTCAGCTCTAACGTAAATTAAAACAAGCCTTCCTTTCAAATCTGTTTTAATAAGGAAATCTGATGTGAAACTATTAGACCTTTTAAAGACACTTCTCACTGTTTCAAAGATTTTTCAAAAAGTCAAAAATTGTATCTAAGTTTTATTCACTTGTGTTGGTTTCAGGGTGATGTCCATGATTACGATGACTCAGACACCCACATTTTTGTTTTCTGTTGTGACAACTTTTTGTGGTGTATTAAAAAAAAAAATTTTTTTTACTTGTTTTACCCTTCAGAGGAAGCGGCGTGAAACATCCTGTTCACTCATTAGGGTTTTCTTCTCAGAACACAAAGGTTCAGGTGCGATAAACAAAAAACTGGAGCGCAAACGTAGAAAGTATTGATTCAGGTTCCCTGCAGCCTTGACAGCTGAGCAGCTGTGTTAGTTAACGCGCGGGCGGGCGCAAAGAATCAGATTCAGGTAACAATGCTCTCAACGCTGCAGGATTGAATCACTGCAAAAAGAAAGAAAAACTGTATAAAAGAATATTTTGGTGTTTGCTGAAGTGCAGCGATGCATCATCTGGTGGGCTGAAGTTTACAATGACAGATACTTAATACAAAAATTAGTCAAAAATTAATTCTGTTGATCAACTTAAACTTTACCCCCCGCCCCAATAAACAAAAAAGACCCCATTTCAATTCATTACGTAATTAAAATTAAAGCAATAAGAAATTGCATTCCCTGCAAAAATGCAGTGAAAGCTTATTACAGAACAACTTGCTGAAAAAAACAGCTAAAATGTAGCTGAAATAAAAGAACAAGCCTAAATTAGCAGAAGAAAGTAGAAAGAACACATATTTGTTGAATTAAGTTCAAATAAGCACAAAAATTAAGAACATCATCAAAAAATAGCTGAAAGTAGCTGAAAAGGCAGAACTACCTGAAGGAAGTGGGAAGAGCTGAAATGAGCTAAAGAAATGTGAAATTAAAGCTAAAATTTGCATAAAACAGCTAAATAGTAACCGAAATAACAGAAAAAGCTGAAAGGAGCTGAAAAAAGCTGAAAGGAGCATAACATGCTGAAATTAGCAGAAAGAAGTTAATTAGGCTGAAAGTAGCATAACTTACCAAGAAAAACTTGAATTTATTGGAAAACAGCTAAAATTAGCTAAAAATGCTAGCTGAAAAAGGTAGGACAAGCTTAAATTAGCATATGAAGGCAGAAAAAACACGTGTTTGCCTTATTAGGCTGAAAGAAGCAGAAAATAGCACAAAAATGTAGAAACTATAGCAAAAAAAAAAAAAAAGCTGCAATTAGTAACAAATAGCTGAAGGTAGCTAAAAAGCAGAGAGACGCCTAAAATATCAGAAGAAAGTGTAGAGAGAGAATATTTTGCTGAATTAGGCTGAAAAAAGTGGAAAAAATGCAAAAAATGGAATTAGCTGAAAAAGCTTAAATGAGCATAAAACAGCTATTTAGTAGCTGAAATAGTAGAAAATGCTGAGAATAGCATAAGTAAGCTGAAAGGAGCAGAACATGCTGAACTGAAAGAAGTTGGAAGAAGCACAAACGTAGTTAGTAGAAAGAATCTGAAAGGAGCTCAAAACAGCTGAAATTAGCTGATAGTTTAAATTTGCACAAGGCAGCTGAAAGAAGCTGAAGCAGAACAAAATGTGAAAGGAGCAGCAAAAGGATGTAAACACATCTAAAGATATGAAGGATGTAAAATGAGCTCAATTCATTTTCTGAGGAAAAAAATGGCAGAAAAGGCTAAATATTTCAAAAAGCTAAAGTTGCACCAATACCAAAAGTCATAGCAGGATTGTCCTGAAAGAGCTGAATGTTTTGATCTATGATTTGTTGAAATGGTTTGAAAACTTCAGGATGAGAAACGTACAGAAAAACTTAAGGAAGAAAAATGGATCACAATAGTGTGAATCCTTCATAAACATTCACACTGTTAAAGATGAAACGGCAGATTGTTTTGTCTATAAAATGCTTTAAAAGGACAACTGCTCATTTAGCTCGGCTGTGCCTAAATTGTAACTGCCTCTATCAAAGTAACAGACGTCCAAAGGCTAATCAAAAACATTCACAGCACACACGAACAACGTTGCTTTACCAGCCGAAAAACAGCCAATTATTGGTTATGAGATAAATAATTGGCTTGAATAATCAGCCGGAAACTAATCGGCACATTATGAAAAAAAATGAACAGACAGCTGCAAGAAAGGACAATTATGAAATGGACAATTACTGAAGTTTTTAATGAAAATGTGAAAAGCAAGTTCAGCTCAATCCGTCTGTGCAGCTGTCATGTTTTCAGTTGTGTATTCTTTGTGTCGTCGGTCTTTGAAACTTGACAAAAACGTGCATCGCAGTTTAGTTTGAGCCGTAAAAGCCAAAGTTGGAGAGCGGTGGAGCAGAGGTTAGAGGCGAGCCTGTGGTCAAAAGGTCCCAAATCCCCTCCCCCAACCATAGCCTCAAAAATATAGGTGGGAAAAGTGAAGCATCCACTCCTGCCTCCACCCTCATTTGTCCCACTCTGGACTCTTGAGCAAGGCTCTTAACCCCACCCAGATGTTTCAGATGGACTTCTAAATGGTAAAAAAAGACCAACATGGTAAAAAGGTAATAGTTTATTTTGGTTTTTCCCCACAACTAGTTTATCCACAATCAGACTGAAAGAAAAATATAGACTAAAGTACACCAAATGCAGGGATTTTTAATATATACCACCATTAACTTCATGAAGACAGCACGTGTGCATATTTTAAAGACTAATGCCAATATAATGACCACTGACTTGAAGGAAATAATCCTATGTTGGGACCGGGTGCAGTTATTTAGGACTAGTGTCAAGGGAATTTGTTAGTGAGCACAAACAAAAACACAAAAACAAATGGCTTACTCAAAAAAAAAAAAAAAAAAACTGGCCTCATCTTTTCATGACTTTTCCATTTCGATGCAGTGATGGATTGTGCCCACTTGTTCAATAGTTTTCATTCTAATCTGTAAGTCCTGCACGTTTGTGATTTTCTGCAGATATATCTTTATACTTATAGATACATCATTAGATAATGAACTCTCACATTCTAATCTGCAAGCTTGCAATTTATTTTTCCTGCAGATATATCTTTATATCTATAGATACATCATTAGATAATTAACTCGCATGTCAATAAAATACAAAAACGAAACAAAAATTAAAGTGCTTTCTAATGACTCAAATATAATCTCTGAGAGAATGGCGTTGTTGCAGAATGTTGAAGAGTTAAGAATCGCTCATTTTCTGGCTAGCTGTTTGTCGGTGCTGAAGGGCGAGCGACCGGCAGGTGTGCAGGCGTGACTGCAACCAAACGGTGAGCAGAGAGAACATCTGTGTCGTAGGGAGCATCACACGTATGAAACTTTACGGTGGCGGTCAAATGCAGTACAACCACTTCAGGGGTCATTGAATGTCTCCCGTGTTCATACAATAATCATATTAAATAATACAATGGTAAATTATCTGCATCGTTATAGCAGAACACCACATTTCTGTTAGAAATGTGTACACTAAAGAATTTTTCCTAAAATACCAGCTGCGCTCTGCTCCTTCTCACTAGACACTAACTGGACCAGAAGATTTCTGATTCAACTTTTTTAAAACATTTTAATAGAACATAGTTGGAAATATTATTACATGATTAATTTGAAGTGTTCAGGCTTGAGAGACAAAATCCCAAAACGAGGAATTGTTAAATTACTATTAATTCTCCTCCTCCCCCCGAAGATGCATTGTGCATGCCACCATCATTAAAAATCCCTGCTTGAAAACACAAACGGCCTTTTTTCATTTAGGGTCAAGTAGGACCGAACAAAAAGATTTCAGGTTAAAAGCTGGTTGACAAGGAAAGGGAGGTGATATAATATGGAGGCAAACGTTTCCTGTACTACTTCTGCCTCATCTGAAGAAGTAGCGTGACGATCACGAAGCACTGACAAAATCGTCATCTTGCAGCATTTCAGCTGAGTGGGTATAAAAATATAGACATTTGAAACCCTGAATATATGTTCATATGTGACTTTCAAAACAATTTACAACCATCGCAATCAGTTTACACAGTTTTTTTCTTCTTTTTCTTGTTTAGACTTTACTCAATCTAAAATGTTTTCTTGTGTTACCCCGGGATGGAGGAGGTTTAAACCAATACAACACAGAACAACAATATCTTCAACAGCCTGCATGAGTCAGTTTTTTGTTTATACACTAAAATTACCTGTGGGTGTGCGACACAGATGTACTCAAGAAAAGGAGTGTGAGTTTGTGTGTGGGATGACATTACATCAGCATGTCTTTGTGGTGCCTGGCTATGTGCTGGCTCTTCTCTGAAGGCCTCCTAAATCCCTTGGTGCAGTAGTCGCAGCGATGGGGGTAGTCCTTTGTATGAATTGAGATGACGTGGCGTTTGAAGCCAGAGGCGTCCGTACTGTTATACTCGCAATACTGGCACTGATAGACCTTCCTACCGCTGTGTGTCTTCATGTGCTTCTTCAGCTCAGCCGGCTGCCGGAAGCTTCGTCGGCAGCGCTTGCACTTAAAGGGAAGGTCCTTTGTATGCAGAGACAGAATATGGCGACTTAGGGTAAAAGTATCGGGAGCGTTGAAGTTACAATGTCGACACTGGTGCACTTTGTTGCCTTTGTGTGTCTCAGCATGTTTCTTCAATTCCGAGGGCCTGTGGAAGCCTTTCTCGCATACGTCACACTGATGAGGGAAGTTCTTGGTGTGAACAGAGATAATGTGTCGTTTAAGGTCACTGGAGTTAGTGCTCTTGTGTTCACAGTGTGGACACTGGTGGGTCTTGTGGCCTTGCACCATTTCTATATGACGTTGGAGTTCGCGAGCATCAGCGTAAGCTTGGGGACAGTGGTTGCACTTGAATGGCAGATCGGCCCCATGCTTGCTCTTGATGTGAGTCTTTAGGTTGGACTGGTCTGCGCAGCGGAACTCACAGTGTGGACAGTGGTAGGGCTTCTCACCTGTGTGGGTCCGCATGTGTTTCTTCAGCTCTGATGGGTGGCGGAAGTTTTTGGCACACTCAACACACACGTGTGCAAAGTTCTTACTGTGCACTGCTAACAGGTGACGGTTGAGCAGACCTTGCTCTGCCGTCTCGTAATCGCAGTATTTGCAGGGATGCAGTTTAGGCTCCCGGTCCTTAACAATGAGCTTGTCTGAGCCCAAGGGGCTGGACTCATGGTAGCGCCGTGCATACTCCGTATATTCTGGAGATCGCTCGTTATGACTCAGGAGCTTGTGACTCTCCAAATGATTGTGGAAGCTGATTTTCTTGTTGGTGGTAAAGTCACAGTCTGTACACTGGTACTTCTTCTTGAGCAGATGGTCTGGGTGGTTGTTCATATGACATTTGAGAAAACCACGGGAGCGAAACTTCTTTCCACAGATGTGGCAAGGGTAGACGGTCAAAGGCATTCCATCTGGTCCAATGATGACAGCTGGGGAGGGAGTTTGTGAAAAAAAAAAATTACAATTATGAATTTATATTTTAAATTGATTAAAGTTTATAAAATTTGATTTGTAATGCTACTGTAATCATTGTGCTTCACATACCAGTATGGCACTGCCGTGAATCTCCTTTCCTCTTCTTCTTAGCCTTTGGTTTGAGTACACGGTTTGGGCCCAGTTCCTCAGGGATTTGCAAAAAACGAGTAGCAAGTCCATTCTTCACCTTTTCAATGGTAGTACCTGCAGATATTGTGAGTTTACATGGAATTATAACCAAGACAACTATTTTATATGATATATTAAAGGGCCACTAAACTTAATAATTAGGGAAGACAAGCCTGCTAGACAACACTATCACAAATGTACCCAGACCTGTGTTTGTGTAAAATCTTAGAACATCGCAGAACATCTTGTTGCACAAGTTATCTCAAACGCAAGCAAAAGCACAGACTGTACACCATCTGATCTCTAGATGCTATTTTACAAATAAAACATACTGATGCCATCATCACTGTCATCGTCATCATCATCATCACTTTCATCATCTTCTTCTTCCTCCTCTTCCTTTAGAGGGTTCTTGATTGCCATGTAGACCATCTTGTCACGGCCAACTCCCAGTCTGCCTGATGATGCAGCTTCCAGATCAGGATGGCCATTTTGGTAATCGTCCTCTGTTATTACCTCTGTTCCACCTGGAAATGGATTAACAAAACTTTGTTCAGGTTGAGACTCATTTTAAGAAAAACAAAACAAAACAAAACTGGAGACTAATTTCTATTTTTAGAATACATCATGTGCAACAAGTAGACTTAAATGGTACCTAAATCGTCATCGGCTTCAGCTTTAAAAATGTAGACTTTTATGACCTCCGAGTCATCCTCCACTTTAATTTCCTTGTCCTCCATCTCTTCAGTGCTGATCTCCAGTGGAGTGTCTCCTATGTCTAACTTCTCCCCCACTTCATCGACTACATTAAAACAAACATTACTGGCTATATTAGAAGATAAACAAATTAATTTCAGCTGTGTGTGATATTACATGACAAGTTGCCTTACGGGAGATCATGAGGTAATCCTCAGAGCTGCTTCTTCCATCATCATCCTCATCTGTCTTATAGGCAACAGCCTCAGCTGGCAGCTGTTGATGGATTATGGTCTCAGCGTTGGCCTCTGTCACCATCAGACCTTCTGATACAAGCTCATGGTCCAGTGTGCTATCCTCGTGCTCAGACAGTAGCTCTGCCACAAACACCTGGTCTGACATATCGTCAGGGTGGTTGGAGTCCTGGATGAGGTCTGATGTTAGGACATGGTGATGATGAACGTCCAAGGCCTCTTCTATCGCAACTTCTGTCCCCAGTATATTCTCAGGCATGATCACACTGTGTCCTGAGGAGACCATGTCTTCACTGGTTATTTCATGAGCCTCTACCCCTTGAGACTGCAAACTTTCCACATCTACCTCAAGCCCTTCAACACACTCAGCTTCCAAATCCTCTACTTCTACTTCTTCTTCTAGACCCTCTACATCAACTTCAGTCTCCAGGCCCTCAACCACCTGTGCCTCAAGACCCTCAACTTCAACCTCACCCTCCAGGTCTTCAACCACTTGAGCTTCTAACTCCACCACATGTGTGTGTAGGCCTTCAACAACTTCTGCCTCGAAGCCTTCGACATCTGCATGCAAGTCCCCCACCACTTCGGTCTCCAGTCCTTCAACCACGTGAGTCTCCAGACCTTCTACCTCAAGTTCATGCTCCAGGAGGATTCCCTCATCCGTCATGACATCAGACAGAAGCATACCCTCAGGCACAGAGACCACAATGTGTTCTCCGTCGATGTGAGCCAGACCTCCCATGCCTGCAACTTAAAAACAAAGATAAAATGTTTCAAAATGATAAGCTACAACTCAAACATCAAATGTGAATGTTTATCAACATGAAGAAAAAAACGAGAAGTCGCAATTTAACCGAAAATATTTTGTTCTTTTCTTGTCCTTCAAAGATTTATAATTCAACGTTCTTGTAGATTTGAGTTTCTTTTGAGGTCTTCAGTACATCAAAGATTAGATCAATCAATCAGTTGACAATGTGGTGTCCCCTCACAGGAGGCTGTGTCTGAGTTTGTAGACCGTGTTTATAATCAAAGCTTACATTGCTCAATTAGACGTGTTTAACTTAAAACCAGAACAACTGGCTCTACTGTAGTATCAACACTTTGACTAGTCTATAGACCAAGACTACCGCTTCTTCACAACAGAGCGTGACTGTTCACATAAAACAGCTACATAATACAAACCGGATTCCAAAAAAGTTGGGACACTAAACAAATTGTGAATAAAAACTGAATGCAATGATGTGGAGGTGCCAACATCTAATATTTTATTCAGAATAGAACACAAATCACAGATCAAACGTTTAAACTGAGAGAATCATTTTAAGGGAAAAATCTGTTGTTTCCAAATTTCATGGCGTCAACAAATCCCAAAAAAGTTGGGACAAGTCCATTTTTACCACTGTGTGGCATCCCCCCTTCTTCTTACAACACTCAACAGACGTCTGGGGACAGAGGAGACCAGTTTCTCAAGTTTAGAAATAGGAATGCTCTCCCATTCATGTCTAATACAGGCCTCTAACTGTTCAATCGTCTTGGGCCTTCTTTGTCGCACCTTCCTCTTTATGATGCGCCAAATGTTCACTATAGGTGAAAGATCTGGACTGCAGGCTGGCCATTTCAGTACCCGGATCCTTCTACGTAGCCATGATGTTGTGATTGCTGCAGAATGTGGTCTGGCATTATCGTGTTGAAAAATGCAGGGTCTTCCCTGAAAGAGATGACATCTAGATGGGAGCATATGTTGTTCTAGAACCTGAACATAGTTCTCTGCATTAATAGTGCCTTTCCAGACATGTAAGCTGCCCATGCCACAAGCGTTTATGCAACCCCATACCATCAGTGATGCAGGCTTCTGAACGGAGCGTTGATAACAACTTGGGCTATCCTTGTCCTCTCTGGTCCGGATGACATGGCGTCCCAGTGTTCCATAAAGAACTTCAAATCGTGACTCATCTGACCACAGAACAGTCTTCCATTTTGCCACACTCCATTTTAAATGACCCCTGGCCCAGTGCAAACGTCTGAGCTTGTGGAGCTTGCTTAGAAATGGCTTCCTCTTTGCACTGTAGAGTTTCAGCTGGCAACGGCGGATGGCACGGTGGATTGTGTTCACTGACAATGCTTTCTGGAAGTATTCCTGAGCCCATTCTGTTATTTCCTTGACAGTGGCATTCCTGTTTGAGGTGCAGTGACGTTTAAGGGCCCGGAGATCACGAGCATCCAGTAGAGTTTTACGGCCTTGACCCTTACGCACAGCGAATGTTCCAGATTCTCTGAATCTTTTGATGATGTTATGCACGGTTGATGATGATAACTTAAAACTCTGATATTTTACACTGGGTAACACCATTCTGGTATTGCTGCACTATCTTTCTGCGCAACAATGGTGGAATTGGTGATCCTCTTACCATCTTGGCTTCTGAGAGACACTGACAATCTGAGAAGCTCTTTTTATACCCAATCATGTTGTTAATTGACCTAATTAGTGTTAATTGGTCTTCCAGCTGTTCATTATATGCTCAATTTCCTTTTTCCAGCCATTTATTGCTACTTGTCCCAACTTTTTTGGGATTTGTTGACACTGTGAAATTTTGAATAAACATATTTTTCGTTTAAAATGTTACATTTACTCAGATTAAACTTTTGATCTGTCATCTATGTTATATTACGAATAAAATATTGACATTTGCCATCTCCACATCATTGCATTCAGTTTTTATTCACAATTTGTTTAGTGTCCCAACTTTTTTGGAATCTGGTTTGTAAAAAGTTACTTTCATTTTCTTGGGTTGAGAGTTTTGCTGCATAAAATCTACAATCACCACTAGTATTTTCAAAAGTAATGTGTAAATAATATCCCCGTTCTGTGATGTTCTTGGATTGTGGAAAAAAAGAAGGAAAAACAACAACAAACAAAAAAACAACAATTAAAAAAACCCACAACACTATAATATGGTTAAGGGTTGTTCTTAAAGTGAAACCAGACCTGCACCAGCACTAACCCCAATCCAGCAATTGATCAAAGTCTAAACAGTAAATGTTCTTGCACACCATTAAAGTTAAAGGGATATAAAATGATTGTCGGCAGAACTGTTAATAACTTACGAGTCAGTATCAGTATCTGACCTGCATTAGACAATAGTCAGTGATATCAGTTTGAAAGATCAGATGAAACTGCACATGGGGGGCAGGGTAGGCCAACAGCTACTCAGTCTGCAAGATGTTGCTCTGTCTAACAGATTGCTCCTCTGTGTAATCTGACTTGTATAGATACCGTCTTATCTCAGAAGTCACTGTTACTTTGGTTACTGCCCAGTTTTACAGGCTCATATGTACTTACTGTTGTTTCAGAAATAAAACAGCTGAAATTTAAGTTATGTCTGATCCACAAAATAAAGTTAGACAGAAAAATGTTATCACAAAATGTTCAACATAGCCCACATTTAAAAACTAGAACTTTATGATTAGGATTGTTTTTGATAATAAAGAGCAGACATTTTATAGGATAAATTGTTTAGTTTCAAAACACACTGTGTGCTAAATGTACCATTTATGGCATACTGGTTTTCAGATAAATCTACATAACCACGTACCAAAATCTTGCATGATCATAGCATGGGGCATCTTCAGCTCCTGAGTGTGTAGCTCCAACACTCCTCCTCCTTGATCCATCTCTTTATTCCATACAAAACAAAAACAGATACCTTGAAATCTACAACACTAACAACATTACCCCCACGCCCCACCCCTTGTCTGAATTACTACACTGAAAGTGAAAGTGTGGCTGAGACTGGGTACATACCTTCACATTTAGAGACAAGACCTTTAAAATGAAACCAACAGGATAACTGAAACACTTCCTTCCATCAAGACAACTAATCACACTGCCAAAAAAGAAGAAGAAAACAAAACAACTATTACAATTAGTCTCTAACTGCAATTGTAAAATATATGTAACGACTATTATCATATACTTTATGCCATACATCCCATATATAATGTGTGTTGATTGAATGTGTCACCACAGAAATTATTATAGAAGGAGAACAGTTGTTTTGTTGAGCACTGGCTCCATCCATTGCCTATAAAAAGTACTACATGCAGCATCAACCTGCATACAGCAAGACATAAAGCTACACCTGGTTCAATCTGATGGATGTTATAGCCCAGATGAGACAAAGGACTGTCCCTCCTTTCAGGGACAAACTTGACGGCGGTTGTAATCAAGTATTTAGGAGACTGCAAAACACGTTTGTTTTATAGAGGGGAATGCATTTTCGTAAAGTGCAATTCAAAATAATGAGAAATTACGGAGCATTTACAGCGTTCTGGTCATCACGGTGACGTTTATGTTTTTTTCCACGGATAGAATGTCTGAGACACAGACAAATACTGCGTTGACACATTAGTCGTAGTCAAACAATGTCGACTCTTTTAACATTAAATTACACACCCTCAAAGTTTATGGCCACCAATGAAAGAACCGCAGTTATGCAATGCATAATACGGGGGCTAACCGCCCTCCACCCACTGGAGCTAACTAACTAGCAAGGAAGCTAAGATCGACTCCCCAAGCGCCATTTTGTTTTAGCATAAAAGCTAATTTCGGAAATTCAATAACCCCGATAAAAAGCCATGTAACTTGTAAATACAAATAAAAATACAACATTAACGACACTATGGGAACATATCAGAAGTCGTTGTGCACTGTGATTTTTTTATTAACATGTCGCTTCAATTATTTCGACGACGGCGGTTTAATCAGCTAGCTAGCCTGCTAAGCTAAGTGGCGCGCCCAGTGCCGCATTATCTTCCATGTTGTTTTCAAAGAGGCCCACTACATTCGAGCGGGCCCGTGCGTCTTATTCCACGTGCCTTGGCGATCAATTTGAAAATTTATTACCTGATAACGTCGTCTTCTGACTCTAACGGTGTGTCTCCCCCTTGTCAAATTTGTCTGTTTTTGTTTTGGTTTATTTTTGACGGTAAGCTAAGTGCGGCCTGCAATTTTGGATCCCCGGGTACTCTTTGCTAGGCCTCGGCCAATCAGCTTGCTCCCTGACAAGCAGAGGGGAGGGCGGAGGGGGGGAGCAGACAATGCGTGGCCTCGTTTACCGCTGATCCCTTACTATTTGCGTCATGCATAAGAGAGCAGTCACGTTAAAACAAGCTTTGTCTCAGCGGGAATACGCATTTACGTGTCAGTCTGGGACTGTCATTCAAACTTTACAACACATACGTTTTAAAATAATAAATTACGTGCTTTCCACCTTGTGTGCTCTCTAACTACGTACACACAGATGAGGCCTGTAGGCCATTTTGTCACAAGTGGTGGGGGAGTGTTCGAGCGGTTTTTAAGGCACGCCCTTTTATCATTTAATAGTCATCAAGCTCCTCAATGCAGATACCTAATTTAATTATTACTTGTTGAAAAACAAACTTCTACAGCTTCTACAGTCATTCAGTCAGACTTGTTTCATCTCAAGCTGGTGCTAATTATTAGACTATTTATAAAAATACTAACAATACCAGCTATCGATTACGGTGACATTATTTGCGTGAATGCCCCTGCCAGCTCCTTGCAGATGTTGGATGCTGTCTGTCATGGTGCACTGAGGTTTATAACTGGTTGTAACATCATACTCTATGGGGTGCCGTTTGTAAAGTTATACAGTCAAAAATTAACAGCAATATTTTGGTTTATTTGGCCTTTAATAAGAAAAAAAGTTGTTTTTTTCAGTCATATTTTCACCATGTTATTCATACATTTATAAATGTCATAGTTCCAAACTAAATATTTAATTTACAATCTAAATATTTAGTTTACAGACTAAATACTTAACTTTCAAGTTATATATTTAGTTACTAAACTAAATATGTAGGTGTGAATTAAATATTTAATTTCCAAGCTATACATATATTTTCAAAAGTAAGCATTTAATTTCCAAACTAAATACTTATTGTCCATGCTAATTATTTAATTTCAAAAATAAATATTTAATTTGATAACTAAATATTTAACTCTCACCTAAATATTTAACTTGCCGACCTAAATATTTAGTTAATATGCAAATTATTTGCCAAGAAGCGGAAGTGGACTATCAAAATAAAAGCCGAACCCATGTGACTTAGCATTCGGGGTAACTGACTGAGGTGACCACAGCACCCCATATCACCGCACCCTGTACTCCTTGGTCACTTGGTCATCATTATACACGTAGGCTCTCACACTGGTTCAGCTTCATCTATAAATCCCTCCTTGGTGTGCTGCCTTCTTATAACTCCTCCCACATGTCACGTCATCAGTGCAGTTACAGCGTGCACTCTCAGGCCTTCATTACGTGCAGTGTCCCCTCAGCGAGGACTGAACTTGGAGGCCTTTTCCTGCTCCTGCAACCTGGAACACCTTGTCTGCTGTCCATTTTGATTTAAGAGCTTTTAAACATTTGATAATGTCAATAAAAAAATCAAAGCAAATATGTTTGTGTTTTTAGTATTTTACCTTGTTTTATATGACATCTTGATTTGACTCTTTTTAGAACTACTTTTAATTTTAATTGCTTTTTGTCATTGAATTATTGTTGTCTGTCTAAAACAGGTCTCTCTTGAAAATGAGTCCTGGTGACTCAATGAGACTAACCTGTATAAATAAAGGTTGAATGAATGAAAAACAAACACACTATTTAGAATGCTATTTGTCCTATCCTCAACCAACCTTTCAGGTATCTCTGTTTCATCTCATATCCATTATTTGTAGTACAAATGTTACTGTATTTGCATTCATTGAGTTTAAGAAAGAACTTTATTGATCCCACAGGAAAGTGTTATGCCAGAGTTTCAGTACAAAGGAACATACACAAGATATAGAAATAACAGAGAATATAAAAATAACAGATAATTAACAAATAAAACCCAGAAAGGTGTAAATATACCAACAATTAAGGTCCAAAATCAGGTCAGGTGCAGAGAGAAACATTAAAGTGTTTATTGTGGTGCAGGATTAATTTTATTGTCCTATGTGTAGAAAAGGGGAGGAGTTGAAAAGTTAGATTCAATTGCATTCAATTATTTCTATAGCGCAAAGCCACAACAGAAGTCCATCTCAGGGCACTGAAAAGAAACATTCCTATATAAAAATAATAATTTAACTCTAGGAGCAGACTGCTTTGAGTTTAACTCCATCGCAGAACTCTCATCCTGAGCAAGCATGAAGGCGACAGTGGAAAGGAAAAACTCCCTCATGAGGAAGAAACCTTTAGCAGAACCAGGCTCAGGACACGCGGTCATCTGCTTCGACCGGCTGGGCTTGAAAGACTTCCTGTGGCGTTCTGTGGAGCACCTCGGTGGTCTCAGTCTACGACTGAAGGTGCTGCGGCTCCATGCAGGGGGTGTGATGTGCTGTTCAGGATCTGGAGCAATTTCCTCAGCATCCTCTGCTCAGTGTTGAATTTGGAGCTCAATAAGTCCACAAATGCATTCCTCATATTTATTAAGAACTTTGTAGGTATCTGAAATACATTTCTTCAAAGGAATAAACAACATCTGATATCAGTAATACACACTAGTTTAATTCTAATTTTCCAAAACAAAATTGAATAAAAATGCTTCCCATATATAATAGTATTTGAACTATCCAGTATAAAAGCATGTTTAGCAGTTTAATTAACTCATTAATTAATTTGTGCTCATCTGCTCACACAGACTCATGTTCGTGCTGCTGTTCAGCGTACTGTTTTTATATTAGTGCTTTTAGATTGTTTTTCTTAGTTCATATCTTAGATCTTATTACTGTTTTTCTTTTACATTTTATTGTTGGATGTAACTGGGACCCTGTGTACACAATTTCATTCCACCACATGTGGTGTAAATGACAATAAAGAAACTCTATGACTAACAAAAAAATAATTATGAATGTCTGAAACATTTTGGAAGGTAGGCGGCATACAATTTGATTATATGTTACAACAGCCTGCCAAACTTTCTTACAGGGGAAGTGAGGATGGTCCTGATAAATAATTGCTTGTCAGTAAACTGCACAATAGAACTAAATAGTTTGTAAAACATAAAAGTAGTAGCATGCACAAGTTAAAAAACACCAGTAATGCAATTTTAGGGTAGACTTTATTATTTTTTATTACAGCTCCTACATTTCAGAGGCACTCCATGAGGGTGCATAGCTGACCAAGGCACAGGGCCTTTGTGCATACATATACTTTTTTAATACAGTGGTTTCCAGACAGATATTCAATCCAGCTCTACATATGCAGTGCAAATGCTTGAAAACCTCAGCACTGTGACAGCATTCTTCAATTGTTCAAAGTTAATCATTGAACTAAAAAGTTGCAGCTGTAATGCACCTTGGCACAAACCGTATTTCTCCATCTTTTAAAAAAAACATATTTCATAAGGGCAGTGTGGTTTACAAGGGTTGCTTTGTTGTGTATGCAACGAGCAAAACACAAGCATATCACATAAAATCACTCAAGTATTTATTGGTTTTCAGATCATTTTTGGACACTAATATTTGTCATATTGCAGTTAGAGAACAAGGTAAAAGAAAACGACTAAACCCAGCATGCGACACTCAGCATCTTCATCTAGTAGTTCACACAGATCATGTACAAACCAGCAATATCTTCATTTTAATTGTCTTCAAATCAGCAACATTAACAATAACAGTACAGTAATACAACCCTTGAAATTCCAGCAGTTTTCCACCATTAGCATACAAAAATAGGTCAAATTGACACAAACGTATTTAAGGAACGTTAACGTTGGTCCACGTAACAAACTGAGTGCCCGTGTAGCTCCTCTTTCCTACACATCCATATATTTTGTGAGCTGACGGCATTGCATGCATGGAAAAAAAGACTAACTACAAATCCAGTGCACCCCAGCCTGAAATAAGGAACCAGAATTTGTGCAAAACATTTGTGGACGTTTTTTCTGGACTGAGGAGAAGTCAGCTGGACGTTGAAGGATCCTTCATCAGTAACAGCCATCTTTCCAGGATTCGTCAGAGATTTTAGCCATGCCCAAAGACCTGTCGTTCAAATCAAGGGGTTAGTCTGTGACCAGGTGACGGGCAGGATTTATCACATTGCATCCTTGCTCATTAATAATTTTTTTGAACACTCACCTTCTGGGAGGCTGTGAGAGTTTACTTCTTGTGGAGAGCGATGGAGCAGCCTGACCTCGACCCACTGAAGGCCTTCCTGCCCCAACCGAGCCCCTCCCAGGTCTGTAGGCCCCTCCATTGGCAGATCCCGTCGACTGGAGCCTGCGGCCCTCTCCTGTAGGCAGCACCTGGACGATGGGCAGACCTCTGGAGGACTGACGACCAGCTGACATGGAGCCCACCGGGGCGACAGCTTTAACCGGCGTCCGCAGAGAGAGGGGAGACTGGCCGTTTGTGCGCAGGCGACTGCAAACTGCACCTGGAGGTTCAGGAAAGACTGGCACTTAAACTGGACATCAGTCAACTGTGTATTGTTTTTAAAACAAGTTAAGAGAAAAGTAGCTCACTAACTGGGAGCTTTAATGGTAGAAAAGAGTTGTGGACGAGCTTTGGAAGGGCAGCAGAGGATTAGAACGTGATCACTTTAGGGTTAAGTTTCGGTCATGATAAAAATCTTTCTGGGGGATGTTTGGGAGATAAAAGTCAAGGCAAAAGGAGGACAGCATCCGAGATGCTTTGTGCAACTGTAAACAGTTGAGGGGTGGGTCATGCAGGATTTAAACGATGTAGTCGTGGCAAGAAATGTTTTAAATCTGTGCACACGATAGTTTTTTTGTATCTATTACTGCGAGAAAAAAAATCAGCAGTTTTTATACATAATCTATTTTTAAACTGAAATGTTATTATTATGAGAAAAACACGCATGATGATTATATTCAATTCAAAGTTGTGCTGTTTATTTTGTTGCCATATATGAAGCCTTTGGTAAGTACCAGTAAAGGTTTTGGCGCCAGCGGTGTGAATAGTTGCAGTGGCACCTGTTTCAACACTCAAAGAGCGATGGGCGCACGAGACGGTAAATAAGCAGATAAGAAAAAAAAAACACTTCCTACTAGGCTTTTTCAGATAAAACATTTAAATATTCTAATTTGTCACCAGCGAAGCCTTGTATTTTTCACAATTAAAAGATTGTAAACAAAATACTATTTTGTTAATCTTTATTAACATCATGATGAAATAAGTCAGAAATATGAAGCACTTGCACTCCTCTACAAAAATCACATTGTATCCACCTTATTCCTGGTGGCTCTACTGTAGAAATGATTATGGGAACAACTTCCTGTCAGACAGGAAGTAGCAGTAAGCATGGGTTAACCATGGTAGCGGAGCATGGGCCGCTGTTTATTTGTAAGTAATTTACATTCAGTTTAGCAGATAAAACACTGTTTTTGTTTTGTTTACATTTATTTAACAACCATAAAGTTTACTAAAATAGCCGTGCTGAGTTCAGGTACCTGTTGTGTTCACGGCTGCAGAACAACCAGACCAAACTCAATCAGTTGCTACAACAACAGAGTTTTGAACATAAACCTAAAAAAAACAGTTTTCCTGTAAAAAGAGGTATAGTTTCCATCACCTACCTACAGATGAGGAATTAAGAAGAAGGATGGAAGGAGAAACGTTTCAGCAAAAAAAAGAAACTGTCCAGATGACCTGACTGAAAATTGTTGGATTGTATACCTGAATTATTGAGCATGGACTTTGTTGGTTTTGAACCAGTTTGACATGACTGTCGATGAGGAAGAGGGCCGGCACAAGAGGAGGGAGCGTGCCAAAGACACCATCTTAGCACCAACATAACTGGTTTGTTCCATTTTTGAGTAAGCTGTTTGCGGAAAGAATCAGTTTTGTGGTGTGTGTTTCTCTGACTGATGAAGCCTTCTGGATGGAAGGTGAAACATTTCAGCACAAAAAAAAAAGAAATTGTCCTGATGACCTGACTGAAAAATGCTGGATTGTATACCTGGATTATTGAGCATGGAGTTTTTTGTTTTTTTTTTAATGAAGAAAAATGTGAAATTGAAGAGTGTAGGTGTTTTCTTTTCACTTTCTTGACAAATAGCCGACGGAGGAAAACCTGCATCCTACTTTGTGTCTGGACTAAAATAAACCACCGGAGAAGAGATGACGGATTCTCAGAAGGATTGAAAATGGTGACGAGAATATCAGGCATGATGTCAAGTATATGAAGGCACAGCGTTAAAGTATTTGTTCGTCTTCAGTATTATAATTTTCTCTGCAATCAACCCAAGCTCAGTGATGGAGCACTTTAAGGCTTTGGCTGGGCTCTATGTCTGCTTTAAGATAAATAAGATTGTACCTCTTTTAACAAAACACAACCGACATTATTACTGTATAGATATTAATACACCTCAGAGCTTTTCAGGTTGTTCTTCGCTTCCCCGTCAGAAGAACTGAGCCAACGAAGTAGCTAAATATGCTAAGCTGTAATCTGCGGCCACCTTTTAATAGGCAGCGGTATGATTATATTGTCCTGTTTGAGCTCTGACAGGTGGTGTTCCCACATATTTAAATTAAATCCGTAATGCTTGGAGAAACTACATTAACTCGTGCTGCTCGCATATAAACCGGTTCTTGTTCATGCCGGAAATCGTGCCCATAATTCACGCAAGGCAGCATGGGGGCTAAGAAAAGGGTGGATAGTTAACAAGTACGGTACCGGTAAACGATTATTTTCCAGTTGAGCTATGCAAGCTGTTACTGTAAAACTTTCTGCGGTAAACAAATAAAGTATGTATTTATAATACAGCAGAGTCCTTTGCATAATAATATAGATGGCTACAATATATGAAGCTCTCAGTTGCATTATTAGAGATCAAATATTTTATGTGCTAATCTATTGACTAAACCTCGCTGTCATGCAGAAACATGTTCAGATCTTTTGAAGCGGTCCCGTAGAAAACTCCTCAGGAATTAGTTGATGGTTTACAAATAATTAAAATGATTTCAGTTCTGAGACATACTGATGAGTTCTGCCGACTCGACGAACTAAAGGCCGGTCCAAACGCAGCCAACTCAGACTGCTGCTGTGTGAAAAAACAACACCTTGAAGTTTCATGGTGATTCACGCAAATACTACTCGTGTCTCTTTAAATTTTGTATTACATAATTATTTCCGGAGAATTCCACATTTTTTCTGCTAACACAAATAGTGCTGGGGACACTTGCAGCAGAAATATATTTTATAAAATTTATGAAACAACGTTAAGAAGAACTACAATTAAGTTTTTTTATCATTTTTACCACGTCAGTAAATCAACTTAGTCTTTGCCCTGCTCAAACGAACTGTTAGCGCATCAATCCATATTAAACTAGATTTCTTCAAACAGGTCGTTCAAAGAGCCATCTACAGCAGGTAGGATATTAACGGTTTACCACCTTTCTACAGAACCTCACGTGAAAATTTCTGAACTTTTTCTTGAAAACACAGGTGAAAGGATCGAGTGTCAGTCGGGGCTAAATGCAGAGAGCACGTTATGTGTGGTCTTATTGGGGAGAGGTGTTCAGGGTAGAAGGGTGGGGTTACCTGTGGAGGGGGAGTGAGGCAGGTGAGACATGCGGTTGCCAGAGCTCTGGAGGTTAGCCTCCATGCTGCGGCTGTTTCTGATAGCCTCCAAGGAGCGCAGGCTGGTGCGCGGGGCCAGATTAGGCATGCTGTGCCTCAACTCCTCTGGAACCACACACACACACACACCAAACAATGAATTGAACAAACAGGAAACAGATCCTCTCAGTGATTTTAAGACTTTAGATATTACTCTGTCAGGTCTACCTTCACTCTTGGCAAACTTGAGCAGCTCTGCACTGGGGCCCTGAAGAGACCGTCTGGGCGCTCTAGCGCGTGGCGCAGCGAGTCGGCTGCTGGATTCCTGACCGTGGTTGGAGGTGGAGGGGGACAGGCACCGAGGCGAGCCTAAAGGCGAAGGAGTGAAGCGATGTCGACGCTGAGGCGCGGCGCTGAGCTCGTCCTCTTCATCTTCCAGGCTGTACGTGTCAAACTCCTGGTCGCTGTAGGTGCCGCCCCGCCGCAGGGAGTGCAGCGATGTTGTGGAGCTGCGACGGGATGCAGAAGCAGAGCTGGAAGCACAATCCTGCCTCAAACCTGTCATAAATAAATAAAAAAAAAACAATAAAAAGCCCAGAAACTGCCTCTGCATAGAGCCATTTAAAACTCTTCCTCCACACAGATCGCTGCTTATCAAAAAATGTTTAAAGACAACAATGTGAGACATGAACTCACTCTCTTCTTGTAGGCGAGCCATGATCTGAACATCAGTGAGATCCTGGAGCTTGTAGCCCATAGAGATGGAGTCATCCGACGTGCTGAGCTCACTGTCTATGGACGACTGGGAGCTGAGGGCCGACTGCACGTTTGTGACACCTGAAATTAAACAGGGTACAAGCAAAATCTCACATAACCAAAGAAGAGGATTAGGGCCACAGTGCAATCATTTATTCCCCCCTTAATTATGAGAAAAAAGTCAGAATTCTGAGATTAAAGTCAGAATTTCAAAAAAAAAAATCTGAATTCTGGCTCTAATCTCAGAATTTATTTATTTATTTATTGTTTATTTGATAGGGACCGATACAAGAAACATAGATCAAAACAATCTAATGCCTGCGTCACAGTGTACAGTATATAGCCATAAGCTAATTTACACCACCCGTCCCTTGAATTCTGACTTTTTCTCAGAATTATGACTTTTTCTGAAATTCTAACTTTAATCTCAGAATTCTGTTTTTCTTCTCAGAATTTGGACTTTTTCCCTCAGAATTAAGAAAAAAATAATTGCACCGTGGCCCTAATCCTCTTCTGTACATAACTCTAGAAAAATATTGGCCACATTTTTTTCTCTTTTTTACAAGAGGCACTCTCCAACACTGACGTAAAAAGTCCCAAATCCTCATTGTTCAGTTAGTGATTGAAAAAAACAATACATTCCTCATGAACACGTCTTCACAGCTTTCTTCTATTTGTGCACATCCAAGGTGGAAGAATCAAACATGCACAGAACAAATAAATCACAGGGCAAACAGCTCAACAAACACACAGAAACTGGATGTGAAGATAAATTAATCTTCAATAATGAACCTCTTTAACACCGGACATTATTAATGATACGTGTTGTAAATAACATCATCAGTTCAGAATAATTAAGTTAACTGGAAACATACAACTCAGATTAAATAAGATTTCCTTTGTTTTAAATTGAAAGAATTGGAAGCAAAAAAAAAATCAGTCCAGTTATCACCATCAGCAGATGATGTCGAAACAGCTTTTAATTCTGAATTAAACCAGCAGATGAGATTTATGTAAACCATTAAAGTGTCATCAAAATAAAAGATTGTTGGGTTTGACTTTATTTTAACCAAAACTATGTTTAAACATTTTCAGTACGTGTTTGTTCATCTGCATTATCTTGAAAAGGGAGATGGGACTGGCACACAAATACAGTAGTCCCTCGCTACTTCGCGGTTCGACTATCGCTGACTCGCTCTTTCATGGTTTTTCAATTTAAGATTATACACGCAAAAATAAAATAAAATATGCACGACACATGATTGTCAACTTCAATATTACTCATGTGACTGAGACAGTACCGATACTGTACAGTGAAAAGTTAACGAAAAAATAAAATACATCGGACAGGCGTCGCCACGTTGTAGTTTTCTCTCAATAAGCCTACACTGTATCGTCACTCATAAGGACTACATTTCCAAGAATCCAACAATGCCCTGCCCAGAAACCTCGTTGCCTTTTGCTGAAATAGAGGGAAAGTTTGATTTGATTGGAAAAAGTTCAGCCCTTATTCATACAGTTACCCAGTGGATACAAAGAGCCGCAGGGAACCCACCGAGAACCGGAGCAGAACTGGAGCAGAACTGGACTTCCAGACCCATAGGCGAATCTGAGAGCTGCTAGCCGGCCCAGGAGGTCTTCTGACGCATGCCACCATAGGTCCGGCCTCTCTCTGGAGCCTCCCTGAACTTTTTTCATCTCGACCACTCGATCAGATCACTGGTCCTGCGCCGGCCACACGAAGGTCTGTCAGTTATGCACAGAACTGCAACCCCAGACTCATCGGTGAACACAAGAGCTGCTAGCCAGCCCATAAGGACCCCCGAGCGGGGACGCGCCGCCCATAGGACCGACACTCCCTCCAGAGCCCACCACCACCACCCTGAGCCAGAGAACCGACCAGAACCAGCAGGTAGGTCCACTGAAACGGAACGGAAGTCGGAGTGGACGAGAGCTGCTGCAGTTCTGCAGAGCTGGTGAGTATTTAGTGGCTACATATACAGTACTGTACATATGTTGTTAAAACGATGCAGGCTTAAGAGTTGAGAACATTGCAAGAGTGTGGGAAGGGTTTATAAAGCCTTAAAATATATATAAATACTAAAATAAATATAGCATCCCTACTTCACGGATTTTCACCTATTGCAGGGCGGGGGTCTGGAACGTAACCTCCACAATAAACGAGGGACTACTGTAGATTAAAACAAACAGAAAATGTTCAGTAAAAAAGAATCTGGGATGAAAAGGACAACAGCTAACATGCCAAGCATTTAAGTTTTTATTTTTTTAATTTCCCACAAAAACATAAGCCTATCTACTTTGTATACCGTACCAAAACAGACTGTTGATTAAAACAGTGATTTTAAGGTTTCTCTTCAACTTAAGCAACAAAATGAAGTACTGGTCTGACGAGGAACAACAGACTGGCTCCTTGATGTTATTTTATGGAACCGGTTAAAAAGCAGCACCGGTCGTGGTTTCCTACATGAACTGCTTTGATAAAAAATAAAAAAAAAACCTCGTCTGTGGCGCAGATGTGAACTGCTCCAAGCTTTGGGTTAGCAATTTCTCTCTGAGCTCCATTTGACTAGTTATCTGTGGCACCAGATCATAAAACAAACAGTCGATGGTCAAATGAAGACGTGTCTGGAAGTGTGTAGTGTGCATGAAAACAGTCAACTGGGTAAACATGCAAAAGTACAAGCAAGGTCCTGAAAAGTTACCAGCCTTAAAAACTTTAGTGGACACACACACACACACACACATGCACGCACACACACACGTGAACGGAGCAACTTCCTTTCAACATCAGTTGTTGTATGTTAATGTCACGCCGTACCTGAGCTGCCAAAGGTTAGTAGGGATTTGTTAGTTGATTTGTGGTACCCAGGAGAGATCTGGCCAGAGCTCACTGACCCCGCCTCTGACGTACTGTACACGTTCTTCCGCCGAGATGCTGCAAGGAAACAGGACGGGAGAGATCAAAGACCCAACATGAAGTCAGAGAGGCGGTTACTGCTAATACAGTCATGGAAGAGTTTGTCAAGCAGTTATACACATTGTAAAATGCTGTCAACTCAGGTACGCTTTTTTTTTTTTTAAAGACGTGCAGTTTCTTCTTGCCACCAAGTTCCTTCTTTTAGAGAGGAAAGCAGCAGCAGGAGGGAGGAAAGGTAATCCAATCAAGCATGTGACTATACGCAGTCACTCAGCCAAGGTGGGAACAGTTTTGTTGTTCAGGTTCTGCAACACGCAGGAAGCTGAAGCTGCAAGTCTGATAAATTATGAATAAGGCTTATTGGATCCGATGCAAACTTCTGTCCGCACAAAGACGTGAATGCTGCAGCTCAGGCTTTGTCATGCAACTCCAACAGATATCTGTGCACATGCACTGCAGAAGTGAGCAGTAAATAAGAATATGAGGGGACTAACTGTAGCTGTGCAGTGAATGGGTTAGATTTGGTGACAAAGGCAAGTCACGGATGTTAAGATGCATATTTTTTTTTCAATTTATATGAACGCTGAAGGAGAAGCTTGACATTTTGCTTGTTTACTAATAAACAAGGTGACTAAAAGGTGATTCAGCTCAACCGGGGGTCACCAACAACATGTGCTCAGGGCCAGAGTATTTCTGATAAGACTCTGAAAGGGGTCTGTTTTATAATAATAATAATAATAATAATAATAATAATAATAATAATCAGTGGTGGGCACAGCTAATCCAAAAGTTAACTTTGTCAACCACTAACTTGTTCTCTTGTTCTAAGACTCTCTGTAACGTGACAACGTTGTGAGTGAACACAGTTTAAAATAATTCATAAATCACAGGTTAAGCATTCATGTCCTGCTCAGAGGTGAGCTTTAAGACATTAATCTGGTCCACTGGAACCGAAGAGGTGGAGCAGAACTCTGCTGTGCAGAAGAAGAGTGATGCATTCAATGTGTGTCGGACGTCTCCCTCCCGTCATTTATTATAATGAATTAACCACAAAAGTTGCTGTGCGTCATCATCAATATTCTCTTGGTAATAAATTTGTTTATAGTAAAGATGTGTGAAATGTGTGAGAGAGTCACATCCCAGAGACAGTGTAAACGCTACAAAGCATGCTGGGTAGGAATTATATGTGCAATGTTTCTGACTGTTTCTGAGTGTGAAAATGGGGTTTTCATGTTACTTTCCTGTTCTGCTTTGGTTTGACATTCATGTCAAAGTTTCTGTTATTGGCTGTAAAGTGACACCATGAGTCACAGACTGTTTGTAGTAGATATAAGGAGGAAAAGTGGTGCTTAGCTCCCTGTAAATCACCATTCTCCTGTATGATTTTGGTGCGGAGAACTGTCTTAAAAAAGAAATTAGCGGACTTGAATTTACCAGATTTAAATTTAGCAGGAGCTTATTCCTTTAAGGTTTTCAAAGTCAGAGAAAATGTTAATCCGCTACATGGAAAGTTAGCTGGCTATTAGCTGAACTGTGCCCCCCACTGATGATAATAATAATGGTGGTGATGATGATGATGTTTGCAGTCTAACAAATGTCAAGCCTGTAGATAAAAGTTTAGTGTTACATGAAAATGTAATTTCTCTCACTATTCAAACCTGCACATTTCAGCTCTAGGCTTTATACGCAGCATTTGCTGTTAATCAGCACAGGGAGCCATTTTTTTAATTGACTTTTGAAAGCTGCATTTTTTTGTTCCAACTGTAAGTCCTGTCAGTATTTATTTTAAAATGAAACGTGCGAGTTATTTTGTCTGAGTCAGTGTGCACTAAAAGCTCAAAATAAATGTTCAAAAGTACTACAAACATGAAAGTTTCAAACAAATTAATAAAACGTGTCTGTGAGTTTGTGTTGGGACATCATAAAATAAATTCTATTTAAAACACAGAATAACGTTCAGTCTGCACGTTTTTCCTTCAAAGAATCGATGGGACACAAACGGCCTTCAGAGGAAGGTGGAGGTTCTGCATCACACTGACATAAAGGGTCCGTCAGACAGGTGGACTCAGTTTAGTCCTCATAAATTGGACAATTAAACATTACAAAATTAAATAAACTGGACTTTTTGTTATTGCTGATGTTTTTGAGTTGCGTCAAAATAAGGAAGACCCTGGCACACTGTTAAATCCTGCTCACATTGTTGTCCATCCTTCAGTAAAGTGAGGGTGGGTGCCACAGCTCCACACCATCCCTCACAACCCCCACCACCCTGTAGGGCCATTAGTTGGTGATCACTGATCAAAATAAAAAAACTGATGCACGTGTTAAACGCCTACTTTGATCCAAACGATTGATCAGCGTCCGACAAGCGATTTCAGTCTCCGGGCTGCGATGATCGAGAACCTGCCGACACCACTTCAACGGAGAGTCCGGACCTGAATCTGCTGCTTGCTTTTTAGGAGAAACGTACAACCTGAGGGGCAAACACAGGAGGAAAAGTTCAAACACGAGGAGAAGAAGAAGAATTAAGAACGGTGGCAGCTGAGTCTGCTTATTATTCCTCTGAGAAACGTTAGTAAGTGCACAGTTATAACAACAAGGATCGGATTAGAGTAAGGCGCGCACTTCATCATTTTTAGCAGAGCAGATAACATTAAGCATGACTGGACAGAAAACGAACACAAAGGTGTTCAGGTGAGAGGCGACATCAAATGAACGAACAGGTTGATTTGATGGTTGCTTCAATCAGAGCGAAACAATTGCTTCAAGCACGCGGTGGTTTCCTTTGAATCTTTTCTGCCTCATTCATTCCCACAGAACAAACAAAAAACTGGTTCAAGTCTTCGTATGCTACTCTCGCAGGAAGGTAGACAAATCAATAAAGCACATTTAAAATTTAAGAACGGTCTCATTTTGTTTGGATTTATGTTTTTATTTTCACATTAAATGCTGAAGAAAAGTGCTGAGAACATTTCTACCGCGGTAGATGTTAGCCGCTTTGTCTGGGTGATCCTTTTGTGGGCCGATGTCGCCCCGGTGCCAGCAAAACACCCGTGAAGTCAGCTTTGAGCTGCCAATCACCCGTTCTGAGTTGTGTGTACACAACAGACCCGGACCGACTGGTTCTGGACCAATCAGCTTCAAATCATCTTCCCATTTAGGCAAACACAAAAGCTCCGGTTTCCCAGCGGATGAGCAACAATCCAAAGAGCAATATTCAGGTCACACACCCATGCCAGTGAGTGTGTGCGTGTGTGTGAGGGGGGCAGGAGCCACTTGTCTTACACAACCGTATGTTTGATGTAAGACAAAGACAGTCGGGTTCGGTCCACTCACAATGTTTGGTCTCTGAGTGTCAAACAAGACAAGCCGTGCTGAGCAGGTCTGTGGATAATCTGCTGGTATTATTCTGACCATAACAATGTCACCTGCTGATGGAGACGAGTGTTAAAGCAACCAAGTCAGAGGTAAATGAAATTTACCTTTAAGATAAATAAATGATCAAACTAAAGGCCTAGCGATCTTTGGTGGAACGCATATTGTCTGTCGCCTTTTAGCAGGAAGTGAGAGTTGTTTTAGGACAGATGGCCAGCAGCTCCTCACAGAAACAGCCTGAGGACACCTGGGCAAAATGGTTTGGAAAAAAGATTTGTAAGCTCAGTTTTCAAGCTCAAAGCTCATTTTTTGCACGTGTAAAGTCAGTTTCTGGGAAATCCACAGCAGGCTGGCTTGAAACACATCAAGGAGGGCTATTTATAAGACAGATCTGGGCTGGCAGGCCTCAGAATGGAGAAGGTTTTAGGATGCAAGATGAAACGGAGGCCGAGATGGGCAGAGGAAGGGCAGCCGAGCTGGGAGCAGAAAGTTCCAGTTCGACTCCCAGCCATTCCTACATGTCGTGGTGTCAGTAGCTGCCCACTGCTCCACCTGGGTGTATCCTGTGTGTGCAGAGAACTAACTCATCATTGTATGGGAACATAAAAAAACAACATATAGCTCTTATACTTAAACATTTCTCCCTAAAAGAAACTGTCCAGATGACCTGATTTAACCTTTTTTGTATTTATTTATCTGGATGATTGAACTTACAAACCTTTTTCTTATAAAATAGCATTCTTCATCATTTCATGCCAGCTGTAAAATGTGTTGAGGATCCTTCTCAGCTACAGCATCAATTTATAACCTAAGCCTGGGACTATCCCACCCGAAATTCGGGCTGGGTCGGTCTTGGGCTTTTGATGTGGTTTTAAAACGGGAGAACTCACTCTACAAAGCCAGCACAGTGAAACCTGTTGATGTGTGTCAGGTCAGGTGCACGCTCAGGTCCGACTTGAAAGAGGTAAAAAAAAGTCTTAAGCTTCAGATAGACAACAGGATCATCAGCCATGTGTGTTTGCTGACCGGCAGGTTGAAAGCGGTAAAAAAGAAAAGTTCATTAAAGCTTCAGATGGATCACCGGATCATCGGCCGCATGCATCCGCTGACCAGCCAGTTGAAAGAGGTTAAAAAAAAAAAAGTTCATTAAAGCTTCAGATGGATCACTGGATCATCGGCCGCGTGCATCCGCTGACCGGCCAGTTGAAAGAGGTAAAAAAAAAAAAAGAAGTTCAGTAAAGCTTCAGATGGATCACCGGATCATCGGTCGTGCGCGTCCCGCTCCACACCCTGCTGTTATATGCGGTGAAGGAAGTTGCAGCGCCTGAAGCTACAAAAGCAGAAGCGAGCAGCGCGTTCAATTAAAATAACCTTGTTCTATATTTTCCCAAATAATTTTGTTATAAAAATATTTGTGTTCATCTTTAGAGTTGATTCTTTAGGCTATTCATTTTTGTCTGTTAATATCCATTTGGTGACGTGTTAATAAACAAGAAATCTTTTATCTTCATTTCTTTGAAATGTGTTTTTAAGCTATCATATCAAACTGATTTGCTTACAAAAGCAGTAAAAGCTTAATTAATTATATATTTTTTCCGGGTTCAGGCCTGTAATTACAGACAAACTGGTCGGGTTGCGTCAGGCTTGGAAAAAATGGCTACAGGCTGAGGCCGGGTCAGATTCTTTAGGTCCGAATGCAGCTACTCTCAGCTACGACCACGTCTGATTTTAGCTCAACATCTGACTTATAGCCATTTTTGTGTTTTGTCACATCAGCTGGCTGTGGTGGCCAATTTGAGAGGAACTGACTCCAAAAGCTCATCAGCTGTCAATATGAACTCAGTTACATCATCAACACTTGTCCAGCGGTTCATGAGGCGTTTCACAGAAACTGTGGACCAATGAACACTCAACAAGGGATACCTTCATGTTCCCGTTGAACGGTTTTAAAGCCCACATGTAGAATCTAAAATGCTTGAGCCAAGATATAAAAAAAAAGATTAGTGATGGGTCTTTCAGAATAGGAACAATAGAGTGTGATCACTTCCTGACGTCAGGTCGTTTCCACTCAAACAGCTCCACAGCTCTTCCGTGTGTGACAAACGTTTCTGATGAGCACAGAGACGGTCCAGCATACTCCATCCGAAGCAGCGAAATCGCCTCTGATTGACGTAGTTGTTCGATGAAAATTGAGTCATTTTGCACTCAGAGCAGCTTCACAGCCTCTTCTCTACAAAGTGCGTGATCGGACTGAAGTTTGTGGATGAGCTCGTCAATGTGGAAATGTATTCGGACACTCATCTGTACGTCTAAACTAAATTCAATGGTCAAAACTCCTGGCTGGAGATGGTGCAGATAATGTGCATGGAGCCCTGTCAGCTGAGAAGTGCGGCGCTTTCTTCAGGATAGATTTGTGGCTAAAAGGCGGATGCAGGGACGGAGTGGTGACCCTGGTGGGAAGAAACCCACGCGGTGACGTATACTGCAGCGGGAGGGGATTCCCAGCAGCTCTGCGTCTTATGAAAGGTGTGCCCGCAACCACGTGACCGCGAGTCGACTGTTCGGCTCCGGATGGAGAACGTCTTCACACTCTTTACCTCCAGACGAGCACATCCATAAACTTTCATAAGGATCCAACTTTAATTTCCACGAAACTCCCTGCTCGACATCTTGATACTAATTTCATAGTCGAGTTTTTCCTGTCTCACTTCTTTTTGCCAGGCCGTTACTTTTCTGCACCTTAAAGTTTACGAACTAGCTGAACTAGCATTCTGCAGGTGAAGTAATAAACACGCAGTCCGTGAAGGATTGAAAGCATCTCACCCGTGAATGTGTCACGCCAGAGTTTTAAACTAAAATCATTTTATTTTGAGAAATAGTTGTCAGCTACCACACCAAATTTTAGCTCAGTGTCTGTAAACCTGACCGAGTTAAAGCCATTAAAGATGATTATCTGCAGCGTCCATCTTGAATTGGGTTTACTCCTTAAATTATTCCGTTTGATTAAAATCCCCTCAGGGATTTGTGACATGTTTTGCTAAAGGTACAGTCAAATGAACACACGGACAAAAACATTATCGCTCTTAATGCACAATAAAAACACACGTGTGAGAAAAAAAAAAAAAAGACCTACAAATGTAGACAAGTCTATCCTGAACTGTCCAGATAAGATTACAAAACCGTCTTTCTCATGTGAACATAAAATTTGTCTGCTCTTCTTACGTGTTTCTTTTTTAAACGAGAGAAACCGCACACCTAAAAATACCAAACCAGAACAAAACAGAGCCTTTATTTGCTGCCAGAGTTTCGATCCCCGCAGCAGTTTTCAGATCACATGCTGTGCGATCCGACACAAAGCAGTTTAGCCCAGCATCCAGCCCGGATCAGATTAGGGTGCTGTTGGGATTTAGCCCGTGTTCCGACCATGACAACACCACAAAGCACGGACGCTACGGCTAATAATGTGAAAATCAAAATAAGCTGCTGCAAAAACAACATCCAGTGGTTCCCAACTCTAGTCCCTGAGGAACACCACCTTGCATGTTTTAGTTGTTTCTCTGCTCCAACACCCGATTCAGTGATTTAATTACTTCATCAGGGTTTGAGGAGCCTGTTAATCATTCATTCAAATCAGGTGTGTCAAATCAGAGGGAAAAAAACATGCAGGATGGTGTTCCTCAAGGATCTGGGTTGGGAACCCCTGGATTAGACAGTGACATATGAGGGATTAGTAGCGACAGACTTTTAGTGATGTTTTTTTGTTTGCTTATTGGTAATTATTTATGTTTTACCTCCGTGTGTGCTTGAGTCAGTTACCATAATATTTCATGAACCACTGAATAAGTTTCAATCAAACTTAAATAAATAATCACTGAATGCACACCAACCACTGAAAACCCTTTAGTTAATTCAATTCAAGATGGCTGCTCCGCTAACTGACATTAAGAATCGCAAAAATGTCAACAACTCGAATTTTACAAATACTGAGCAACAGTTTGGTGTGGTAGTAGCCGAGAATGATCCCCAGCACATGTTTTGAGTGCTAGCAGACTGCAAGATTTTTTACAACATTGCACGTTTAACGTTATTTCCAAGGTTGGACCATAAGGGCATAAATGATTTTAAAGCTCTGGCATGAAAGGTGGTGGGCGACATACATCCCTTTAAGGAACACAAGGTTTTTAATTGACTTTAAAATGTTTATTTCCTATTTTATCTTTGTACGTTTTCTTCAGCTTCACTTGGTAATTTCAGGGAAGAGACACCTGCGTCACATGACGTGGAAAAAAGAGCTGAAGGCTTCTTTTAAATTCAAATGGCACACAGTCACTGCCCTGTGGGCGACTTGCACACTTTAAAATCAAGAGTTCAACAGAAAAGGCACGGCTGACTCATCTAGCTAAAGGGGCTGTAGAGACAAACAACATCGGAAGACATTTTTAAAGTGTCGTTTCTCCCTGCGAGCTGCGTTGTCTGAACACAGCTTGTTCAGGCGGTAACTCTTCTGAGTAAACATCACGTTTCAGACATCTGGTGTACGGTGTGGCTCTCAACGCAGAGTCTGAGATCAGAAACAGCCGGTGCAGAACAGAAAACCTACCAACTGTCCTCGTCTTCTACTTCTGCACACCCGTCCTGCAAATCTAGGACGTCCACCTCATCCAGCGCGGTGTGGTCCACCCCCGAGTCGCTGTCCGCAAGCGTCTCTGACTCGCAACTTCCCTGAGATGGGCTCTCCGGCGTCTCGGCCTGCTCCGCTCCGTTCCTACAAGTCAGAGACAGAAAGTCCCCGCACAATGGACCCAGATCCTCGTCCTCTTCCTCCAGGTGGTTGGCCACAGCGGAAGGGGACATCTCCTCACTGCTGCTGCCTTCCTGAGGAGGCGAGAGCTTGGAGCCCATGCTGCTCAGCTCAGCGCTGTGGTCCAACCTGAGCTGCAGCCTCTGGTTGATGTTGACACCCTCATTGATGGCTCCTTTGGGGATGACGGTCTTCACCCCCCTGCTGCGCAGCGTCTCGTTCTGGATCTCCAACCTGCGGACGAGCTCCTGCAGCTTTCGGACCTCCTCCAGCTCCACCGCTGCCGTCTCCTCCATCTCTGTGCACCCTGGACCAGAGCTCTCAGTGTGGCCGGTGGACCTGTCAGGGCGAGGGACCACATTGGCACTGTCCGGGACCACCATGCTGCAACTCTGTAGGGGAGGAAAAACACCAATTATTGACTTGATCACAGTACAGAGCATGGCTAAAACATGCAAAAGACTTCAGATGCACAAAGAAAGGTCCAACTGAATGTAATGTTAAATGGGCACATCTGTACTCAAGTTTAATTACATGCAGTTTTTATTAGAAGGCACGTTAGATGGAAATTACTCAACTGAGGCGTGAACGCAACAGTGCAGTAGCCTGCAGCTGACAAGTGTCTTACCTCGTTATTACAGACTTATGTCGACGTACACGCATTTATTAACCTGCAGCAAGCACGCTATTCTGTTCTCTGTCTCATCTAATTTAGTGTTAGCTAGTGATGCTATGAGCAAAACAACCGTACCGGTGACTGAGCCGTGTTGTCCCCACTGAGCTCCCGACTACCCCGGCCACTCAGAGCTCAAACTCCCCGGAGCAGCAGCAGCGAACGCAGCATGAATGGAAACGTCTCACAAAATAAAACACCGAAGCAGCTACTCCATCTTCTCTCTCATTGCTAATGAGCGCATCACCAGTAACGCTCTCACCACGTCGCGCTGCTAACTAGCTTCATGGTGGAGTCTGGTTAGCTGAACATACACAGAAAAGCGTTTGGACCTCCCTCCATGGGGGTTTCCTGGTGTTTGGCGCCACCCAGTGGACACACGGCGCACTGCGACAACATTGCTGTAATTAATAACTGTGACCGCTGGGTGTCGCTGTTTACACCCGTACACTGCTACGTGTAGAACAAAAACATGTCGCCTCAAAGTTTTTTTTAAACTTTATTGAACTATTGAACATACAGAACTACAGAAGAGTATTGCAGTCAACTATAAAATAATTGTTCTAATTATATTGTACAAACAAGCAATACTCTTCCGTACAGAACAAAGAAACAAGAACAAAATAAAAAACTCAAATTACAACTATACATATAAACATGTAAAAATATTTTCTGTCATACCTCCTAAGGCCAACATATGCTTAAACAACTTAACATATTAAACATCATAAATGTAAGTAATATTATCAGAGAATTAATATGATAAAAGTAAAATCAAAACAGGACTATTTAACATTCTACATAATTACAAAAATAATTTGTCAGAGGGCTATATTATCTGAGCGAGGTGATGAGCTTTTATGCTTGTGGTTTTTTAGCACTGTCTAATGAAAGTTTTTAACATCTGGAGTGCCTCAAAATTTAGAAATGTCAAACCATTAAATGAGCATCTTCAGAAAAATGTTTTGCTCACTAAACTAGCATATTATTAATCCGCACAAGGCAACTGGCCCAGACAACATCCCGGAAAAGTATTGAAGGAATGTGCTGATCAGCTCTGTGAGGTGCTGGCAGACATATTTAACACCTAACTTACCCTGGAGACAGTTCCCACCTGCCTGAAGACTGCCACCATCATCCCAGTCCCAAAAAGCTCTACAGTGACTGGTCTGAATGACTATCTGCTAGTGTTGTGGTCAAGACCACCTAACCCGAGACCAAGACAAGTCAAGACCAGAGTGTACCGAGACCGAGACAAGACCAAGACTTGTAGGGTCCGAGACCAAGACAAGACCAAGACTTTTAAAGTCCGAGACCAAGACAAGACCAAGACCGAGGGAGGGCGAGACCAATTCGAGACCAAATCCACAAATAAAATTAAAAATAATAAATAAAATGTTATTATAAAATATTTTTATAAAGTTATGAGCCTTTTTAATGTGTCAAAACTGATGATTTTACCAGACAGTAATGTTTTTACGTTTTTAAACAGTGTTGTTTGTGAAATGAATTTTGTACTGCAATGTCTTTTGTACACAACTTGTGCATGCTTACTTTAATTTATTTAAACTCTAATTTAAGTGACCCATTTTGATCCTAATAAAACAAAACTCAAGATGCATTTACCTTCTTTTGGTCTCTTGAAGTCAACATGAAATACTGGGCAGTATAAATGCAGTCTTTAGGATTAAATTGGAAACTTGACGTCAGTTACTTTCTAAAATTGTTTAATTTTCATTTAGACTTGTGTATTTGCTTGGGGATCTTCCATTGTATGATCCAAGGCACATTAAGAAAAAAAACACAGTATCATAAAAATCACCCAAGAAAACTTAGTAGCTTATTCATATTCATAAAGTTTCAGAGAAATAACTGCACTGCAGGCAGCCAGGAATGTGAACAAAAACTACTACAGAAAGAAAACCACGAGGCTAATCAATTTCAACGTTGCAGCTATACAAAGCAACACAAAGTTTGCCCGATGCATAACTACTTAAAAAAAAATCCCACTTTGGCTGTGGCTGCATTTTGGAAGGAGTCGACGGGGGAGAGGACAGCCCCCGGAGGGCAAAACGTCAGTCTTTCCACAAAAAAAAAAAAAAAAAAAAACTGTCCAGATGACTAACTGATTATTGGAGTTTAAAGAAGTGTTTCATTGCATTTAAGAAATATGAGTGATTGCAACATTCTGTGGCCTAAACGTGCACGATGGGGTCTCATTAAAATGCCTCCTCGACTGAAAACCCTTTCCACTGGTGCAGAGGAGGCAGGGACTGATAGGACCTTCATTGCTAAATTGTGCAGTTGTGGAAATCTAGTGTGGTTTTTTGCCCAGAATTGTCTGTGTCAAAGTCACGGATGGCATCAAAGTATTTCCTTATCTGTGTGTGTATGCTTGAGCTGTGCTTTTTGTATGCCTTGTAGCGGGACAGAAGGCGAGGGTATTTGTTTGGTGGCGAATCACTGGCTGCGGCTGGATCCACATTCACAACTTCTGAGCAGGTGTCTTCTTTCATGTCCATCATCTTCTCCACCTCTAAGATCAATGTTTCTGAAAAACACAAACACAATGACTGAGTTAGATTTAAAAGGATATGCACATATCAGAGTTGAATTAAATACGTTTAGGACCTTTTATTAGGGGCCTCCGATGTGCGTCCCATCAGTGTATGAATGTGATAAAGCTCTGATTAGTCTCCTTTGAATGATTTGTTCAATTAGCTTTGTAGAGATCTAATAGAGTGCCGTATGAATGTGTAAATGAGGCACAGATTGTAATGTAAAGTGCTTTGAGTGTCTGATAAGATAGAAAGGTGCTATATAAGTACAGTCCCATTTAATATAAAAGTGAGTCAGGATTGTGTACAATAGGCATGTTACCAGCCTAAATATAAAGAATATCTGTTTCAATAGGCTCAGAGTGTACAAAATATGTTTTTATGACAAAAGTAAACAGATGAAATGAAGACTATGAATTCCACTGTAAGACTAGTTAAGGCTTTTATAGACAACTAATTTGAAATATTTTAGGATTTATGATTTTGCAAATAAGACATTTATTTTCAGCAGAGAAAATATATACTGACCTGTCAGTGTCTTCTTAAGCTCATCTCTGAACTTTTTCACTGATGTTGAATTTCCCCCATTGGTAACATCTAAGTCCACCCAGCTTAAGCCAAACTGAGGATCCAGCATGGTGGCCAAGAAGTAAACATTGTGGTTAAAAGGTTCCTCTCTTCCACTGTCTTTGGCCATGCTTGTTTTTAAAAAGATTCCAGAAAATCTTTTCACCAGAGACTGCTGGAGGGCTCTGACCAATGACTGGCACTGCATTCGAGTGTCCTCCATCTTGAGGAGGTGTGTATTCAAGTCCAGGACAGTTGGAACCACCATACTAATGGTAACTGATTTCTCCCCTTCTGTCAGGTCTGTTACCTCAGAAAATGGAGCAAGAACTGCACTCAGTTCCTTCAGCTGGTTCCACTCACGGGCACTAAACACCAACTCCTCGTGATCCTTGCTGCACATTTCATTCAGGGCTTTGTGGTCCAGAGCTGTGAAGGCCTGTACCTGTTTAAATATACTGTTCCATCGAGTTGTGTTTGCAGCTGGAATGGTCCTATTAGTGCCAAACGTAGCCTCAAACTTGTCTTTGAATTGTGAACTGCTATGCAATAAGGTGGTGAACCGTGATGTTTTGGCTATTGTGTGAGAAATGGCCTTGACCTCCTTCATGCCGTCATTCACAACTAATTGCAGAGAGTGTGCAAAGCAGGAAAGACGTGCACCAGATGACCAGGGTAATTCGGTGTCTTCCTGAGAATTAATGTCCTCCCACAGGTGCTCGTCATCTAAATGCTCCTCTTCACTCTCGCTGTCATCAGATTGGGGCATGTGTACTTTGAAAGCACATTTCATATTGGCAGCATTGTCTGTTATGATATAGCTAATTTTGTCATGGATACCGTATTCCTCTGTGATCTCCTCAAAGGCAGACGCAATGTGCTCTCCAGTATGTCTGCCTGTGAAACGCCTACAGTCCAGCAGGTAGGATTCAAGTGCATAGGAATCCTTTGATTTGTAGCACACGTGGGCGGTCACCCCAAGGAAGGAGCGTAGCCTGCGATCAGACCAGAGGTCAGTTGTTAATGACACAGATGACTGGGTCTTCAGTTTCTCCAAAACAGTTTCCTTGACCTTGATTACCAACTCTGGAATTTGTCTATCAGAAACCGTTTTTCTAGAGATTGGTGTGTATTTACTATCCATAACTTCAAGAAAGTGTTTAAAATGACTGTTTTCCACAAGTGAGGGAGGCAGACAACACCCAATGATCAAATCTTGGACAATGGCTTGACTGATGGCTTGTTGCCTTGGTGATTGTGGGCTGTAGAGCTGCACTTTCTGCGTAAATAATGAAATTGATGGCTGTGTGACTGTGACATCATTCTGTTGCCCTGCCTTGTATTCCAGGAACCTAAAAAATGCAAAGGAGGAATCAGTATATCTGGTCATGAACATCAATTACATCAAAAGAACACTTAAAAATAAGTAGCAACTTCATAAATGTATGTCAAATATATCCTCCATTGTTTATCATAAGCAAAAATTAAACTTAGAAAAATCTAACAAAGTTAAATTGGGTCCTCTGGATGGGTTTAAACAATAAAAAATTATACAAATGTTTTGTCTTTCATCCAAAAGACTTCTTCAATATGAGGAGCTATATTAAACTCAAGAGCTACATTTTCAGGCCAAGACTCTGCGGTTTACACTCATCTCCAGACCAGCGGTCACTCTTTCAGGGATGAAGATGTTCACATCCTTGATAGAGAGGAACAATGGTTTGAGAGAGGAGTAAAGGAGGCCATCTTTGTGAAAAGAAACCATCCATCTTTAAACAGGGGTGGAGGCCTCCGGGTTCAACTGTCCCCCTCTTACAATGCTGTGATTGCTAGTATCACTCAGCCCCCGGTGAAGGCAAGCAGCCATCAGGGTACTAACAATCCATCATTAGGCTGATGGTCCTCCTTGAACATGTGAGCAGCTAGTTTCATCAACAACAAACGGTTGGTCCACTGTGAGGAGGCACTATTTATAGGGCTGAGCTGAATGCAGCTCCTCAGCCTGAGGAAGTCTTTCGGACGAAAGACGAAATGTTTCTACCTTTTATTTTTACTTTTTTAACACGCCCAGAGGACCTGATTTAACTTTTTAAGATTTTTCTACCTGTGTGATTGAGCATGCATCAGGACATATTAAACACAGTTAGCACCTTCTCACAGTGGATCAACCAGTTTGCCAAATATGTTAAGGGAGACCATCAGCCTAACAATGAATCGTTGGCACCCTGATGGTTGCTTGCTATTCACAGGGGGCTGAGTGATACTAGCAATATCAGCGATGTAAGAAGAAGACAGTCCCTCTTACAATGAAGTCTTTTGTTAAGAAGTCAAGTAGTCTTTTGGATGAAAGATGAAACGTTTCTACATTTTGTTACCACATGCCCTGTCCCCTCAGTCTCTCAAAGTTAACAGTGAATTTGTCCTTATGCATGCTCAATAACCCAGGTAGAAAAATTTAAAAAAGTTCAATCAGGTCCTCTGGGAGTGTTAAAAGAAAAAAAAGGTAGAAAAAAGCTGTGCAGATAATATTCTACTTTTTTTCTTTTAACACACACTCAGAGGACCTGATTTAACTGTATGTAAACAGTGAATTTGCTTACTTCCCTTAATATGTTAATTATATCAGTGTTATAAAGTAAAACTCATTTAAGGGCTAAACAAAGCGGGTCTGAGTCTGACACACATTAATTAATTTAGATGTATTTAGATTTAATGTCGATGAATTACTTTTTCAACTTTTTGTCCCTTATTTTAGTATTTGTGATGCATGCTTTGGTATTTGTTGTTGTTATTTTTTTGTTTGTTACTGTTTTTCTCGTCCTAAGCAATTCACTGCATTGTTGTCGACCTTGTGTTGATTTTGCATATGACAAATAAACCATACTTGATAAAACGTTCTGTTTGTATTGTTCTTGGAAGAGAGGCAGATTGATAACGTTAACTAGCAGCTAGCTTTACTAGCATCACTTACACAAAGCTGCGGCGCTTACCTTTCTTTGTGCTTCCTTTCCAGGTGTCGATAAAAGTTGGATGTAGTCCCGACAGTCTCCGAAAGTGAAGCGCTGCAGAACTTGCATTGCGCCGTGTGCTTTTTTTTCAGAGTTGTTTTGCAAACATACTCTTTGTGACTCAAATAGCCAAACTTTATAACAGCAGATTTAGAAGACATCTTCTCTTGTTCTAAACACAAACAAGTCTAACTTTTCTTCCCTGACGCTTGCGAGTGAAAGGAGGTGGGCTCGGTGTTGCCAGATAGAGTCGAGATTTTCCAGCAAAAAATCGGTTAAAAACCGCAACATCACACAAAAACCTGCACAATCTATATTTGTTACAGTATATTTACTTTTTGAACACAAACCCACATCAGTACAAGCCAAGGTAATTTAACAATATGTGGCAAAACGGAACAGTCCAACAAAAATCTTCCCAGAGTTCCCAGCAAAATCAGAACGAAAACTGGCCAATTGGCAGTAAACCACCCAATCTGGCAACACTGGAGTGGTAACAAAAACATGTAGCTAGCTGCTATGAGTCACGTTATCGCTTGAATTTGAATCGGTATGTTTTGCATCCAGTAAAAGCAAAGATGTTAACAAATAAACTGGACAATATTCTGGCAATTTAGTGATATTTTCACAGTTGTGGTCTTGACTGGTCTTGAAAAAAAATCCCGAGTCCTCAATGTCCGAGACCGTGACAAGACCGAGACCAAATGCGGTCGAGACCAAGACCGGTCTCGAGTACTACAACACTACTATCTGCCAGTGGCCCTCACCCCGATAGTCGCTAAATGCTTTGAAAAACTGG
>NC_056501.1:25423547-25438259 GCF_014905685.2 Nematolebias whitei | reverse complement strand
TGATGTTCAATGTTTTATGTTATGAGTGCTTAGTGTATATTTAGTTGATGTTTTTCTTAGTTCATATCTTAGATGTTATTACTGTTTTTCTTATACATTTTATTGTTGGATGTAACTGGGACCCTGTGTACATAATTTCGCTCCACCACATGTACCACATGAGGTGCGAATGACAAAGAAACTGACTGATATACCTGTATACATCTGAAAAAATAAACTTAAAGGCACCTAAACTTGTGTTGAGTCAAACTCAAAGACCAAATAAACTTGGTCCATGCCAAGCCCCATTTCATTTATTGCAAAATGTATTAATTGTAAAAAATAGAAAACCTTAGTACAATTACCAGTACATTTTATGTAGAGTTGAGAACTTTGATGACTTAAGAAAAAACGTTTTTTCAAAGCCTCACTATCAACTTTTTTTATTATAGTATACTTTATCACAGTAGCAAATCAGTTAAAACATTAAAGTCACACTATCAGATCACTTGACACTGGAATGAGAAAAAACTTTTAAAGCAGACTGTTCAGATGAATGTCAACTCAAGTCTGATAATTGCTGGGCTGCAAGTTCACCAGGAGTCTGAAGTCTCATTGGACTTTTGCTCTTTGCACATTAAAACTAAAGATTACTGATGAAGTCCCATTTATTTTTCTTGGATTCAGTTAACTGGCTGGCAGTCAAGCGATCGTCTTCCGAGAGCATGCTTATTATTTTTTAAATGAGCAGCAACAGACCCAGTCTCTCAGATGTAAAACATTTAATTTGGTGATTAGATGAAATGTCAGATTTTTCTCACAGGTCTTTGGTTTGATACATAAACAGAAAATGACCCGCACATTCTCTGGAGGAATGCTGCCCTAGATGGACCGTTCATCTTTTGTCAAAAGAGTTTAAAAAAAACCAACAAAAAAAACATTGTGTAGTCTCCAGAGGGCCAAACCCTTTTTCATATCATGTTGAGCAACTAGTCTGTGTGGACCAACCTCATCCTGGGGATGAAACATCACTGGAACACATCTTTTGGAAACCAAAATCCAACTAAAGCCAGCTTCAGGTATGGATGCCTTTGTTTTTGACATTAGCAGATTGCAATACTTTATTATTTTTTTTTTTTTTTAAGTGTCTAAACAAGCTTGATTTGGACAAACAGCCTAGGCTTAACTCGAGTAACCCCTTTTCAGAAAAGGAGGTCGTTTGGAGATAAATATTGCTCGTCCCTGATGAAAGAATGCATACTATTTAAAGATAAGCCCCATGGAAATGTCCAAACGGAAAGCAAAACATGAGTTGGCTCTTCAGTGCATTTCATTTGAGGAAGGACAGAAAATAAAAAGTGAACTCTTTGAGTGTTGCATCCAGTACTTTTGGGCTTTGTCTGAAATATGTTTCCCAGTTCAAATCATTTTTAAAGTTATAGATCAACTTCAAGTCACACCTTTAAACTAAAATACAGACTTGAAAATTCACAAGTTTAGAGTCTTTTTTTTTTAAAGCATAATATTTTGGCAGAAAACTCCCCCACCCTGCTCAGATAAGTCAGAGCACAATACAACTTAAAGAAAAAAAAACTCAAATACATCCGACATGTTTATTTATTAAAACAAAAATCATTGCCTTTTTTCACAACATTTAATTAAATGGCGCCATTTACAGGCATAGCTTTGGTGTCATGTTGTAGATTACAGCCCGACCGCCTCTTACCGTGTTCTGTCCAACGCTTGCGTTTAGAAAGAACACGGTAAAACGTTGCATTAATGTATACAGATGATTATACAAGAGACTCCCTCAGAACCACTGGTGGCACAGAAAGACCCGGTGTGGAAGTGACAGGACGCCCGAATGGAGGGCGAGCTGGTGACGGAGCAGGGCGAAGAAGAATCATCATCATCATGGCAGGCTGCTTTCATTTATCCTCTTTCATGGCTTTCTTCTCCGCTTCAATTTCTGTCAAATCACAAAGAACATTTTAAGCTGAAGGTGCAACACTTATCAATCCAACAGTCAGAGACACTTGAGCAACTTCTCAGGAAGTGATGAAGTTTCTTTTGACACCTCAATGGGAAGTCGTCCATGAAACCACAAACAGAAAGGGTTAGAGTTCATGCAAATAACGTGAATTTTAATTTAAAGCATTCTGGATTTAAAATATAGTCCCATGCGCTTAAAAACTGAAGATTAAGAAAGCAGGACTTCGGCCTCTGGAGGGAAGCTGAACATCGTTACTTTTTATGACATGAGGTTTTAAAGGAACAGTTTCCTTCATTTGAAGTTGGGTTTGTTCAGTGGAAAGGTAATGAATATAAATTAAAAGTTAATCTTAAATGTTGTAGATATCTGAATAACTTCAAAGTTAAGAAATTAAAAAAAAAAAAAAAAATAAAATCTAAAGGCTAATGTGAGCAAGGCCAAAACTAAAGTAGATTGCTGCCATTTTAAAACCAAAAGCTCAAATATTTCACAGCACGTCGTGCTGAAGAAGTCGAACCCGACACCAGAAGCGCTATAGCTAGCTCCTGTAGTTTATCTGCAGAGAACTACAAAAATTCAATCTGATTTCGTAAAACCTAACCGAATGCAAACGTTACTGGTTATAATGTTTAAGTATCGTCAAACTGAAGCACTTTATTAGAGTCGTTTAAATAAAAAAAAAATTTCATAGTCTTAGCCCTTTAGATAAACTCGTCAATCCTGTCAATTATAATTTCTCCAAACAGAGATCGTTCCGATTTTAAATGTTCACCTGCAAAAAGCTCTGAACTATTCCTTTAGACATTTGCTCCCGTTTTTATCAGTTGGACCTTTATTTCATTGCTGTATCGAGATTAAAACAAATTTACCCCCCCATGGTCCTACAAATCAGGAAGCCGTCTAATTCCTATCAGTCACAGAATTTATGGCAGGTGTAAAACGCGCCCACGCTTCCTGTAAAAATCACTCGGGGTGGGGCTGCACGCCGACGCGCAGCAGAAAATGAACGGGACGCCTCCAGGTAAGTGGGTGTGCAGCACCACTTTGTGATGCAATGTTTGTCTCCTGATGTCAAGGGAGGAGTTGAAGCATAATGGAGCCAAAAAAAAAAAAAAAAAAAGTGGTGAAATGTGAAACAGGTGTGGACAAGACCATTGCGCTTCGTGCACTCCCCCCCCCCCTTCCTTGAACACCTACCCTCCTTAGTTGGGAGATGGTTTTTCTCCTCCGTGTCCGTCTTCTTCAGCTTCTGCTTGTTAAACGTCTCCACTTCCTGGTTGACTGGGTTGGGGTCGCTCATTTTGGAAGAGATCTGTTAGCAGGAGACCAAACGACAAAGTTGGACTTAAAAAAAGCACACAATAAATGCAACACACCTGAAGAATGCATGCATGCACACACACACACACACACTGCATGTCCATACAGGTACACAAGATGAGCCCCACCTCAGTCAGTGCATGAGTGGAAACTGTCCTTTCCATTCTCCCACAGTGAACTGGGCATTCTCCCAGAGAACTGGGCCTGCACTGTTATGTACAGACGGAGGAACCTGACTGGTGGGAAACCTCATTTGCATTTTAGCTACACATTTTCATAAAACACTGTAAACCAGGACAGCTGAGATCAGCAGCAACACAGAATGTGAAGGCTTTAACATGTTTTTGCAAATCTCTTCAAATAAAGCCCATCTACATTTCAGTAGGTTGGACAGAATTAAAAATGTTTCTACCCTGCACTGCATTAAAGTGGAAGGTGTAGACACCAGTTGCAGGCCTGTGTAAAAGAAGAATGCGGATAAAAGTGCACGCAGCACCAAATGGTTTTAGGCCTGCAGCGTGAAAAGCAGAAATGTTGCCCAAGAGATCCAAGCGCCTTTGCGTTATGAGATCAACAAAATGATCCTTCCATCTGGATAATAAGACGCTTTTAAGGACATTGTTCGCATACCTGGTGTAGGGCGATGTGCTGACGAGATCCTCTCCAGGTAAGACACGTCTGTGTGTAATCCGTGCAGAGCCCTCGGTTTAAATAGAGTCAACACGCCCTTCTGCACGACAACATGGACACCGAGCCGTGGCTTCTGATTGGCTCCCGCTGCTACGGAGGAGGAGGGGGGGACTGTTTGAACGGGACACGTTTTAATCCACAACACCACTTCCTGGTGAATACATTGTCGCTCCTTAGGCGAATTTCTTTTATGCATCATTATTTATTTAATGTCTTCAACTCCTGCCACTGCTCTGTTGATTAGCTCCTTTAATTTTTGACATGAATGGGTTATTGGTTTAACACAGCGCCATCTACCGGACATGTTTCGACATGACACCTTTGCGAAAGGAAGGAACAAGCATTTGTGATCAAAAGAAGTTATCGCCCGCCGCAGCGACGTGAAAACAGACGATAATGTTTTGCCACCGTTTGTGTAAGCCTGTCTTTTAGCAAAACATCTCACGAACCACTAGAAACTGTTTTGATCAACTGTTTCGGAGCTTATGCTGAGGAATTCCGGAAGTTTTCAGTGCAGCGCGTGCCGACTAGGCGTGTGTTACGGTTAGTGACGTCACTGGTTAGATGTGAAGAATGCTTGCTAGCTCTGGAAAAGATTTGTTGTTTTTACATGTGCATGCTCTCCCAGCCAGAAAAGCATGTGTGGATAAAGTTTGACTAAGGTTTAAATTAATGATAAATATTTTCTTACTTCCTTTGAGGCAGTGGCTGAGGCCCAAAAACAAAAAGAGAAGAAGGCCAAAGGCGAGGCCCAGAAAGTTCCTGCAGTGTTTCACAGCAGACATGTTTCAGAGAAACCAACTGAGTCCAAGCTCAGAAGAATTCATTCAACTTTTATTTATACAGGTTAGTCTCATAAATATTTGACCTTAATAGAAATGAAAAGTCACCATCCCAGTATTCATACATTCACGGTCCCACAACATCTAATGGTTGAAATAATGCTGACACGTTTATCAAAAATAAATAAGTACTTCTATTACCATTAACCAAACTTCAAAATATATATGAAAAAACACTAAATAAAATGTAGGCGCTTTAATTTGTCTTTTAAGAAGCGGCCATCTCAACTCAAGTAGTTAAAATTACAAAACTTTCGCCCAGCAGGAGTTTGTGTGCACGTGAAGCCTGAAATGAACCAGTTAGAATGAAAGCTTCACGAAGCTTCATCTGAGCATCTCTACCTGCAGGAAGCAATGGATGCTTACATACATTTTAGACTCAATACATTTCAAGATGGCTGCCACAGCCAAATGGCCTTCAAAATAAAATAAAAAAAAGTCTACCACAGGGAATTTGACAGATTGACTTGTGGGGTGGTAGCTGAGACTAATCCTCAACACATACTCTGAGCACTAACAGATGGTGCCAGGTCTTAGTAGAAAATAAATTAGTTTAATTATTTGGAGTTAACTTTGTCTGTTAGCAAAATACCTCACGAACCGGATTGACTTGAACGAAACTTTCAGGAAAACATAATGAGTTGAACATTTTACTTTATCTTTGGGAGCCGACTGTTTTCTAATAGGCGACTGCTGCGGTTACGTATTAGAAAACAGAAATGTCTGTAATTCAACTAGTTGCACAGATGTGTTAAAACTTGATGTAGTTGCAGCTTAGAGTCTTTCACAATCCACTGTAAGAACTACTCATTGAGCAAGATAAGTGTTACTTTGGCATTATTAGTCAACTCTGTTAGCATAATATCTCACGGACCATTGAATGGATTTTAATGAAAATTTCAGAAAGTAGTCATCTACAACTGATTCACTTTGGGAGTTACTGGCAATCAAACTTCAGATTGCTGCAACAGCTTATCAATAAAATAAAAAGGGCTTTAACTCAGTTTTAGAGATATTGAGCGAACATGCAGTAAGAGCCGAGTCATTTACAACTCAGACTCTGAGCATAAGCTCGTGCATACAATAATTTCTATACGCGACTAAGAAATGTGACATTTCTCCACATGAGATTATCTAAAACTCTGTTTAAAAGGCATATACAGACACTTTCCAGAAAATTAGAATATCATGGAAAACTTGTTTAACTTCCATAATTCCATTCAAAAAGTTAATCTTTAATAGATGATAGATTCAGGGCCCACAATTTCAAGTATTTAGTTGTTTATTTTTACATTATTTGGGCTTCCAGCTCATGAAACCCACGAAAACAGGATTTCAAAACATTTGAATACTGTAAAGACAACAGCCCACACTTCTCAGTTTTTGCAGAAAATAAATAAAGAAATTAGGATCACAACAAATCAATCAAAATATGGTACTTTCAAAACGATATGTCAATCTTGGCATTGAGTCAATCAGCCCGTATGACTGGGAGTTATGGAAGCCCAGATTTCCTTGATACTGTCAGCTCTTCTTTGGTGGTGGGTCTGGTGCTCCTCATGTTCCTCTTGAGAATACTCCATAGATTCTCAATGGGGTTTAGGTCTGGCGAGTTGTCTGGCCAAGCACTGTGGCATGGGCATCAAAACAGGTTTTGGTGCTTGTGGTGGCATGGGCTGGAGCCAGGTCCTGCTGGAAGATGAAATCTGCATCTCCATACAGATCCTCAGCAGAAGGAATCATGCAGTCCTCTAAAACATTCTGGTAGACTGTTGTGGTGACCTTGGATTTAAGAAAGCAGAGTTTACCAACACCTGCACCGGACATTGCACCCAAATCATGACTGACTGTGGATATTTCACACTGGACCTCAAGCAGTATGGGCTCTGTTCCTCACCCTTCTTCCTCCAAACCCTTGGACCTTGATTTCTGAATGAAAGACACACTTTACTTTCATCGGAAAAGAGGACTGAGGAACCCGACAGTTGTAGCCCATCTCCTGCATGCGTCTGAATGTGGTGGTTTTTGACGCTGTGACTCCGCATCATTCCACTCTTTCTGGATCTCTGCCAGATTCTGGAATCTTCTCTGGTTGATAATTCCCTGAAGCCCACGGTCATCTCTTTTGCTGGTGCATCTTCTCCTGCCACATTTTGCCCTTCCACTAGACTTTCCATTATATGCTTGAACACAGCACTCTATGAACAGCCAGCCTCCTTAGCTATGAACTTTTGTGGTTTACCCATCCTATGGAGGGTACAATGATGGTCTTCTGGCCAGTTGTTATGTCTGCAGTCTTCCCCATATTGAACCGAACTGAAGCAATTTAATGACACATGGGGAAACTGTGCAGGTGCTTTGAGTTTAGTAGATGATTAGTGTCACACTCTGTTTAAAACATTCATGTCCTGCAACATTTGGGCTGATTTCTCCACAGTATTCTAATTTTTTGAAATCCTGCTTTCGTGGGTTTCATGAGCTGGAAGCCCAAATTATGTAAAAATAAATAAATATTTGAAATTGTTTAAATTGTGGGCCCTGAATCTATCATCTATTAAAAATGAACCTTTTGAATAGAATTATGGAAGTTAAACAACTTTTCCATGATATTCTAAATTTTTGGAAAGGGTCTGTATCCTTTCTAGAAATACTTGACCTTCATTTTCATTAGTACACATGTGTCTGCAATCATGTGTGAACGGTTTTCTTTATCGTGTCCAGAATTAGTCCAACAACCAACAGATGCAGAATCACAGAGGCAGTGAAGGCGATGAAATACAGCAGCTCAGTTTATAATTCAAGTCTGGATGTGTCTGCACATCTGCACAGGCAAAATCCCCCCGCCACACACACATACATACACACCCCCACAGGCCTCGGGTCATTTATGTAGTCTCCCTGGAATTCTCTTATTGTGAAGCAACACACAACATGCATTCCAGCGTTACACATCAAGAACAAAAACCCACTTGTGCAAGAAAACTAACTCATGCATGTAACAACAGATGGGTCATTGTGGTTTCACAAAATTTATATTAACTATTATTACTACTATTATTAAATTAACTATGTATATATATATATATATATATATATATATATATATATATATATATATATATATATATATATAGTTAATTTTAGTTACTAGTCTTGAAAACAGTAAACTAAAAAAAAAGTCTACACGAGAGGAGAGGTGCATCAGAGCAATAAAAATCCCAGACAGCTCACATCTTGCAGGTTGAATCTTTAGCTACTTGGTCTGTTAAATTCCTCGGTGAACAGAAACAGCTGACTTGTTTAATATTCCCCAGAACAACAAATTTTAATCTGACAGGTAGCGCTGAAAGTATCAAAGTTTATACAACGTCAGACGGTACATATATATACACTCACTGGACACGCTTGAGGTGTTTTCACACACTGACAGGGAAACAAGTATTTGCATAAAGAGTTAGTGCAGCAGAAGACAGGATATTTATCACAGGAATGTTTTTGTCCATGAGCTTGTTTGTATGTTAGCAAAACATCTCGCAAACAACGTGACAAATTTGAATGAAACTCTTAAGACTAATCTTTGAACCAAATAGAACTGAATAACTTTCATGGAGTTAACCAGAATCAAGATGGCAATCACTGACAATCAGCAACATGGCAACCCATTCTGATGAAACTTTCCACGACGATGACAAGCCTTTAAAAACAGGAGGCTTCTGCATTGAGCCTCAAAGGACTTTTATTTGTTAGGTTTGGCTGCTCATGTTTGTTGAATATATATTTTATTACATTTTTCCTGTTTACTAATGCCTCCTAAAGAAAACCAGTAATGTCTGCAAAATGACGACGCATCTTTTCATAAAACAACAGGAAGGAAGGCACCTGTGATTCGTCTGCACCATATTTATATTTTCAGCACACAAACACATTCAGGCACAAGAGAAATTCTCACCAGGGCTTCGTGGCAGTGGGTTTTACATTTGGACACAGAACTGGCAGATTTGTTGGTTTGGACAAGTCAGCTGAAATGCAGACATCTTATGTGTGACAGCGGTCAAGATCAGACAGGGAATCATAGCTGAATTCAAATTGGGTCCTAAGTTAATGAAAGTTGTTCATGTTGGCTCTGAGATGAACTTAAAACGGCAACACCTGAGATGTTCCTGCTACAAGTTGATGCGTTTGTTGGATACCTGCACACAAAAAAATACATTTTCAGAGCAAAACCCTTATGTTTTTGAACTGAAAGAGTTGTATGGCTACTAAAATGAATACAACAGTCTGTGTAAACTCTTAACAGTGTAACAACTTTCAACAGTGTCTCTTCAACACGATCGCTTCTCCTGCTTGTCATAAATGGCGGTGGCGATTCCCCACGTGATGCACGATCTCAAAATAACGAGGGAACCTCCTCGGTACAAAAGAGCCACGCTCCCATGCCGAGATTTCCACAAGGCCTTCCAGCATGCAACAACACCTTTCCCCTCCCCGCCCACCTGTGCCTGCATGTTTGCCACCAGCACAGACAGCGGGTACAGAGCCAAGCTGATCGCCATCGAGGTCAGCGTTCCCGAGACAAAGGAGGAGGTCATGGGGGAGAGGCCCTGTCCCGCCACGACGACGCACACAGGACCCTTCAGTCCAAAGTAGAGGGAGCTGCCCAGAGCGTTACGAGCTGCAATGGGGAGGAAGGCTCTGTAGTAGCCATAGCTCATCCTCTGCGACTTCAGGGTCACAAGAACGCTCCTCAAGGAGGGTAGGTGACGGTCGTTTTGGCCGTTCTGCAGCACGTTCTGAACCCGCTCGAATGGAGTGAAAACCACAGCTTCCACCAACCCTGCTCCAAACCCAGCCAGAGCCGGCAGAGCTGCCGCAGGGAGGACATTTTGGGACGACAGTGTGAGCTGACGGAGGAGTGTGTCCTGGAGGCCAAACAGCAGCGTGCCGTTCAGCGTCCTCATCAGCACGGGTGGAGCCACGCCCCTGTACAGCTTCACAGGCCCCTCTTTACAGAGCTGTCCCACCGCCTGGCCAACCGGGGTGTTGTGGATTTGTTGGCGAAAAATGGTTTTGTAGACAGGGAAGACGAGGAAGGAGGGAAGGGCAGACAGCAAGCTGGAGGTTCCTCCATGTAAGTAGCTCTGGAAGCGAATCATCGTGTCCCCGGGGTCTTCATCATCTCCATTATGGTCCGGACTTCCTGCCATTTATTGAGCTGGTGAAAATGAAAGTACAAATCATGACATGCTAGCACTGACACTGGGAGGCTCACTGAAGATCATAAGGTTTTAAAAAAACTTTAATAGATAAACTAACATTTTGTAAATATTATTTATAAAGCCAAAAAGAGAAGATGAAAAATCCAATGCCTATAGTCCAGATTAGAATTGAACAAATCCTATCAGTGATCAAAAACAAAAACTCCCCTAATAATAATAATATTTGACTAATAAACCCCTAATTATAATTAACTTATTGCTGCAGTTTCTGTGTGTGTTTCTACAAAGGTTTTCCCTTTCTTCTCTCTTCTCTAGGTTGAGATTGTGTCTCAATTCTGAAACAATACTCCAGATTAACACAATTTAATGGGAGAAAAAAATTAAATGAACTAAAATAATATACAAGTGAAAAATGATGATACAACATATATTCATAGAATCAAATATAAAGATGCAAGTGGGATTGAAGCCACAAGTGGTGGGCACAGCCAATTAAAAAAGTTTGTTTTGCTAACCCATATAACTCGGTTTTAAAACTTGAATATCTCCACTGTTTGCCTCAGCAGGTTTCACAGCACCTGTGTTTGAGCTTCAGGTCTAGGTAGAGGTGTCAGTGTGTTTAAAGCAGCCAAATGGGTCCATAGTGCAGAAAATCTGATGCCCCAAATGAAACTATTGGACCTACATGTTCAGATCACTGGCCGGACGTTCACATATCCACTTGACACTTGGTCTTTGAACAGTACTGCCCCATAAAAAATGTAAAAAAAGAAACTGAAAGTGAATCACTAAAAATCATTTTAAACCCAACTTAAAACTGTCAAAGTAGTTGAACAATACACAAAACAATAAACAGAAAACTCAGTAAAGTAGCATGTTTATTAGGAGGACATATTTTGAGCTGCCCATATGAACCCTCCTCTGCTGCATTAAAAACCACCATGATGTCAGACAGGAAGAATGTTTACAGTTAAGCTAACCATGAGATGTTAGCTAATATTTAAAGCAAAACAACACGAGGAAAAATATATTCACAAAAATGTTCAATTAAATCAGTATATGCAGGACTATTATACAGTTTAAAAGTGAAAAACCATTAGCCTATGAGGCAACTGGTTGTTACGAAATTATAAATGTACTCACCTTTTGTTATATAAAAAAAGCAGCTTTGTGGTGACAATCAAATTTTCAAGATGTGTTAAAAAGAATTTGGAGCAGCACAGGTTTTTAATTTATTTCCACCTCGGCACATGGAGAGGGGCAGTTTTTTTCTCATCAGAGGATTGACCACATCATATCAAGTGATGCACCTAATAAAAATAATTTAAAACGATGCCGGTGTTTTGATTCGACCCGCCTTCTGCCGGATGACTATTGGCTCACATGAATGACGTTACATGTTCTCCGATTGGATGCTTCACCTGTCAATCAGTTTTTACACAGCGTTATTAGTTTATGCGTTTTCATACCAATCACGCGACCCCCTTCCAAAAAGCGACAAAATTTAGCGCCTTTATTGGTGTTTTAGGGGACTTCTGAAGACTGAAAGCCAAATATTCTTTCCAACAAGCAGCGGGAGCTGCCTGGGGCTTCTCCCCCATCCATCACTCACAGGCGGCTGTCCACTCCCATCAGCCATCGCCCCACAATGCTATTGATTCGCGCATGCGCAAAGCAGCAGATATCGGATAACTGTATGAGATGTAAATAAAAACAAGTGTCTGAAACAAATCATTGTGCCAAGATAACAATGTTTCATTTTAGTGACTTAATGGTCCCATGCTTGGACAAAGGTTATAATCGTAACATTAAATTCAATGAGAATTGACAGAAGAAACTTCGTTTGTCGCTCTAAACATATTAAAAGCCTTTTACTCTTTTAACTATTTGTTCAGGACTCATATTAATGCCTGAAAAGCAACCATGTAAACTAACGACAGATGGGCATTAAATAATCGTGTAACATCTTTATGAATGTATACAAACTGAAAACCCTCTGGGCTCCTGCTGCCTGAAAATTACATCATTAAGACGCACAAAAACTGTTAAGTTTGTCAAAGATAGAAAACAAGTTTGAATTTGAACGCATATTTAAATTTATTAAGAACACATCTTCAAATTTTTGGTGCATTCATTTCTACTGTGAACGAAAAACAAAGAAAACCCTTGTATTTTGCACATGGACGACAAAACCTTACTCTATTAAACATTAAAAAAAGACAAGAAAAGCAGGTGAACATTTCTGAAGGAAGCTCCAGCCTGCAGAGACCCCGAGCTAAAAACAGCTCCTCCTCCGACATCTTCTCATTGTAGACTTAAAGGAAACATTTTTAAACACCGGGCATACCCCACTCAATGAGGGCGCCTCAAGAGTTGAAAGAAAACATACAATAAAATATACATCGTTTACAGCCTGAAAGAAGAGTTTCGTCACCAAGTGATGTCAGGCGGGGGTGAAAACTAAAAGAAAAAACTTACTTTCATTTCACACTTTTGAGGCACTCGTGGTTGAGTGGAGCTTCAGCGGCACCGTAAACTAGACAAATACACATTCAGTCCATTAACTGCGACCTTTTCATCAGCAGAAGATAGCAGAGCAACATAAAAAAGTACACACAATCATTGTAACAAAAAGCCATGGAACAGCTTTACATACTGGATACATCTCCTGAGCACTGGAACCTGACAACAGATCAAAATGACTTTTTTTGGGTGGGGGGATTACAATGATCAGGAGAAACGCTGCGAGTTACATGTCATTAAAAGAAAGACAATTCACTGTGTACATATTTATCTGAACATAACGAACACGCCAGCCTAAAAGTAGTAGCTCGCTTGCTTTGGCGCCGAACACATAGAGACATCTTTAATGGGGAGGGTTTAGTGAAAATGGGGGCGGTGTTAGTAACAGACATGACAGTTCTTTTCGCCATCAGTTATTAGTAGATCATATTTGCTGATGGTAAAGATTGGGGCGTGCCCTCTTCTTTTTTTTTGGCGACGGTGGCGTTACAGAGGAACGTGGCTAAACAGATAAGAAACAGATTCCCCGTTGTGAGTTCTGCGAATGGCCTCCGCAAGGATCATGGAGATGTCTATAACCTGGAGAAAGGCGAGACAACAAAATGCTGTGAGATAATCGACGACTCGTCTGCATTTCTAAACACGAACTGGTTCAGAGCCAAGTGTTGAGACTGACTTGTATTTTGGAACAATGCTTCATCTTCTCCTCCTGAGGGATTGTGTTGGTGACCACCACGGCTTCGAAGCAGGCATTGTTGATGCGTGAAATTGCAGGCCCAGAAAAGATGCCATGCGTTAAGATGGCATATACTTTAGTGGCGCCTGCAGAGATTAATCTAAAGGGCGAGAAAAGGTAACTGATGTGAATCTGCTCAGGCTGTGACATTTGATGGGTAAATAAAGGAGCTTACTTGTCAGCAGCGTGGCAGACTGTCCCGCATGTGTCGGCCATGTCGTCCACTAGAATCGCGACCCGATCCGTCACATCTCCCACGAGAACCATGCGGTCCACCTCATTTGCCTTTTTCCTTTCCTTGTGAATAAGAGCAAAATCCACATTCAACCTGTCTGCGATGGAGGTGACCCTGCAAAACAGATAGTGAAAAATACACAAGTTAGAGCAGATGCATAATAAATAAATAAATACTTGTTAGGAGAGACAAGTTAGGTCAACAGAGGACTAATCTTTAGTACATTTTAGAAGAGATCCAAGGAGGCTGAGAGCAGAACTCACAAGTTGACTCTGGCTTACCTTTTGGCTCCTCCTGCATCAGGTGACACAATGATACAGTTTTTCCACTCCAGGATGTTCTCTTTAATCCATTTCAGCACGGCTGGCTCTGCATACAAGTTATCAACAGGAATATCGAAAAAGCCCTAAAAAAAAAGAAGATTAAAGAAAATGTCCAATGAGGTCAGAGAGACTGAACACGCACGTTCATATCTCCATTTAGTCTTTATGCAAACTTAAGGGACTGCAAGTCAGCCTCCTAATACAGCAGGCAGGACCACTACACAGGCTGGTGCAGAGCCCACAGACCAATAGCAGAAAGATAAAAAACAAGTGCCATAAACAACGTTAACAAATAATAATTCATGAGGAAATATTTCCTGATTATCTGAACTAAAAGTAGCTTTTGACAAAGTGCTTCAAAAGCAGATAGAATGCATTTAATGTACCGTTACTACTTATGTGCAATCATTTTACTACACATCAGAGCTTTGTCTTTTTTTTTGCATATTGCCCATATTTCAAAAAGCGGTTCTTTTGTTACTTAAAAGTAAGTTTCATCTAGGGCTGGAGAATAATTCGATATCGATATACGTCACGATATACTTTTATTCAATAATGGTGATACGAGTTTTAAGCACGCTTTCGATATTTCGATATGATTACAGAGTTTCACTGACGCATTTCCTTTTCGGTTCGGGTTGAACTTCGCTTCAGTTTCAACCCGGACAGAAAAAAGTGCAACACAAATACGTAAGTGTGTGGTGACGTAGATGTTACGCAGAGCTCAACTAGCGGTGGGAACATCTAACTTGTTCCACTTGATAGAATACGCTGAGTCACAAGATGAAGCACAAGAAAAGCTTGAGCCAACTTGTCCCTGAAACAACCCCCCCCCCTCCCCCCCCCCCCACACCC
>NC_056501.1:25419269-25423447 GCF_014905685.2 Nematolebias whitei | reverse complement strand
TAAAATTACAACTATTAATATTGACAAAGTTGAGAGTTTTATGTTTATTTGATGGTGATTTCAAAATTTTTTTGGAAGGCTAAATAAAAATAAAAAGGTGAACATTAATTTATTTGTACAGTTTGTACAGTTTTTTTTTAGGCTTTTATATTGTTTACATCAACATCGAATTATATCGCTATCGATTGAAATTAAGAAATATATCACGATAAAAGTTTTGGCCATATCGTCCAGCCCTAGTTTCATCCAAACCCAAGATCCTCTTTGATCTAATAAGAATTATGGTAACAAAATGTAAATATACACAAGTTGGGAAAAGTCTTTTAAAGCCATTTAAAACTTCAGGTATAAAGTGTATGGGTTCAAATAACTGTATGAAAATACAAAGTTCATAAATGTTATTATTTTGCCGAATTCAGGAAGACTTAAAAAGTGTTGCCATCAGATGAAGGGAACTTAATTAAGACGATCAGGAACAACTCAAGCCTGCCACGAACAGGAAACTGCTGTAACACAACTGACAATGCGTGCATGCCATTTGCAGCACGGGTAAGAAAGCGGCTAGCCGAATGGGCTGGTTGGCACGAATAACAAGCAGCACATCAGCCAAATGCCCTGCTGAGATCCAGCAGCTAAACCGGCTAAACAGGCTCTGTAAACAATAAGCAAGTTCTGATGGTTATTATTTTTTTTGCCTCAACTGCACATTTATGTTGTCACCTGTTAAATGACACCTTAAACTTAGATCACGTTAAGGTGACACCACTTTCCACTGGAAAATGCTTTGCTCTCCATTTAAGAGTCAACACTTCGTCCCGGCTCTTTGCCAAGCAGTCCACAGTGAAGCGAGTTTTACCATGGATGGAAAAGGTGCCAAACAAGAGAGAAACTCCTCGTCCAAAAGAGTGACGCCTTCAAGATTGACTGAAATGTGCAGCTATGAACAAGCCAAATGCCCTTTGGGTCAGTGACAGAAAGTAGGTTTGGAGTAGGAATGTGTGATATGGCATAAAATTCATATCATGATATGTATTGTGAAGGGTGGCGATAACGATATATATCGCAATGTTTTTGGTATAAAACTTGCAATAGGAATTTTTAAAAAGCATAGGGTGTCTTTTTGCCATCATTTATTTTGAATTAAGAAAATTCCACTACTAGGTCCAGAGAGATTTTAAATAATAAACAAATCAAGTACTAGGCTTCTTTCTTGTAGTGCAAAACAGTGCAAACAATATCAAATGTAGTTTTAGCCATATGTTTTAAACAAAATAATTATGTTGTTAACTACAGTTTCCAGTTTTCTCACTTAAGAAATAAACGGCAACAGAGCAGCATTTTACACTGAAACTCTTCACCCTCCAGCCTCTAGTGGGCGTCTGACAACAAATGAGTCTGTGGCTTTGACCAGAGGGTCTCGCAGTAAAAATCACACAACACAGCGTTCTTTTCACAGGTCAGAGAGCAGGTTGCTCTAAAAGATGACCAACACTTACTTTAACTTTAGACGGAAAAAAAAACAACCTTTCAGTTACAAAACTTACACAGCGTTTTGCGCATGCGTCCGAATACGACAACACTACGGCAAGCCGGCCGTAGTTAGCTTGTAGCTTCGCTACTTAGCTCTCTAAGAAATGACTTTAACGGCACTTGCGCAGTTTTCAACAAAAAAAAGTAACGATTAAATGTGACAACTCTGATTTTACATCAGACACAGCATTACTGTGGTTAGCCAGTAGAAAACAGATCTCTATCGTAGGCTAAATATAATTTCTACCGTGTACTGTATTTATCGCGCATTCCTAGTTTGGAGTAGTCAATGTCATGCTTTAAACAATATGGATTTGGAATTGTCGAGCATGGTGGTGGTAGCATCATGCTGTGGGGCTGTTAGTAGCTGTGGCGCTTGTTATTTCTCTTTTTACATTTATCATCCCTTCTCTGTTCCAGGTTTGTGTATGTGACTGAGCTATGGAAAAAGGATAGGCAACATCTTTACCTGGGAGGTAGGTGCAGCCTGGAAGCGCAGTCAAAACAATGATAGTTCATTTGTTTAGGGGAAAAAAAAAAAAAAAAACTACAAAAAAAAACAAACAGCAACTTCAATTGCTTTTAATTCTACCAGTGTAAAAGTTTTGGTGGCAGTGGTGAGGATTGTGGCAAATGGCTTGGAAAGTCACTTTACATTTGACTGCCTAAAAATGCTGCATCTAACATAAAGCATTGAAAAAAGAACAGAAAATTTGAAGAAGAAAAAAATCCTAGTATAAGACTATATCCAAGACAAATTAGTTGCAAGAAAAATAAACATTTCACCTCAAATTGCTGCGTTATCTTGTTACTATATTAACTCACCTGTATCTGTGAGGCATGCAAATCCATGGTGATGATATGATCCGCGCCTGACACAGACAACATGTTGGCCACCAGCTTGGCAGAGATGGGAGCGCGGCTCTGCAATGAAAACAGATCTCCTCAGCCACATGGAAGAAATAAACTGGCAGGCATGGCTCTTATCTAAAAATAACACTTAACAGAGCTGGGCGACTGAGTTCAATCAAATGTTACAGACTTTGATCATATAAAGAACATGTTAACTGCATAAAGTGCATGCTACATGGAAACGCACAGCCCCAAGTGGCTCAGGAATGTGATAATAGAAGAGTGGAACCAAAACAAACATACAAACAAATTTAAAAAAAGCCTTAACAGATGGCTGGCAATGGCTGCAGGCTGTCATGATGTTGGAGGGCAAATGACATGACAGAAGTAGACAGATGTCTCTCACCCCCACCTTGTCCTTCTTGTCTTGTCGGGCATAAGGAAAGCAGGGGATGACAGCAGTGACCCTGGAAGCAGAGGCAATCTTACAGGCGTTGATCATGATCAGCAGCTCCATCAGATTGTCATTGATCTCCCCACAGCCGCTCTGTACGATGTAGACATCTTCTCCTCGTACGCTCTCTCCAATCTCCACACTACCAGAGACAAAAAGTGACAAAACAAACAGCACTTTGAGCCACGGAGCTAACAAACCCTGACAGGAGCTGACAGATGAGAGGGTAAACAACAGCTTATGTCCACATGTTATTTGGTCTGATCAATGGAGGATGAACAGCAGACTCAGAAATTCTGTGTCCAATATGGTATCTTTGTGCAAACAATAACGCTTTGGTGGTAGGCTAGCTAGCTAGCTTTATTGATCACATTGAGAGGACATTAAACTTTTAATAGTTGACACAAGTTATTATAAGCCAATTGCGGACTACAAGTTCCTGAAAACACCGCGCGGGAATTTCACCGCGACAACCGTTAGCTTACATGTAGCTATATTTCGCTACCTCGCGCATTTATTATCACGTGAAAAAAAATAAAATCACGGAGGGAGAATTAAAAACTTACCACGTTTCTTGGTTGCTAAATTTTTTAGTAACCACCTTCCCCAGTTCGAGACCCAAGCGGTCTGCTATCTTTTGAGACAGATCCGGATGAGAGCTGCCGCTGAATATCTTGATGTTCGGCATTTTGTCGCGGTCCAGGGCGTCGTTCGGTGCGGCAGAACGGCGGCAGCGAGCGGCTGTCGACTCAGAGAGGTTCGGAGACTCCGAGACAACGACTGGAAACCGGTCAGAGGTTGATGAGCTGTTCCCTCAGCGAGCTACCTATCCTCCATTATGTCCCACACATCATCACTCGTGCAGCACATCCTTCTCCTGAAGGCCGCGCGCACGCTTCACTTGTTTGCCGCGATGACGTCAGTCCACCCAGGAAACGTGTCTCGTGCTCGTGGGATATAGCAGGCTGTTGTAACATACAATGAAACAACATCAGCTAAAACATTTCTGATAAAATTTTGAAAGGTGCCAGAATAGCTGCTGCTTAAAATTGCAACAACCAACAAAGTCCATGCTCAATAATCCAGGTATACAATCCAACAATTTTCAGTCCGGTCATCTGGTCTGTTTCTTTTTTTTTTTTTTTTTTTTTTTTTGTGCTGAAATGAAACTAAGAAAATTATGCCTACATTTTTATATATAAACTGTATAATAAGTGTAAAAAGAACTAAGATAAAACATATCCTGATGCATGCTCAATAATCCAGGTAGAAAAATCCAAAAAAGTTCAATCTGGTCCTCTGGACATTCAAAAAAACAAAAAATAAAACAAAGCAAAAAAAT
>NC_056501.1:25362568-25418869 GCF_014905685.2 Nematolebias whitei | reverse complement strand
ATTTTTTTGCTTTGTTTTATTTTTTGTTTTTTTGAATGTCCAGAGGATCAGATTGAACTTTTTTGGATAAGATAAAACATATATTAAAAGCTCTCATTGTGGTCACCATGATAATCTCAAACAATTGTCCCAGTCCCTGACTGCCAAGTTAATGAGAGGCTGACAGAAAAGTAGTCTGAAAACACATCTCAAACAAATTGTCACTACGTGAAAATTGAGTTGCATATTAAAAATTCTTCAACTCGGAAGACTAAAGGCTGGTTTATAGTCACTGAGAAGCTCCATTCTTATGTCTTGTTGCCACTGGTGCATGACAAAAATGTAATTATTCTACTCTTACCTGCTGACACCCCCATCTTTTGCATTGCCTCCAGGCAGAACTAGTCACAGCATTATGCATTTGGTCAGAGCTTGGATGGATTTTTTAATGTAAAGCGGCTTATCTTTTTGTGATAAATTTACAAAATGGTGTGTCTCCTCGGTTAACAACAGAAATGTCAGATCTTCCTCCTCCAACTCCATCTGAAAATAAACACCCACTCTGAAAACCGTGCGGTCTGTGTTGATTCTGATCGTGCATGACGTGCGCTGCAGTGGGAGGACTTATCAGGATTTCTTCCTTGTGGTTTTCTGTTGAGTATAAAAGGTCCATGAGAAATAGACTGTCTGCAATAATGTCAGCAAACTCCAATGCCATCTTGTCTTAATAGTCACACTTGAAATTTTATAAAATAGTGTTTTCTACTTGCACTCCGTCTTGTGTTTGGCCTCAAGTCAGAAGCAGTCAGCTGATCTTGGAGAGCAGCATCTGCTGAGGAGCAGTTGGTTGAGGCTTTTGGAAAATACAAAGATCATTACAACAGTTCCAGCAAAAATGATAAGAAAGTCAAATAAAATATACAAAGATAGTCAAAGAACTCATGGAACGAGATTGGACAGAGACACTGGTGGCGCATGGTTGTGCTGACTGGGAGTGTGTCTCTCCCATGTAGACATGGTGGTGATGGCCTGGAGGGAGTGCAGGGTAACGTTCCTGCACTGTCTGTCGGAAATGGTGGCACTGTTTGTGACGAATTTTCAAATTTGTGCCGCACCTCGGTTAACCAGAGAAATGTTATGTTCCTCTGCTAACTCCTCCATCATCAACTAAATACAAAACTGTGTTGATTCTGCTTGCATGTGACGGGTGTTGCGGTGGGAGGACTTCATCAGGACTTCTCTAGATATGAATAGTCAATGCGAAAAAGAACATCTCAACTTAAATCAGCAAGATTCAATTTGGAAAAGTCCAGACCTTCAGTCCCAGCAGTGAAAGACACTGCAGGTGCACCAAAAGTGTTATAGGCGCAAGAATGGTTTGTTTGTGAAAGATTTGAATTTTTTAGACATTATAAACTGTCAGTCAAATGTCTTCTTTTCTTTTGGCTGCACCCTCTTCAGAGGTCACCACAGCAAGTCGTCCTCCTCTGTTTCACTTTGTTTACTGTCTTTTCAAACCACTTCCATATCTGACCTATGTATCTGGCAGTTGCTGTGAAAAAAAATCTGTAAAATCACAAAACTTAAACTGTGATTGTGTCAAAACTGTAAACGTTATCTACAGAGCTCCAAAGTTGGCTGGGTTTTCTCATGTGTTTTTGCTCAAATCTCACCGATCTTTATTTTTGTCGCAGTGTCTTGCACAACGTTGTGTGATGCAGTGCCACCAAAAGTCATATCATACTGTTCCTCATGGAGCCAGACGTTTCGGTATGTAATTTGCATGTTTTATGTCAATCTACATACAGGACACACATTTTGAGCAGAATAACAATAAGAGTGTTCAATACTTACCGGTAATCATCAATACCATTAATAATAGCACACCTCCTCCAAATGGCATGCTTACTAATAAGAATTGAAATAAAAAAATCTAAGATAACATAAAAAATTGTACATAATAAAAACAAGTTTTTCTCTTTAGGTTTTTAAAAATATATCTACACTAGTTTGGCCATACTGAGGTGCATGTAGTTGATTCTCTTTATTCTGTCATAACCTTCCATCAGCAGTGCTATCAAACCAGGTGCTATCCAGAATAAAACACACTAACGTTGTGTCCTCTTGTATTTGCTGAAAGATATTCAACTGAGTCCCTGCTTATAAAGGATTTGCACATACTTTATATATTGTGACATTTGTAGCTAACTGTATAAAACACAAACTGTCACATTAAACAGGAGCGGAAAGTTTCAAGGCCCTTGAGTCAGCAGACACATGAGAGGCAAACATTGGGTACAAAGCTGTGTGGCTGGTGTCAAATTCTTTTCGTTCCTATAGCTAAGGTGAGTTGAGTGTGGTTGAATGTAGAACTGATTGATCCACAATGAGAAGGTGCTATTTAAACGACAAAGTTTGTTTCGGCTCTTCAGACTGAAGAAGTCTTTAGGATAAAAGACGTAACGTTTCAACAAGAAGAATCCGTCCAGAGGACGTGACTTAACCTTGTTAGATGAGTTGAATGTGCATAATTGTAGTAAGACTGTGATTCGTGAGCAGTCTTTATTTTTAAATGTGCATCTATATATTTATCTGTACTAAAAACTATATTTAAAAAAAAGCTTAAATATAAATTATTCCACAAAGGTCAACAAATTATTTTTTTTAGCAACTATCTAAATAAAATGATTCCAGCTGTAATCAGTTTGCAGTCACATTATAATTTTTATAACATAAGTACTTACCATGAATAAAACGCTCATCACAAATCTTAGCAACCAAAACCAACTTAAAGAAAAAAGGTAATGAACTAACAACAACAACAAAAATATTTTTGGAGTTGTGCTGAACAAAATTTCAGTACACATAACTGATAAAAGTGTCACCAGATCGACATTTGTACAACCAAAATGTTGATTGTGGATTGGACAAATGGCCTTTTGGATACCCACAATGTCCTTTTTGACTTAAGAGAACTGAATTATAGATATTTGTTTTTAAAGATCCTGTTTGAAGCTCATAGAACTGGCATAATCTAACATGAAAAAAACAAAAAACTTTTTTTTGCTGCTGGCATAAATTGCAGTGAAATTTTAGCAGTTTTTCCCCCAATCAACAATCCTCTTGTGTCATGGCTTCACTTGGATTAGCCATTTACTTATCAAACCTACAAGATATTAATTGTTTATAACCTTTCAGCATCTTAAAACTATCTAAAATATTATTTTGAATTTGCTAAGGAAGGCATCACGGCATTGTGATAAAATAAAAGCAAAAGAAATAAAGTTTATATTAGCCAAATCATATTGTGTGTTCATTACTATTTGTTTTGCAAATGTTAAACAGTAAAAGTAAAAATAAAATGTACCCTTACTAGCTTGAGGATTATTACCGGTATGTCAAACTGCAGATAAATCAATATAATTCTTTGCTCAAGGAGTTGAAAAAAGTCCAAAGGGGGGAAAAAATAATATTTCCTGCTACTATAATGTTTCATGTGTTTTTTTTTGTGTGTGTGAAGTAATACTAACAGATAGTTTTGCATTCCAGCAAGTTTAGTGCATGCAATGTCATTTCCGAATTCAGTGAGTTTCTATAATATATTTTATTGCTTTTAAAACATGAGTTAACTTTGTACACATACAGAGGACCACAGTGAGGACAAGATCATTGACAGTGAAATCAGACAGGAATGAAAAAAGGCACACACACAAAAAGAACGAAACAAACAATGGACCAGGTCATGGAAGGCTCATCGCGTGAATGAAACAGACTAATCCACGTTGTTACTGCAAAGCAACAAAAACTATGACAACCACACAGAATGTTCACTGTAACGTCAATTCGTTGTGGGCTCATGGGATAATTGTACTGATACTTTCATTTATAAAAATAAACATGTCCCATGCTGTATACTCGTAGTCTTCAAAATATATGTTTTGCTATTAGTCTCTATGTTACATTAACGCTATAAATAATTACCTCACATACATCTGCTATGTACAAAATCGCGACGAGTTTGAATAAATCCTATAACGTTACAAGTAGTTTAAAAGTATCACATTTTCTCTCAAACGTTTATCTACAACTGCAATGTAAAATTAATCATTCGTTTCACTGAATACCATTTGTAAAAGTGGCCACTATATACGTTCAGTTTAGTCTCAAATAAATTGTACAGCATCCTCTCCTCCAATGTCTGTGTATGTCTCTGAAAGTTGCAAAGGAAAACATGCAGCACAATGAGGGAGAAGACGCCACATAATCAGTGTGGAGATGCAACCTCCGCAGCAAAGGAAACACTGTTAAAAGAAGTGCTTGGAAACACTGACGTTTGACACAAATGCACCTAAGCTGATGCACTGAATCAAGACTCCTTCTGCTTTTTAAACATTTATTAGTTGGTTTCTTTGATGAATAATCACATTGTAACCTTTTGGCTTTGCTCACATTATCTTTCAACTAACCTTTTCTCACCAGAGCCATTAAATTTCATGGGAGAGGTTGTGGGCGTCAGGTGAAGAACTTTAGGAACATTTGAGTCAACTTTTTTTGATACAGCTTTGCAAGGTTTTTCAAATGGATTAAAAAAAAAAGAGTTGAGAATAAATAATATTATCCATTTCATGTTTGCAGTGTTGTTGTAGCAGATAGCACTGTCTTTTAAAAGTATACCCACAATACATCATAGGCCAGCAAAGCTATAACACGAGCGGCTTCGGATGTTATCAGTCCATTAAATGGCTGTTATTATAATAATAATAATAATAATCATCATTTTAATTTAAAAAGCGCCTTTCAGGACAAGGACACTTGGGTTGTTGGACACTATTAGTTGTTATCATCCCCATATGTAGCGGTGAGACTGTCCCACCTACCTCCTAGTAGGTTTAAAGGTACATTATTATCGTTATTATTGCTGATAATAGGCAGCGTTGCAGGTGGGTAAACCAGGAAGTGTGTTTTTTTTCAGCTTATGTAACCCTTTTCCTAAACGTAAGCTAAAACCTGACCCAGAGGACCAACCCTAAACTCAACCCCCTTACCCTTGTGTCTAAACCTAACCATACCCTAAACCTAACTGCCAGACCCTTTACTCTAAACCTAACCACATGAAGCTATGATGAGCTAACAAAGGTAAAAACGGAGTCTATTATCATCGCTAACAACATACTTTTAAACCCACTAGGAGGTACAGGAGGGGCAGTCTGACCGCTACATATGGGGATGATAACATCTAATAACGACCATTTAATGGCTGATAACATTCGAAGTGGGTGATAACATCGCTGTCTATTAATTTCCAGGAAAAACAAGAGGGTGAGAGGCAAAGAAGATTTCAGACAAGAAATTGAGTGTTAGTTTTATTAAAATACATAGAAAACTACTTTGTGTTTAAATATTTGCTAGATTGCACAATATGTGACAGCACATAGAAAGCAGTTATTTTATGTAGCGTCTGAAAACCTGGATAGAAACAAAAACCTAGTTTGGAAAAGGGTCAGAATGAGTTTTGAGGAGACGACTTATGAAAGACCAGCAATGCTGACTCAAGTAAAGATTTTCAGCAGCGAGATGGCTCAAACACACAATCAAACATTAAAATATACATTTCGATTTCAGCAGATATTTCAGAGGTTGTGCAAAATCCTATAGGCTTACTCGTTTGAATGTCTATATTTAAAACTATGGTTCCAGTGAGATGTAAGTGAGCTGTGATAATGTAAAACAGTTTGTATTACTGGTTATACTGTGGGCATGTCTTCTCTACAGCTGAGTGAGGTAATAACATTATGTTACAGTGGATAAAACTGTGAATTGGGTCTCTGCTACATTGTCTGCCCTAAGCAGGTGTGTTTCATACCTGCAGTTTTTAAATGAGAAGAGAATATGCTTCTGTCAGTCAGTGTAGTTGGGTATGTCAGACTTATCTTTCCGTGCTTTTCATTGTTCAGTTCCGTCACATTTATTTATATGGTCACACACACTGTCAACAAAGCAACAGGAATCAATTTTGCATTAACACAGTTAGCAGGTTCCACAAACACATCATCATCTAACCAGCCAACCCTTTGGACTATTCAGTTTACAAGAAGTTGCTTCTTGAAAACATCTCTGAACATATTTCATCCAACGTATACATATAATTACTAATAAATAATAGATCTTTTTTCTTTATAATTCTCTTACCTAAATACATTTTAAATATATTCTTCACCAATTTTCTTGACAAACTTTGTATTATTTGCTAAGTAGACACAACTTAAATATACATTACATATAAAATATTTTACTATAATAGATTTATTTATATTCAGTATTGATATGAGGTGATTAGCCCTGTATCACCCAGTTTGTTATAGGGTTCTTAATCCATTGTGCATTAGTTTGGTATATCTTCATTTTTCAAAACAAGGCTACCTCAGGGCCTGTAAACACGGGATGGAACAGTTGCATTGCAATATTTTTTTTTTACCGAGGATGATTCATTCCAGAATAAGTAAAAATTGTAAACAATAAATAAATAATGAATTTGGATAGATTAACAACCCACATTCCTGCCTTGTTCATCCCTTCTAGACAGGCAGGGTTTTGATGGGTCGTGTGAGTGAGCTCATGTTGTTGGTACTGGAGGGGACTTGAGGGCTCACTGTCTTTGTTGGCAAGCTGCTTGAGTGCCCCATGGACTCCTCTGCTGCACGCAGAAGCAAAGTGTAGTTGATAGCTACTTCCTCAACTTTCTTCAACAGCTGAAGCCTTTGGGTTTCTGAACGAACCCCTCGGACCAATTTGATGAAGGTCTTAGTTAGTTCACACAGCACCCGAAAGCTATCTGAGACAACAGCAAGCATACGTGTTGGACTTTTTTCAACACTTGCCACTCTTCGACAGGATGCTCTGAACTCCTTGAAGCGCACTGCCAGCTCCTGTTTGTACTCTGCAATCCGCAAGGGTTGAAGACGAGCTTCACCCTCTGCCTGTGGGCTGTTGGCACATTGTCGCAAGATTGATAGCAACTCATTAGCATCCAGCTGAGCATTCAGGAAACCATCAGGCAAGCTGAAGGTTTTCCCTTGCAGAGCTTGTACCCGTGCAAGACTTCCTTCAAGTGTACCACAGGCTCTAAGGTCAATGTCTTGTATCTGTGGTTCCTCCTGATCCTCTTCTTCTTCTTCTTCTTCTCCACTGCAATCCTCAGCATGAAGAACTTGGAGTGTTTTGCTTACAACAGGAAAGTTACATGAGTCTACCTCCATGCCTGGAAGGACCTGGAGTGGTATAGAGTATGATAGTTCATCTTTTTCACTGCTTTCGTCTGCAGCCTCACACTTCCTGTAACAGAAACAGAATGAGCAGCATTTGTCTTTGTCATCACTGTCCTCACTGGGCAGGGAAAGCAACACTTTCCCAGTCCCCTCTTTACTTTCTCGCAGGAGTTCTTCTCCCTGAATAAAAAATACACCCTTCTTTCCTTTCCCCTCTACCTGGTGAGACTGTGTGTGAGCTGGTTCTACTGGAGTAGGGAGCCTTAGCCCTGTGGCTCTTACTCTTTCCATCTCCTTCTCCAGACTTTTAGCTTTGGGCTTCACTTCTGCATACACAGGTGTGCTAGTGCTGTTATCCAGCTCACCAATACTGTATCGTCTCTGTAGCTTTTTGTACTGTGGACCTCCCATGCAATCATTTTGAGAAGTACAGGTAGGCAGACAGGAGGTCAGGTCTCCCCTCGGCTCTCTTGACTCAAGGCTAGTAGATCTTATTCTTGTGGTCTTAATTTCTAAGGTTTGAGGTCTACTTGTGCCACCTTCAGCATGAGGGACTTTGGAGACTGATGGAGGGGTCTTCGAGGTAGTTCTCTCTCTGCCTCTGTTTTTTGTCTCTGTTGCGGTGCCAACAGGTGTGTCAGGTAATCGCATGCCCCTACACATTCGCTTACAGTCACAACTGCGCCGCTGCTCCCTGGAGATTCCTGGAGCCTTAAGAACAGGACTGGTACGAAGCTGGCATGCACAAGGAGTGCCTGATGGTACAGGTGAAGAACCTTGAGGCAAAAATTCTCCCTGTGATGACTTGGGTTTCAGAAGCTCCTCTAAGAACTCTAGCTCATACTGGCGAACTTTTTGCAACTGAGCCCTACGTTCATCAGTCTCTCTTCGCATTCGAGCTGGAAATGTTGCTGAAAGAAGATTTCTAAAGCTCAAGAAAGGAGCATTCCTTTGAGACTTCCCCTTACCATTGTCCTGCTTTGCTGAGTCTCTGGCTGGGAGAGTGGATACTTTTTCTACAGAGGGACTTGGTGTTGTAAGGTCATCTAAAATAGGTAAGGCCTTTACTGGGCATTTCTGTGACTCTTGGGATTTTCCCTGGGCACTCTCACTTTTGTTTTCAGTTGTTTCCTTGTTTTCTACTTTTGGTGGCAAATGAGGGGATAACTTGGTTTGTATTTGTGGGCTTGGTTTTGCCAAACTTGGATCTGTTCCTGCCCTTGCTGCATTTTCTTTGCTGTTTGCCAGTTGGAGGCCTTTAGCTTGAAGTCGCTCATCATCTGTGGGGGATGATGATTGAAATACCACTATCTTCTGTACTTGTGGGTCTTTTAGTTTTAGCTGAGATGCAGACTCCTTTTGCACTGGACATGTGCAGAAAAGGTCATCAACTGGCAGAAGTTCTGTAGAGCTTGAAGGCTTCATGGTCTCACTAGAGGCAGTAATGGCATCTTGGCACATATTGATGTGGGAGATCTTGGCAGGGACAGTTGTGTCCACAGCCAAAATTTTCGGTAAGGCTTTCTTCATTGACTCCACAAAAGGAGGTGCTGGTGTCTTCACTTTCATACCATAATGGAGAGTTTGGCTTTGTGTTTCTCCAGAAGAATTGGATAAATTCTGATCTGTATTGACTTGAGCTGTCAGTAAAGGATCAGTCACGTTAAGTTCTTCTGGTAGCTTAGAAGAGGGATCAAGGTTGTTTGCTTTGGCAGACTCAGAGATTGCTTTTATCTCTGCTTTCTGGTTAGTCTGTGTAGTGCCTTGATTGTCCCCAAGCTCTGTCATGACCCTAAGTATTGCTGAATCTTGGCTGGGCTGGTTGACTTTAAATGGAACAGTCTTACTGAGGATTACTTGCTTGGGTGGACAGCCAGCACGGATCTGACCCACAGAAAAGGCCCCAGTTCCTATTGTTTTTGCAGTGCATCCAGGTATAGCCAGGGGAAAGTCACGGCGACAGAGAATACGCTCCTTGTTGATATGATGAGCGAGCAGATAAGTCTGGTTCTGGTTTTGTTTCATTGCTGACACCATCTCAGAAACATCTGCCAGTTCAGAAGAGTTGGTCTCATGACCTGAATCCAGTGACGACTCAGGTGTAATTGCAGCTAAGACAATCAGCCCTGAGGAGAACAAGAATGCAGTGCAACGTTAGTATATTCAAGAAGCAAGAAATAACACAAAATATATTGATTAGAATCACAAATAGAAAAAGGATGAAGTAGCTGTAAATGTTTTCTCAAATCAGTTATTATGTACTTAAATGGTGTAATCTACTATGAAAGTATTACAGCATTTAAAAGCAGGTTCATGATTAATAAAGATTTTGAAACAAATATGCTATTTATGTAAATTCTTTACTGTAGTATAAATGTATTAAACACATTTCATTAACAATGTCTATAATCTACCAGTACTGTTTTTTCTTTAGTTATGTGAAGCAGATACAAGGTATAATTTCTTTTTCAATTAACCTTGACTACAATTCTAGCTTAGGAGCTTAAACAAAACATTCTCTGTCATCTCATGATAAAGACTACTCAAGTGTTTCTATAAAATGAAATCTGCAAAGACTCTCACACTTTGCAGAACCACATTTTGCCAATGTGAAATTTAGCTAATCAAAAGGTATTGCTGAAAGTGTTTGCTTTCTGAGTGAAATGTGAGCTGTGGCATGACTGAGGCTGTTGACCTGCAGTCTGTGTTGGTTGCTGAGGGTGATGTGGGTAGTCCTCAGAGGCTGCCAAAGCCTCAAGTGCCTGTAAGGTGGACACCAGTGCATCGTCAAGCTCTTGGGCATGGTCTCGAACTGTTCTTGAGGCCACATTATCAATTAGTGTCACAGGCACATCTTCCTTGGTCTGTGGCTGTTTCCCAGGGGCAATCCCAATCATGGCACCTGTTCGACCCTTCCTTCCTCTTTTTGGATCATCCTCATCAGAACTGTTATCCCTGAAGCCGGGTGGTGGGGCAGCAATTGCAGGCGGTGGTGGCTGCAACATTTCTGCTCCTCCATCAGTTTCCCCCTCATCCTCTTCTTCATTCCCAGGAGGTGGAAGTGCCGTGAGATCAACAGCTCCTGCAACTCTGGAGGCACATGCACCAGAACAATGCTTCCCAGAGCTCCCACTGCTGTTCATTACTGCTGACAGACCCTCTGCCCTAAGCCTGGCTTTGCAGGAGTCACAGAAGTATCGTGAGGCTTTCTTGGATTGACCCATTGTTTGAGCTCTGGCTCGAAAAACTGCTTTCTCCACTACTGGGTTCTCTAAAACCCCAGTTATGTCTTCTGTACTCTCCTGTGTGGGGTCTGACTTGGTGCGGGGCCGCCCGTGGGGCTCTTGAGAAATAAAGTTCTCATTGATGTCGAGTTCAGCCTCAGTGTGCACTTGGTGCTCCTGAAATTGTTGGTGTTCTCGAAGGTGAACATGACACAGGCCCAGATGCTGAGGCTCTGCAGGAACCAGGGCTCTTGAGCTCCCCGACTCTCTGTGTGAGCTTTCTCTCTCCTCCCCTCGCCTCCCTCCACTTTGCAATCCAGTTGCCCCAGAACGTGGGTGGGGGTGGTGGGAGCTTCGGTAATCTGAGGACAGAATTGTCAGAGCAGTGGAGAGTTTGAGGTGTTAAGAACAAGTGGGTATAGAGAAGATCCAGATGGACAAGCAGTGGAAGCTGTGGTCAGATGGGGATTATTTCAGAGATGGATGTTAATAGCTGAATTTTTCTGAGTTTGGAGGGTTAGAGTCTAATATAATGTGATGATATGATAGCACAATTCTTCTTTAATGTATTCTACAGACTGATGCAGCAGATGGTGTAGAATGTCTTCATGTTTGAACACTAAAAGTTTATGATCACACCAAAAGCACAATGCATTTTACAATTGCAATCTGCCCCAGGAAAAAGAAACATGGCTTTCCATTCCAATGAGTCAGGATGGAGATGAGAAGAAAGACAGCAGAGGGCGCCATGAGATGGGAGTTCCAGGCAAATCTGATTTACTACAGTGACTTTAGTCAACAGAGAAGACGAGTCCAATAATGTCCATGTTGACCAAACTTAAAATAAAACTGGCAAATTTTTCTTGGCATGCGGTGTCTAATATGGCGCAAATCAAAACATCTGTTGTTTCACTTTAAATTTGTTATGCTTAATAGCTTCAGCTTTTAAATAATGTTTATGACTCCCTACTTGTTTGAATCATGTTTTATATTTAAAATTTTTAATTGATCAAAACTCTTACCTGGCTTGACAAACTGAGTCTGACCAAAGTTACGAAAATAAATAGTCCGTTTAGGGTCTACAAACAGCTTGTAGTAGCCGGAGAGGAGAGATGCAAAGTTACTGGCATCAGGCCATTCCATAAGAAGGACCAGCGGCTGGGGGACATGATTAACAGAAAAGTTAGGGATTAGAGAGCAGATAACAAACATTGTCTTCTTATTTTGTTCCAATATGTTTAAATAAAACATAAAATTGTAGAGCAATACTTTGATGACGTTAAAACCAAAAGGGAACACCTTGGCCTCATGGATTGACACCTCCACACGGGCCACTCCATGGCTCTCTCTGTACAGCTGAATCTTGGAAACTCTGCTGAACTCGGCCAAAACAGTTGTGAGGTTATTTTTCAGGTCGATCACGTGACTGATGCCATGTCGGGGGCCCACCAGTAGCATCGTAGCAGACTGTTTCTCATCCTGCACGAGAATGCCACACGTTTCAGAATTGCTTGTACGTCCTACTGTTGTTTAAAGAACTCGTTTACATTCACATGGCTCAAAGAGCATGCAAGCAAATTTAACGGAGCACAGGAATACATAAACAATACACAGCAGTAATTTTTGAATGAAAATATTAAAATGTGTATTACCAATCCAACAGTGTTAAACAGAATCCCCCCAAAAGGTGGAAGGTCGTTGAGAACTCTCATGTACTGTAGTTTCCCTTGGAGCGGAGGAACCTGTCAGCACAGTGATAATGAGCAAATTGTTCTCTCTGAAGGTGAAATCTTTTCCCTGCACTGCCTAAATGCTCTTGGGGGCACTGTTGAGCCACAGTTTTTGATAATAGTCTTATGCAACAGTTAAATCTGTGGGGATAAAAGGATCGCCCTAAGGACTTGTTATCAAGCAAACATAACCAGATAAAACAGTACAATAAAATGACCTGTATTTAAGCTGCAAAATGCTGAAAAATAAAAGTTAATTGCAATTACCAGTATCTAAATTAGATGAGATTAGGATTTATTTATTTTATAAATAAAACTTATCTTTATGATATAAAATTGATACACACCTTGTTGCCTGACGGAGGTGGATGTTGGTATGTTTTCAGCAGCTGTGACAGGGTTTTACACACATTCTTCTCCTTCACTGTGGGAAGCAAAGTCAGTGGAAGGAAAGGTTCAAGTCCCCACTCTTTCCTGTGATTGAGAGAAAAAGAAAAACTGCAGATTTCAGTACACAAAAGAGAAAACACTGAAAAGCAGCTGATTCTGAGATTATTATTATTATTTTTTTGTATTTGCATGAGAAGACCTGTTTAGCCTAGCTTCCATTCTCTATAACTCCTGGGTTATCATATCCATCCTTAGTCAATTACAAACACTGAACCAGCTCTGCTTCTGTGGCTGTGATAGCAAAAGCTAATTACTCGCAAGGTTGAGGTTTAGAAAAGTAAATTCACAAATTCTGAGGGATGTAATTTTGCAAAGCACTGAATTTTGCAATAGATAACTACCTAGGGAAAATTGTCCTTGAGTAATTGGAATTTTTAATACTGTTGGGATTAATTATTAATCCTTCAGATATTATTGAACGAACACGCTTCACTATATGGAACTCATTGATATGCCACTCGCGTTCGTTAATAGACTTTGTGGACTTACTCAACGTATTTGAGGGAGATCTTCTGATTAGGCCTCGCGGAGGACACAGTGATGTAGATGTGGAGCGCCGCCAATCGTAACGTGATGTCAGATTTCCAGTCCATGCCAAAGCGCTCCTTGATGACGTCATTGCGACTCTGTGAGGATATGACAAAAAAAATTTTGTTTGTTTGTTTGTTTCTGGCTGAATGACAACAAAATTCATGCTCAATCATCCAGGTACCAAATCCAATAATTCCCAGTTGGGTCATCTGGACAGTTTCTTTTTTATAGAGACATTTTGCCCTCTATCCGGAGGGCTTCATCAGTCAGAGGAGTTCCAGTAAACTGTTTCCCCACAAAGTAGTAAACTCCTTAAGTGGACCAACCAGTTTGCTGGAGCTAAGATGGTTTCTGGGGGCCGTCCTGTCCCTCGTCGACTCTTCCCAGGCAGGCAGCCACAGCCGAAGTGGTTCAAGGCGACAAAGTTCATGCTCAATCATCCAGGTACCAAATTCAATAATTCTCAGTCGGGTCATCTGGACAGTTTCTTAAGGAGTTTACTACTTTGTGGGGAAACAGTTTACTGGAACTCCTCTGATTGATGAAGCCCTCCGGATAGAGGGTGAAACGTCTCTATAAAAAAGAAACTGTCCAGATGACCCGAGTGAGAATTATTGGATTTGGTACCTGGATGATTGAGCATGAACTTTGTCGCCTTGAACCACTTCGGCTGTGGCTGCCTGCCTGGGAAGAGTCGACGAGGGAAAGGACGGCCCCCAGAAACCATCTTAGCTCCAGCAAACTGGTTGGTCCACTTAAGGAGGTTACTACTTTGTGGGGAAACAGTTTACTGGAACTCCTCTGACTGATGAAGCCCTCCAGATAGAGGGAGAAACGTCTCTATAAAAAAGAAACTGTCCAGATGACCCGACTGAGAATTATGGGTTTCTGGCTGAATGCAAAGAGAAACTTTATTAGAAGATTATGTAACTTGATCTCTGGGTAAACTGCCAACAAAAGGTTCAGAATTATTTAGATGAGATATTTGCTGTTATTGAATTTAGAAAAGCTCATGACTAATTTATTACAATTGTGGTCAGAAATTTATATACACTGCTCATGAGCATGAATGTTTTATTAATTATGGGCTATTAATAACTAATATGACCAAACTTTTTCAAGGCTGGGCTAATTATGATTATAAAATATTGGTTAATATATTGGTAACTCCAGATTCTACGAGTATAAGCATAGCCCTTTAAGGCTGTCGCTAGCGGGTTCATCCCGTGCGTAGTGCACCAGCACCGAAATCTTTAGTCCACGCCCACCTGCTGTGTGGGCCCCACCCCCAGTCAGTATAAATAGCCCTGAGACCAGGGTTCAGCTTCCCTTTTTCTTCAGCTAGCAAGCAACATAAGAAAACTAAGACCAGAAGAAGATGTTAGCAGACGGGATATATCCTCAGCGCTGGTCTGCACACCATCTGCGAAAGCTGCCTCGGAGCAGAACACGCAGGTAGGCTTTTGTTTCTTCTTTTTGGTGCTAGGCAGGTCTTGGACGTTTCCGCCTCCAACTAAGAGTTAGCTAGCAGCCTCACTCCCCACCCTCTCAATTAGAGGTCTGGAGGAAGGACTGGAGACAGGTGGACTTTTCACCCTCCCAGCGAGTGATTATAAAACATACAACTTGAATGACAAAAAAAATATTAGACACACAAGCTTGAATTTATAGTGGATTTTGCTAAATTATACACACTGGCTAATATATATACATACGTGGATTGACCTACATCTGTTAATAAATGGTGCTGAAATTTTTTGAATACATTTTAATAAGACAAGGCAAAGATCTATGAAGTTCTTGTTGGTAATCATGATACTCTGCAGCTGGTAGTTTCCCTTAGCCAGCATATAAACTATTTGAAAGTACCTATTGGAATGACTAATACTCATACTGAAATAAAATTGGTTAGAATGTTCAGGGACAATTCATTAACCACCAAGGCTCAAGCCTGTCATGAACTGAAAACTGCTGAAACACCAGGGTCACTGTCCACAAAGTAGTAAGTTGCATCACCTCTCACCAAGAAGGAAACCAAGCCACTAAAACACCAACTTCAGGCTCAATTGAAATTCTTAGCTGCACAAATGTCTTCCCAAGAAACTTCATAGGCAAACAAGACAAAGATAGAACGATTTGGCCACAATGACAAAAATTCTGTTTAGAGGAGTCAAAGGGAGGCTTTCAAATCAAAAAGCAATATACAAACCATGAATCATGAGTTGGTAGCATCATGTGTTGGTACTGGTCAATTGTATAAAGTGCATGGAACAATAATAAAGAACCACCACTTACATTTTTATTTTTTAATTTAGCCTCTAATCAACTGCCTGATGGTTGAAACTTGGACACAGCTGGGTGGCCCAATGGGACAATGATCCCAAACACCATTGGCATCAGAAGCATTTGTAATGTGTGTGTGTGTGTGTGTGTGTGTGTGTGTGGGGGGGGGGGGGGGGGCTGGGGGAGGTGGTGGGGGGGTCTGAGGGTCCTTCCCCCCAAAATTTTAATAATGTAGATGCCATTTCCTGCATTCTGGTGTATTTTAACGGGTCGTTAAACATCTATGTTTACTAGCGTATTTTCCGGAGTATAAGTCACATCAGTCAAAAAAAGTGTCACGAAGAGGAAAAAACATATACAACTCGCTTTGGCGTATAAGTCGCATTTATTATGCATCACTGCTGACCCGTTGTGTTTATTATGCATTTATTTAATGGTCAATTGTTAATGGTCAATATTTAAAGTATCAGTCATAAAAATGCGTTATGAATATGGAAAATTAAACGTATATAAGTCACTTCAGTGTATAAGTCGCAGGACTGAAATTTATGCAAAAAAACTGTAACTTATACGCAGGAAAATACGGTATGTAAGCACTTGATTCAATAACTATTTTGAGCACGGCACAACAAGAAGTAGCCTGACCAACAGCACTCCTTGTGTGAATAGAGCATGCTCTACTTCTCTCACGCATCCTAACCTCCCCCAAGTGGTTTGAGTATTTTCCTATAAATCAAGTTGACTGAATTCATTCAGGAAGAAATAGAAACAGCTCTGGATGAACTAATATTTCATGGTAAATGTGTGTGTGCGCGTGTGTGTGTGTGTGTGTGTGTGTGTGTGGGGGGGGGGACATGTCCCATTCACATATAATTGTGGTGACGCCTATGCCAAACACTCATCATAACCGTGACTGAATAAAGCAGCTAACGTTAGGCTAATGGAGTAGCCTTATCAAAGGCCTAACCTAATTGTATGATACGTAGACACAACAGCCTGTGGAAAAAAACAGTTGAAAAAATCCATCATTATTAAAACCCCAACATTTATATGCCAGTCATGTCCATAATGAGTGTATTAAAATGTTTTTAAAGTCTTATAGTATGTCCTACATAACAGTTATTTTCAACTCAAAATCAATCAAAGGTCACAAAAGTATACAGTACAAGCCATAATAAAAACTAAAACCAACGCCGGCTTTCTCAAGGAACTTAAAAGCTTTGGTTCCCACTTGTCACCGGCTTTACTTGAAAGAGACAGCCGGTATCTGAGATTGAACGACATCTGTTTAAATCCCCCCACCCCTCATATAATCCCATGCTTTACCTGTATATAGAGGTACTCAAATGCAGCAGGGTCTCGTCTCAACAGGTCTGCAGGGTCCTTTGGGAAGAAACAGATGCGGAAAAGACACTTCATCCCTTGGAAGTATGTTCTGTGCACCACCTGTGAAAATATGACTCAGTCAGTTTGGTGACAGCTATATGTTCAGTCACGGAATGTATCCGAGGATCATCTGACTATAGTGAAGACAGAAGATTGACCTCTGAATGCAGTGTTTTCTTTGTTTTTGTATTGCTACAATGAATTATGTGCAGCAAATACAAATTAAGATAAAAATGAATGCAGGGAAAATTAGAGGCCTAAAACAATTAATATTTGTAAACAGATTGAAAACAATATTCAAAGTGTAAATTTAAGAAGCCACCTGACGGGTGTAACGATGTTATCATGCATACCAACAGCATTTTGTTTAAGACTCATCTGTACTCGTTGGCATTTGATCCACGCAGAGTCTGAGAACAAACGTTGAGCTGATTTTTATTGTTGTTGTGCGTTGTATTTACTGTTGACTTTCTTATGTTTTTGAGTGGCACATTTTTTACTCTTTTTATCTGTCTTAACTGTAAAGCACATTGGTCAGCTTTTGTTGTTTTTATGTGCTATATAAATACGTTGCCACTGACATTATGTATTTAAAGTACAGAGGGATAAAACTGTGCCTCATGTCTCATGAATGAGTGCAGATATGGAACCCCACCACCACCACCACAAAACAAGACCAGTGCAAAACACTACAAGTGTAAATGATATCCATATAAATTAATAGATATAAAGAAATAAAGTTGTTAGTCCTCAAATTTAAAATCATTTCGTACTAATGTCTATCCAGCATTAACCCACATATATTATAGGCCCTTTGAAATTATGAATTGATTAAATTCAAAATAAAACACGTTTCTTGTGTCTATACAACAGTTGCCATGAGACGAGGCAGCCATGTTGGTTGACAGGTGAAGCTATTCCACATTTGGGTTGTTATGCAAACTGGTCATAAAATTCATTCAGCCTGTTGGGGAGGGAGGAGGAGGTGACCTCCACTTGTATTTTTTAACTTTATAGTCTGCAGTGTTCTGCTCAAATGCATTCAAATGAGCACTTTCATGAGTGTCATTCATATCTTCTGTGAACTTTGACCTTAACAAGGCTGTTTGATAAGTGATGAACTGGAACTGTGCACAGATCATTCTGGAGACATTAAATTAGATTATTATATACGATTGTTATCACCTCCTGCCACGAAAGGAGGCTGATTATGTGTGTGTGACTGAGAGAGAGATCATTTGTCTATAAGTTAGTAAAATTTCTCATAAATCACTGAACACATTTTAATGATACTTCAAGAAAGTAATAATTGGATGTACATCTACAACTGATTAACTTTTGGAGTTAACCTGATTCCAGATGGCTCCCACAGTTAATCAACCTTAGCAAACCCCAAAATTGCTACAACTTAATTGATTTACAGATAGTGAGTTAAGATTTGGTGTGCTGGTAGCTTAGACTCAACAATGTAGACTCCAACCGTTAACAAATTGTGCAAAATCTTTGGTATGCAAGGCACCATTAATATGCACTCATTTGAGGAATGCTACTTTAGTTTTCAGTGAATAAGCAGCGTAAACTGAATGCCTTGGTTCATGGCTTCACTGTCTAGGATGAAAGATTATGCCAAGTCTGCATGCCAGGTCCAACACAGATTGAGTTCTGATCTCACCGAGTTTGAGATTGAGGGAGAAAAGAACAGAAGAATAACATTTTTTTAGGGGGAAATACTCACTTTGCATTTTAGAATTAAAACAAAGACACACATGTAGCTTTTGAGGGAAGGCTTTTTCAGACAACCTTAGTTAAAACAAAATCAGTATTATATTAGCAAAGTAAACCATCAAGCTTGCAGTTGTTTAAGGAAGATTTTTTAAGGAACCTCTTAATATTACTTTAATATTTTTCTGTCAATAAAAACAAAAAAATACAGAAATGAAAGCATCTTGATTATAAGTTTAGCCAAACAATGTACAAAGTACGTCGTGATGCAGGGAACGGGTGGGAAGCATATAGATGTAAAAAAATTGGCAGTGATCTGGTTGCACTTCAATTCATCCATCCATTATCTTTTACCCGCTTCTTCCATTTTGGGTCACGGGGGTCGCCGGTGCCCATGTCCAGCAATCACTGTGCGAGGGGCGGGGTACACCCTGGACAGGTCTCCAGTTCATCACAGAGACACATCGAGACAAACGAGACAAACAACCATTCACTCTCTCACTCACACCTAGGGACAATTTAGAGTTACCAATCAGCCTAACACGCATGTTTTTGGTCTGTGGGAGGAAACTGGAGTAACTGGAGAAAACCCACGCATGCACGGAGAGAACATGCAAACTCCACCCAGAAAGGCCCCTGGCCCGGGGCTTGAACCAAGGACCTGCTCGCTGAGAGGCAGCAGCTCTACCAGTTGCGCCACCGTGCTGCCCCACTTCAATTCAATTCAACTTATTTATAAAGTGCCAAGTCACAACAGAAGTCATCTCAGGGCACTGAACAGAAACATTCAAATATATAAAAAAGTAAGTTAATAATATTATTTATCTGAGGACTGTTTTGAATTTAACTTTATCACAGAACTCTCATGTTGAGCAAACATGAAGGCAACAGTGGAAAGTAAAAACTCCTTCATGAGGAGAAACCTTTAGCAGAACCAGGCTCAAGACAAGCGACCGCTTCGACTGGCTGGGTTTGAAAGGAACAGATACACAATGGCAGGTCAAGAATTACACGTTATAAATAGTATCAAATGAAAACTATTCAATATTTAAAATTAATTTAAGGAAATTAGGTAAATTTGTCCTCCAGTAGTCTGTCTATAGCAGCATAAGCCAAACCTAACTATAGGATTTATCAAAAAGGAAAGTCTTAAGCCCAGTCTTAAAACTGGACAATGCGTCAGCTTTACAAACAGAAACTGGAAGTTTGTTCCACAAGAGAGGAGCCTGATAACTGAAAGATCTTCCTCCCATTCTGCTTTTAGAAACTCTAGAGACCGCGAGTAAGCCTGCAGTCTGACAGCGAAGTGCTCTGTTAGGAAAATATGGAACAACAAGATCTGTAAAATAAGATGGAGCTAGGTTGTTGAGAGCTTTGTAGGTTAGAAGTAAGATTTTGAATCCAATTCTGTATTTGTCAGGGAGCCAGTGGAGAGAAGCTAAAACTGGAGAGATATGATCTCTCCTACTAACTCCAGTTAAGACTCTGGCAGCAGCATTTTGGATCAACTGAAGACTTTTTAATAATAAACCGTTGCAATAATCCAGTCTAGACATGACAAATGCATGGACCAGTTTTTCTGCATCAGTTTTAGATAAGATATTTCTAATTTTAGTGATATTATGCAGGTGGTTCTAGTAACGTTTTTAATGTGGGGGATAAAAAAACTTGTCCTGATAAAAAAATAACACAAAGTTTTTTATATTAGAGCTGGAGGACAGATTAATGCCATCCAAGGAGGGCAAAAGAATGAAAAATTTATTCCTAAAATGCTCAGGTCTAAAAAACAAAACCTCAGTCTTGTCTGTGTTCAGAATCAGAAAATTTAGGGTCATCCAGGTTTTTATGTCTTCAAGACATACTTGTAGTCTAAGTAGCGGATTAGAACTTCAGTGTGATGATACAAACAATAGGCTTTTTAAAGTCATGATGTCATCTATATAAATATTTATTTTTATAAGACATATAGAACATGAGCTGGTTCATGTTAGTACTGTAAATTTAGTTAAAGTAAAAAAGTTAGTAAAAAAAAAACAGTTTTAATTTGTGTGAACTGAACTTTTGAACTGATTCTTCTGAGGAGGAAATTTGCACACTGACCGTCTGTGATGGCCTGAAACCCCACAAAAACCTGATTTGAATGCAGTAATTTCTTTTGCATGCATTTGTGTTTACTATTATCTTTCTTTTTTTTTTTTTTGGTTGGATGCTTACTTTCTGTGCAGGACTTTTAAAGTATAATGTGATTTGTCATCATGCTAGTGCTGAGTTGCTGTTGTATCTTTCATCCTTCCAATGCCTTAAAGCCACCTCATTCAAACAGTTTTTACACAAAACCTGCTGACACTCCAGATTAATGGTTTCTTACATGTGTCAGCGGCTGGTTTTCCTGCAGCAGATGCAACTTCTGATTCTGGTCCAGACCACCTGCCTCCAACACCAAAGCAAAGTGCTCAATGTAGCGCAGCGAGAGCCGGTCCTGCAGGGAGGAGATTACATCCTGGAAGGAAACAGATGGAAGCAGATGAGAGACCTGAATACATTTGACTAGATAAAATACATTCACACTACCAGATAAATACACTGCATTGATACATGGAACGTGGTTAGAGAAACAGATTTTCTTTCGTGGAATAATTTCTAAACGGGCTCATTACTTTACAAATACGCTTTTTGCTTTGAGCAATAGAGAGCTTTTATAAAGAGTCTCTATGATACTCAGTAAGTGGATCTAGCTCAAGAAAATATTGTCGGTGTTGGGATGTGTAGGGCAAAATATTGCCCTTCTGCTGATTAGTATCTATGAATGATGGGGAGATTTTATCATATCTGCTTCCTACAATGCACAGAAAGCTCAATCTAAAGAAAAACTCATAGCTTATCACATCTTAGAAAAGGCTTCGCCTCAGGATGAAATTTTCTTACTTCTCTGCCCTTATGATATTTCAAAAAGACGGACTAAAATCGGCTTTTATCAGTCATATGTCATCATTTTGGCTGTTATTATCTGTAGGAACGCTCATTAGGAGCAGAAAAATCAAGCTTGCATGCTAACAATTTACTTTCCATAAAGAATTCAAACAAAAGCTGTGCGTGAGAAACAAAGATAGTTTAAACTGTATTGACACGTGTGATTTTCATTTAAGGACACACAATCAGCTGAAGGCCTCATTGATAGTAGCCTCCTGGCTTGATGAGGCAGTCTAATGGGCACACAACTGGGTATCGGACTGTGCCATTGATTTAATCTGTGGCACTATAATATTGATCTGAGCTTTCTTATTATGCTGAAATTTCATTCAATTAGACTGACAGGAGAGAGCATCATCCATCTTTCCTTAAAAGAGCCTCTGTGTTTCTCTATAGTCTCCCATGAGCAGGAGGGAGATTTGTAAAATGTAATGGAGCACATTTAATAGGTCTAATACGAGACGTCAGCCTCTTCTTATGGGCCAGCATGACGACAAAAATGACTTCTGCCTGACTAAGTTCATTTATTTCCTGGTGAGCTTAATGACATTAACGATTCTTTGTGTTCTGGGAACTGATGAAGCAAGTTGTTTTTCTTTGTATTTTCTCAAACTAATGAGGTAGCTGATGGACACTTGACAGGACTTTTGACACGAGTGATTTATTTTTTTAGTTTTGTATATGTCAAACTTTGATATGTGAGTCAGACTTCATTATTTATTTTCACTAGTCTTTCAGCACCAAAACAGATGTGGAGGGATTTTTTCTTGTAATATTACAAATCAATCCAAATGTACTTTTATTAGATAGCCTAAAAACCCCACACAATTTAATTTATTTATAGTGCGTAAGACCACAATCATTGATTACTTTGTCAGGATGAGTGGTGGTGCTTGAAGCTGTAAACGCAACCCTTTATATACTGTCACTCATTCATTCATTCATTATGCATTACCTGATAAATGCAATTCCAATAATAACTTCCCCTCATATTAGTCTTTAACACCCCGCAGATGAATTTGTTTGATGTTTTGAAAGCTAAATGTTCAGTTATGATCCCAAGTTGGAAGCTTCATTTGTCATTTACAGCTGAGTAACGGTAGCTTTAAAGCACTTTTATTTTCTGTCTCGCTCTCTTTTTCCCTTGAACAGCTACCTGCCGCAGCTGAAAAAGTGGAAAAAGACATTGATGAGAGTGTAGTGAACTAGGCCTGAGGTCAAATCCTGACCTTAAGGATCTTATGGGACAGAAACTGTCATTTCATTGATTTGAATCCAGAAATACAGGTTGACCCATCCTGAGACTTTCTTTCTTGAATTAATCAAGTGAAAGAAGACTATTCTCTATTATCATTACTATTTTACAAATGTTTGATAATCAAATTGTGTTAGTTCAAACAATGTTTAAATGTTGAAGTGAACTACTCATTTTTAAATCAACTGTGAAACAGTAATAACGATTTTTAATCCTCATTCAAAGTGGAAATCAAGTTGGAATATGTTACAGAGTAATGATTCAATTTCTTGATCGTCTGTTTGAAATGAGCAAGTTGTGTAAGTTGGTCAAAGTTCAAGTTTCGGTCAACTGCAAGTTTACTGAAAAAGAAATGTCATGTTTAACTTTTACAGCAAGATACTAGAGAATTGACTCCACGAAGTCTGAGTTCTTCATAATATCTTTTGTCTGTTCTTAAACAATCTTAATCTTTTTCCTTGACTTTTTAATAACCTCTTACATCACAAAACACACCTCTGTTTTGGTCAATCGACCAATCAGAAAGTTCTCAAATGAACCGGAAGTGAGCTCTTTTAAAAGGTGCAACACTTCCTAGTTCACTGTAGATGAAGAAGTTCTGCAGGAGCTCGAGCAGTTCTGCAGTTCTGAACCTCAGAAGTTCCAGAGTTCAGAAGGCTGGAATTCAGGATGCTGGAGGAAGAAAAATCAAGCTGAACGAGAGAAGATCAGGGAATTATGAAATGTCTGTTCTGGATGATCTCACGACTCCCAAGGTTTAGCTGTTCTTACGGAGACGCTGAAAGAGTTGAAAGGAGAGCTCTACACCAACGCTGAAACTATCATCTAAAGGTAAAAGAGTCGATCTCAACCAAAGCGTACCGTTGGGTCAAGCTGGTCTAGAAGGAGCGTGCTGTTTCTGGTTATAACAGACAAATTCCCTCCCCATCTCTCTCAACTTAAACTTCATTTCCCATCTTTAAAATTCTTCTATCCTGCTAAGAAATCATTCCAGATATTTTTAGAAATGTCTGAAGCAAAGTTTTTCAACCACCGCCGTGTGGTTAATGTCTGTTGTACTGCTGGAAGTGAGAAAACAATCGCCGTATTGTTTACTCCTTGTAAAACTTGCTAAATAAGCTGTTGTTATTTTCAATTTTTGCCAATTAATGTAAATGTGTGATGTGTTAAACTTGATTCTGTTAATAAATGACCCACTGTCGTTGGTGAGTCAAAGAGAATTAACGTTTCCATCCACATTTTTATTAAATTCAATGCACGATATTATACAGTCCAGAAAAATGAAAGAATCCGTTTAATTTATGAATATATATCTGCATATGTTCATTCTACAAGAGTAAACAGTCTAAATGCCAGTGATGCTGCTGCATCATTACACACAGAGAAGGTCATTTGAACCATGACTGGTATAAAATTGTTGACCACAGCTAAGTTAAGGCAGTCTCACAGTGATACTGGGATTCAGTAGCCTTTGTACGTACCCGAACGGTGGTGCGGCTGTCAAACGTAAAAGACTTAATCTGTCCATTCTCCAAGAACACCTTCAGCACATTTGGTATGAGTAGCAAGGAGTCGTCCTTTAGCATTGTCTGAAAGATGTAAAAGGAGAAAATAGCCTAGTTTAGATTTAAAGGACTGTGATAATGTGTTAAAAATAGGCAGCAGGGATGAAAACAATCAAATGCAGTGGTTGTTCTGCACTAAACAGGGAAAATCAATAGGAAGTAGCAAAGAACGACACAAAATGTCCTTTGTGAACAAGGAAAAAATGTCTGAGAAAGGGTCACAAACTGTGCCTGAAGATAGCTACCCCATGCATTGTGTTATGATCAAAGAAGGGATTATTCAATTTCTCTGGTCTGCCCATTTAATATTTATGCCCTGCAAAGAAAATTGGATGGTGGGATTGAAAGCATTCCCCATAGAATTGTGTGAGAGAAACCAAGAGAGGAAAGTTGGGCTCTAAGCACACTGCCGTTACGCAAAACACTCCTAAAGAGAAAAGTTCTGATATTCTGTCTGGCTCGGATCAAATGAAAGAGGGACTCGCCACTCGCTGTCACCTTTTAATTTATTTTATTTTTAATCTTGCCATTTTTTTTTTTAAATAAAATGGTTTGTAGCTCAAATTGAAGTTACATTTGTGATCAAAAGAAAAGCAGACTTTCTAATGTAATAAGATAAAACTGTGAATTTTAATACAGTATGAGGCAACAATGCTGATCCATGACCAAGACAAATTAGATTTGAACTAACTGTGAGATTTGTGGGGGGAAAAATTGAACAGGGATCAAAACAAGTGGAAGACGATTTCACACAACATATTTCATAAAGCCCATTTACTTGAAATGGAAATCTGTGTTCGCAACAGATGCCTGGCAGTTTGTTTTGAGAAAATTAAAGATTCGAGAGCAGTCTGTTCTGTTTTGCTGGCAGGAAGTGAGTAAAGTTTGTGTGAAAACAAATTTTTTCCCCCATATGTTAAGGGTGCAAAATCTAGGGCTATCACTTCACACAACACACTACAACCTCTGTTCCTAAATAAGGAGAGGCACAATCACACAAAATGTGTCTTTCGAGAAGTTGCCTCAACTGCCTTGAGTTATAACAAGGCCAAACAGAATTTTGATGATGCTGATCAGCAGCAAACATAGATCAGAGTAAACGATAAAGAAAAGCTAATCAAAACCAGTTGTTTTGTTTCCTGTCAGCATGGGCTGTTATGGGCTGATCCTGATGAAACGTCATAATTTAATGTAATAGAACTAAAATTGTAAAAGTTAAATAAATCATATGATCTAAATGCCTGTATTTAAAAACTGTTACTTCCATATCTAAATAGTCTTATAATAATAAGTATAGCTATAATGGTATAAAAAAACAAAGTAGCTGCTCAGTTCATACCATGAGTCCAGTTTGGACTCTCTTAAACTGAAATGGGAAGTGTACTTGCAGGAATCCATAGGACTCAATTCGGTGAAATATCATTAAGAACATTTACTCATCCTCAATCTGTCTGAGGCATGCTGTAATTCAAGATGGTGCACAGGCTGCACTGGTTCAAAGACAAGCTGACCAAGATCAAAGCCTACATGGACCCCGCATGTAATCATTGTAAACAAACTCCAGCTACACTCCTGCTTACATTCTGAACCTGTCCCAAGCTGCTGACTTTTTGGCAATCTATTTTTGACACCTTCTCTGGGATATGTGGGAAAACTGTGCACCCATCACCACTCATTTCACTGTTCGATGTGGTCCCTGTGGATACGTCCTCAGCACGTATGAGAAGGATGTGATTGCTTTTGGCTTTCTTCTGACCAGGAGACTTGTTTTGTGCAGTTGGAAGGACCCCCCCCCCCCCCCCCAGCATATGTACATTGGATAAGAGAAGTGATCTATCATATTCATCTAGAAAAAATCTGATAAACCCTGAAGGGTTCTGTCAAAAGATTTTGGGACACTTGGCAGCCTTTTGTGTTGTATGTAGAAAACATGTCAGTGCCTGTTTAATGCATTTGTGTGTGTGAATGATCCGGAGTGGGAAGGAAGGGGTGGTGGTGGTGGGTGTTTGTTCTATGTTTTTTCTTTTTTTGTTGTATGTTAAAAAAAAATCAAAAATTCAATAAAATACTTGATTAAAAACAAACAAACAAACAAACAAACAAACAAACAAACAAACAAACCAAACAAAGTAGGATTCCTCAAAGAAATACATACTGCCTGCTGACTTGCTTCCAACGTTTAAATTTAGATTCTCTCTCAACATTTAGTGCATACATTGGTGACAGTGTTCAGCTCCGAACATATCCAATGTTAGTTCAGTATCTGTCAAATTGGCTTAATTTTGTGTTTCATTTTGTGATTGTTAACGTTGCTCAGCTGTACCAGCAATCTTGAATCTCCAAATCTCTTCAATCTGTAAAAGTTCATCAGTTGTACATGTTCATCCACTGATTACTTTCTGAGAGTGCCAATAAAATATATTCTGCTAACAGATGGACAAGGTTGACTTCAACATTTAAGACCACAGTTTTAAACGAGATTTTACACATATGTTAGTGCTTAGAATAGAATATGCTACTCAAAGTTATGTACTCTCAGGGAATACCACACCCACTTATCGCTTGATGTCTGCAAGACTGACTGAGTTATAATAATTTTTGGATTTAGTAAGGTTGATCAGTCATGGTAGCCATCTTAAATAGAGTTGATCCTACAAGTTAATGAGTTTTGAATGTACATGCAATTAAAACGTTCTGAGTTTCACTAAAATCTGTCTAAAGGGTCATGAGATGTTTGGCTAACTAACAAATGTACACACAATTGAACAGTCAGTTGGCTTTCATGGTGGCAAGCAATACCAATATTTAATATAACAAGAGGCTGGGTGCAGTACAAGTTTTAAATCCTGCCCCGTCTATGCAATAAAATGAAACACAGCCCTTGGTAATAATAATAAAAAAAAAAACTCAGATCATTTTGCAGGGCCTTGCCTCTTGTTGATTTAGCTAAAAGAAAGGCCATGTGACACCAGCATTGTGTGCAGTGGAGTAGGTGGGAATTCAAGGCCCATATCATTAATAAGCAGACACTAATTCCAAAACTACAACGTGGCAGCACAAATAAAACAGGATCACAAGACTTCAATTCCCAACACAGGAAGAAAGCATGACATTATGTCTAGTATCTTTTAACAGTGCCTGATCAATAATCACAGCTCTCAGCTCACAGTAACAAATGGGGGAGGGAAAGTGCAACTTTGTGCTACATAAATATGATTGAAAAAAATCCCTCTTTGCTCCTGGCAACTCAGGAACGACAGGAACATTATCATAGAAGAATTGGATGATTTTGAAGTTGAGCCTTATCAACACTGTTGTATACCTGTAAATTAGCAGATTTCCTGTTTGAGGTCTAATCAGAAAACTGTGGCATGGTGGATGTGATGAGCCAGCCTGTGTTAATCTTAACAATTTTATTTCAAGTAAATAGACTTTAGACCGATAAAACATTTTATCCGTGTTTAACTGACACTACTGAATATGTCTCTCGCTATCTTTGTGAACTGTACGTACCACACAAATAGTTTATATAGCTTGTAAATGTAGCTTATCCTTGTAAGTGTGATTACTGTGTCCTCTGCATCTAAAACACAAGACTGTGCACAAACAGCCTACAGGACTAAAACAGTTTAGATAGGTGACACAGCCATGATGCACTTCTGCCAATCTAAATCAGTCACAAATCATTTCAGAGTTCAAGCAGTCTTCGTCTATCAAACACACTCATATTAACAAAATGTTTGGAAAAAGATGCATTCGTGGCTTTTTTTTTTTTAATAAGAAAAAAGTAGAAGCGGACAGAACAACGACGCACATCGAGGCAAACTTACTGAGTCTGGGTCACTGATGGACACTTGCTCTGAAAAGCGCACTTTAGGCGGGTTTGTTCGCAGGCGGGCCTTTTTGGCTGCACTTATGAAGGCAGACTTAGGTGACTGAGGATGAGAAGAAAGAAAAGGAGAATAATTCTGTAAAGGAAGGCTGACGGAAGGATGACACCTATAGAGAATTCAGCTCTTATGCTACCCTGTATAGAAGTGTGTTAGATAAATGCAAGGTAACAACTGCAGTACTCTGTAAGGTTTTCATGTTTTTTCATCAGCAAAAATGTGCAATGTTTAGGACTGTTTGTCTAAGCACAATGCTTCTCTTGTCACACACACACAAAACAACACAAGAACCTATTATTCAACAGGATAAATAGTACATTTTCATTGTTTCAGTAATGATTAATACATCATCATACAACCCTTGTTTGATAAAGTCTCACGTGGGTGTTTATGTGCCCACCTGGAGTACTGAGGGGTTACCAGAAAAAGAAATGACTCCAGAGTATGGCCGTGAATACTAACGTAAGCCTTCACTAAATTACTGTGCACTTTTGAAACAAAACTGTACAGTTTTCTTCCTCCCTGTACGAGTCAAAAGGAAAGGAAGAAGCGTTGTGACCAATGAGGAAATCTTGAGAGAGAAGAGGATGAAAGCGAACGAGTGTCCCATTGTACTACCTGATGTGGCTGCAGCACAGTGAGAGCGATAGTCTCTTTACAGCGTCTGCAGAGAGACAGCAGAGAATGGAGTGGGTTAGACAACGGTGCAGACAGCGCACAACATACAGAGGAGTTTATCTCTGCTGGTTTCTTGTTGTTTTTAGCTGCTAAAGGACTGACTCATCCACAGGTTTGTGTTGATGTCACGCATCACCTGCAGTAAGAAACACTTTGTTCCTTTGGATCCAACCCTCTTTACCCAAGTCATACTGCTGATCACCTGACCTGTGGGACCCCCTTTCCTCCCCCCTCCCTCCTGGGACAGTAAAGGATGTTACCTTACAAGGTCTATGACTCTCTCTCGGGGCGCGTCGCTCACCGTCTCTTCGTTAATGGCCAAGATCTGGTCTCCGGGGAGAAGCTTTCCAAAGGAAGGGCCGTCTGCAGATGAAACATGCACGTGCATGAATGAATGTTTAACTTCAGCCGTTGCTCTTGCTGTATTCTGGTGTCTTTCTTTTGCACATACATGCACACTAACCTGCAGAGACGGAGCGTACAATGACAGGCCTCTGGCTGCCTGCAATGAAGCCAAAGCCTTGAGTTGGGTGCCTCTTGATGGTGACCTGTCGAGCTGAAGGAGGACTTAAGGTACCACTGTCCATACCATCCTGGCTCTCCTCTAACATGTCAGTGCTGTAGAGGACCCACAAAATAAAGCTGTATTTCAGAGGTTCACTGGAAAGCTTATAGACAATTAATATCTTGTTTGCCAAAAAGCAAATTAAAGGCCTTCAGTTATAGAAATAGAGATATATCCACATGAAAAAACAGTTTTTCTAAAACAATATTTCTCTACAGTTTCTATAAACACCCTTGTAAACATGGTGCGAGTTCTAGAAATGCCTTCATTCACATAAAAACAGAACACAACCCAAAACACTGTGCTAATTATGCCAGGCCAGTATGTGGTGCTGTAACGCTGCCACAGAAATACACAAAAAGCAGGAAACAAGACGCGCATCATGTGCATAAAGCTTGCACACTGGGCACAAAGTGCAAATACCAAAGCTAAAGTTTTAATTCCCTCAGCCATTTATTTTACTTCTTTGTTGTTAGTCAAGTATGTGGTAAATGTTCTTGTCCAGCAGCTTTGTCTATTAACTGAAGTAATGCAGTATACAAAGGTCTAACTGTACGTGAGCGACTGGGATCTGTACCATCAGCAACACTAATGCAACCTTGGAGTGTGCCATTATGGGTGTTAACCTGATAGGCTTTTGACCTTTTGCATCATGACCCAGTTTGGTTTATACTTTAGCTGTTGGATAGATGACCTCACATTTGACTCCAAAAACCTTTGGTCAACTGAGGAGTTCATGGTCAACTTACCGTAATGAGAGCAAGTAGCCCAAACCAACATCCCTATTTTGTTACTCTGTCTAGTTTAGTCTCATCAACCCAAAATACATTGTTCCAGAACTCTTATACTTCATTCTGATGAAACTTTTACAAACTTATATTGTGCTGCCATGCTTTTTTATTTTATGTTTACCCTGTAACTCTTCCAAGGAAGTCATGTCTGTTCAATCTCTTTCTAATTGTTGTTTATTGTTGTGTGTACCTTATTTGTAGTTTTGTCTAAAACAGGTCTCTCTTGAAAATGAGTCCTTATGACTCAGTGAGACTATAAGTAAAGGTTGAATGAATGAGTTTTAGGTTAGGCTATGGGGCTATGACATCACTTTATTTAAAAGGTTGTATTTTAGCTGCCTACACACAATGGCAAGGTTGGGCTTTCAAGATTTTTTTCTACTCTGGAAGCCATAAAAACAATACAGTTCTGTGACTCTGAAAACACTCTTTCTGTGTAGCTGCAAGGCTGAAGCGACAAAAAAAAAAAGAAAAAAAAAAAAGAACAAAAACAAACAAACAAACAAAAAACCAACAACTTTTGAACATAAAAAAATGCAGTTCCCCTGTAAAAAGCTCAAGTTGAATTCTGACTGAATTTATGAGCTGATGGCTAGTCAGAGCAGGGCCAACACCAAAATGGATTACCACTTTAAAATAAACCTATTTCATCTCAAATAAAAAAATGGTTTATGTCATTTTAGAAACCTTTAACTTTCCCTCAGTTTGCATGACAAGGTTTTTTTCATACTTCTATGGTTATTTGCAAGTGCAAATGTTGATAGCAGCAGATTCTTTGGTGTAAATTGACAACAGTTTATAAAATAACATTTGCAGAAACTGCTGTAAGCATTTTGATAAAGCCAGAGGCGGACTGGCCATCGGGAGCGTCGGGACAATTCCCGGTGGCCTGGTTGCCGAGGAACGGGACTAAAGGCTCGGTTCGGGTCGCACGGACTTTATTATTTTAAATAAACAATTCACTTTTGCCTGGGCTCAGGTCTCACGCTGCACTGCAGCGATGGAGAAAGCCTGGCACATCCCCCGGCCGGGCCGGCCCCCTCCCTTCCTTTTCTGTGTGTCACTCACAGAGCAGAGACACACACACACACATTGCACCCGCCCCCCTCCCCGCCCTAGGACTCGCGCTCCCGACGGTGTTGGCGCGCGGTGCGTGCGTCTCTGAGTTGTAGAATGGAGCAACAGCGAGGAAAGGTGGAGCAGAGAGAGAGGATAAAAAAGAGATAAGCTCTGGCCGCGGATGCTGCTAAGTGCTATAAATTAATGTTTGTTCGTAATGGAGCAGGTAAGAGAAACACTTGTGTTGAAAAAATTGAACTCTGGCACAGTTTATCAGCACAGCTTAATATCCACATGCTAGCTTCACTTTGAGGGACCTAAGTGGGCCAAAACTGACTTAATATAACAAATGTTTTTAAGTTTTTACAAAGAATATTGCAAATTTTATAATATGGGTTAGGATCTGAAAAAAGTTTAATGTTGAAATGTCTAGGAATTCAGATTTTTTTGTATCTAAAAAAGTTAAGTCAGGTCCTCTGGACAAATAAAAAAAAAACTTGTTGAAACTTTTGTCTTTAATCCAAAAAACTAAGTTCAGTCTGAGGAGTTGCAACAAGCTCAGTTTCAAATAGCCTCTTCTCATAGTGGATCAACCAGTTTGTTGTTAACATCCAGAACTAGCTGTTAACATAAGGAAGACCTGCAGCCTAACAACCCCTAACAATGGTTTCTTTTCACAAAGATGGCTTCCTTTACTCCTCTCTTAAACCATAGTTCCTCTCTATCAAGGATGTGCACATCTTCATCCCTGAAAGTGACTGCTGGCCTGCAGATGAGTGTAAACTGCCGAGTCTTGGCCTGAAGATGTTGCTCTTCTGTGCTGGGCCAAAGAGCAACATCATCAGGCCAGGAGAACTCTGTGGTTTACACTCATCTGCAGGCCAGCAGTCACTTTCAGGGATGAAGATGTGCTCATCCTTGATAGAGAGAAGTGTTGGTTTGAGAGAGGAGTAAAGGAAGCCATCTTTGTGATGAGAACTCATCCATCATTAAACAGGGACAGAGGCCTCTGTGTCCAACTGTAGCCCTCTTACAATGCTGTTATTGCTGGTATCTCTCAGCCCCCTGTGAATAGCAAACAGCCTAGAGCACTAACGATCCATTGTTAGGCTGATGATGGTCCTCCTTTATCATGTTAACAGCTAGTTCTGGATGTCAGCAACAAACTGGTTGATCCACTATGAAAAGAGACTATTTGAAACTGTTTGTTGCAGCTTCTCAAACTGACAGTCTTTTGGATTAAAGACTAAACGTTTCAACAAGTTTTTTTTTTTTTTAATCTGTCCAGAGGACCTGACTTAACTTTTTTAGATTTTCTACCTGGATTATTGAGGATATTTTGTGTATACCCTTCATTACTCCAATAAATTATCTGAATATTAAAATCCTTGTATTACAATATTTTATTTAAACTTTATTTTACCAGGTAAAGTTCCGTTGAGATTAAGAACTTTTTTTTTGTTATATGAATAGCCAATACATATAAATAGTCAATAAGTGAAAATGAATAGATGGGAAATTATGGATGGCTTTTTAGACGTGTGCAAACAACATGCATTCAAAGTGCGCTCAATTGAACTCAGTCTTGGTGGTTTGCGTTAATCAGGTGGTGGTGGCCTGGGATGGTATCGAAATTCCCGGCCTGGATTATTGTCCCAGTCCGCCCCTGGATAAAGCAATGATAAAGCATTGTTTTTGTTGTATAATACAATTGTTGTTCCACACTTGGTTTATTGTGTTAATGTTTGGGGAAAAGCGTGTAAATCAATTACAAAGCCTATTTTTATATTGCAGAAAAGAGTTGTAAGAATTATCACAAGAAAACATTATTATCATCCATCAAGTATTTTATTTAATCAAATGAAACTGTTGAAATTCTATGAGTTGGTGGATTACAACATTTTGTCACTTATGTATGGAGCTCATACAAATACACTACCTTCTAATATTCAAATGTATTTCGTGAAAAGATCAAGCTGTTACAATCTTAAGGGGAAAGATGTTTTTGTTAAACCGCAGTTCAGAACTCGTTTAAAGGGAAGATCTACCTTAATTCAGGGTGTTGGTTTATGGAATGACTTAGAGACAGATATTAAGGAAGCCAAATCAATCTTGGTATTTAAGAAACTGGTAAAAATCAAATTGTTAAAAAAAAAATATATGAATGTAATTCATTGAAAATGTTTGTTAATTGAAAAATTAAGCGAGTTATTTATTTGTTTTTGTTACTTACAGTAAATGTTTGTTTAAATTGTTTATTAGATAAATAAGGAGCAGACTTAAGATAAGATTTTATCTTCATCTGCTGCCTTTCATTTTATTTTTGTTTTCAAATTACATACATGTAAATTGATATGTATTCTTATTATTATAAAATGAATAAATAAATAAATAAATAAATAATAATTTTGAGACTGGAGCTGTTTTAGGATAGCAGCAGTCTACTTTGGTTTTGTCCCCGCATGGAACAAATGTTTGTTTTGAGTGTGAATGTACCAATATCTGTAAGCATTGTGTACCTGTCACAAGCGTTCGTTTGTCCATCCTGGACCTTTGCCATTCCCTGAGAGTAGGGAGCAACATGGGACAGGTCTGCACTGCAAAGGCTTCTCTCTGTTTCGCAATCATTCACCTGACCAAGAGAAATAAAAGCAAAATGAAAAGACAAAAAAAAAAATCAGTGAGATGTGGAGCTTCTCGAACCGTGAAATTCCAAGTTTCCTAAAATCCTCGTTCTCTTTATATACAGTTCAAAATACTCAAGCATAGACATTTATGTTGAAATATATTTGCTAAAAGTGTCTGGTATTTGCGGCATGCCTACAGAAAAATGCAATTATCAACTTTCTAACACAATCCACACAAAGGATGTAGCACATTACGGTCTCGGAAGCCTGACACCTTCTGCCCGTGTGGACACGAACGCTGTGAACCACACATGCTCTTTTACAGATGCCTGCGTGGGCGGCCGCGAAGGCAAGATCACTGAACGAGTGTGTGTGTGTGTGTGTACATGTGGGTTTTTGTTTTTTGGGCAGAAAAATGGAAATCATTGTGTGAAAGAACGAGCCAGCCAGATATTTATGCTGTTGTGATTGCTGACTCAAGATAAGACACTGATTGTGATGTTAATGGTGCAGATGGGCTGGGAGGAAAAAAAAGCCAGATGCAGACAAAGAGCATAACAGTACAGCTCGGGATTATTATGCAGAGTTACATTGTTGAGAGCAAATATCTTTCTGAGAGCCACAGTCAGAGTATAAAGTGTCGGCAAAGGAGGGAGGGTTGGTCACAATAGTCAATACTTTAGATTTATATTCTTGTCAGTTGTCGCACATGATAACAGAGGCTTATAGGGGAATGGGGCCTATTTCTAATTCCAGTGATGCATTACTGATCTCTACCTTGTGTCAGAGTATCAGAAGAGCTTTGATCTGTCATAGATAGGCTTCATTTTGAACTCAGTTCATAACTTAAAAATCCATTACATTCCACATGCTTTGAATCGACAAATAAAAAAAGCTAGATCTGAATGAAAGCTTTTGCATTCAAGTGGCTTAAAAAGACACAATATGTCTGTATCAAAGGTGCACAGCAGAGAGAAATGCTTTTGCTTGTTCAGCCTCTAAGAAATAATTACATTTTTGATTGTCCCTAAAGTTTCTGGTAGAGATCATCTTTCCTATTCATCTCATTGCTTCGTCCTAATGTCATTCCCCTTTCACCATCTGTTCCTGGAAGCAAATTCCTGGCTGGTGGTTTGTGAGGGATGTATGTGGATTTGAAGATACCTCCTAACCTCTTCTTGAGTTCAGAGAAGGTCAGATTTGGGACTTCAGTAAGGGGACAGTGACCCCACGGAGACATAACTCGAACTGAAAAGAAGCTGAAGCTGCCACCAGTCTGACTGTTTGCTTCCTCTGTTCACTTTTTGTGGTGGAACTTACAGCTTTGAGAGCTCCTCATACTTTAAGGGTCAGTTTTAGCATTCACTACAAGTGATTAGGTAGAACCTAACAGATGGGAGAGTAATGAAGTAGCTGGCGGACACAGCATGCTTACATGTCTGCAAAGACAAACAGCTATTCGGCACAAAGACCAACCTTTCGCTGAGAGAAGACACCGAGGAATACTGTCAAGAAATGAGCCCCAAGGGCATCGGTAGGCCTTTCTGTTGCTATGACTACAGCTCTAGTATGCCTGTCGAAGCTCTGGCGGATGGAAAGTTGGTGGGTGGATGAGAATAGTGATGTGGTCGCTACAAGAGAATGATGGCCGAGCAGACACCTGCTCTGTTTCCAGTGCCGGTAGCCCACCAGGCCTCGGGGAATGCAGGGCTGACCTTTCACTTATTAACCCTATGGGCCTGAAGTCTCAGCTGTGTCACAAAGGACAAAATTTAATTTGGCAGAAATAACCAAGCAGTAAGTACTTTTATTCCAGCTCATATGAGAAGCAGTAAAACCTTAATTAAAGCATTTAGTCATTTGTGGCATTTTTAATGAGTATATTATCATAATTAATGTTATGTTTATATAATGAGAGGGCGAAGAAAGCATCAGATAAAATCAAAAAAGTTTCATCTGCTTCATATTAGAGCTGCCTTGAATACAGATTTCTTTCTTCATCCATCCATCCATTTTCTTTACCCGCTTATTCCATTTTGGGTCACGGGGGTCGCTGGTGCCCATGTCCAGCAATCACTGTGCGAGGGGCGGGGTACACCCTGGACGGGTCGCAAGTCCATCACAGGGACACATAGAGACAAACAAGACAAACAACCATTCACTCTCTCACTCACACCTAGGGACAATTTAGAGTTACCAATCAGCCTAACATGCATGTTTTTGGACTGTGGGAGGAAACCGGAGTACCCGGAGAAAACCCACGCATGCACGGAGAGAACATGCAAACTCCACCCAGAAAGGCCCCTGGACCGGGGTTTGAACCAGGGACCTGCTCGCTGAGAGGCAGCAGCTCTACCAGTTGCGCCACCGTGCTGCCCAGATTTCTTTCTTGTTAAAAACAAAAAAATCAAAACCCAAACAGATCTTCAAATCTCTCTTTTTTCCGAAGCTTAAAACTTTTTCTTTTAACGCATTCCAACAAAGAATGGGAGTTGTTAATATTGTGGTTGGCCCATTAAATTAAATGAAAGAAAAGAGTACTAGACAAGTGCAGGAAGATACTTGTTTTTTGGAAAAAAATAAGTTAAACACCAAGACATGGTGATAGACATAAACTGATTTACAAGGTCATGTGACTGCATTACAATAAACACAATATCAGATTAAGGAGAAAACAAAATTGGCAGTATGGGCACACGGCTGGTCTCATGTCAGTAGGGCAGTGAGCTTTGTTGGGCTTGGATACAAGTTGTGATCAGAGTCATACATTCACTGCACCCTCTTCTGCAGCAAGTCGGCACAGCTGCAATCCAAATCAGTATGGGCTCTGTGTTAATATATGAGCTGTCCCCACGCATGATTTGGGAACCTGGCTGACCATGGAAGGACCTCAGGTTGACTCAGACAGCTGATAGAGATATATAGCATGTGAAAGGGTATTGTCTTGTTGAAACACAGTATCAGTGTGGATAAGACAGGAAATGTGCCATGATTGCATGGCTGTGCTGTCAAGGTCCTTTGAACTATTATCAGAGGTGACTTGAAGACAGACCCTAAGTCTCATCATACCATGACGAATGGAATAATGTCATTGAGTTTCTCCACAACATTGTTAGGTGTCGTCATCTTCCCTCTGTACCACCATACCTACGCAAAATAGTTCATCTTTACCCACTTTTTAAATTCCACGTTTCAGGTGTTGTTGGTGTCAGTGGTGCCCATGTCCAGCAGTCACTTTGTGAGAGACGGGGTACAACCTGGACAGGTCGCAGAACCACATAGAAATAGATGAGGCAAACAACCATGTTTGCTCTCACTCACACTCAAGGACAATTTAGTTACCAATTAGTCTAACATGAATGATCGTGTTGGTCTGTGGGAGAAAACTGGAGGACTGGAAAAAATACACACATGTACAGAGAGAATATGAACCATGCTCTCTCCTTTCTGGGGCCCAGAAAGGTCCTCAGTCGGGACTGGATCTGTCAAACTTCTCCCTGAGAAGTGTCAGTTTTACAAACTGCGGCTCCATGCCACCCACAGAGAGTGGGTGGCATGGAGTGAGTTCTCCCGTTTATAGCTTTTGTTTGATACTGTCTAGCTCCATCATGTCACTTGTTGTGGGTCAATTGCAAATCCTTAAATGTGTGATAAGAACAAAGGGCAGGCAGGGCTACATGCACAATTAAAACTGCATCAAAAGCCTGAGCCCATATGTACCTGAATTTTGGGTCAGGTTTGGCTGGGGGCTCGGACCAAAAAGAGCAGCTCTAGTGAGAGCTAAGATTGTCAGGTGCCCTCTGGTGGCTGTTCTCTGCCCCTGCACCCCCTGGTGTTCCATTATAGTAATTAATCTTTTTCAGTGTCACCTGCGTGTCCTGTGCAGGTGTTTGTGGTTTTGTCTCATTTAGTCTGTATATAAGTCTGGGTCTTTGTGTTATTTGTTGTCCAGGCATCTTCTGGTGAGACCTCCTGCATCCCTAGTGTTTCTTAGTGTTGCTATGTGCTTCTGTAACTGAGTAAGTTTTGCTGCCACGACAGTTCCTTTATTTTGAATCATTAAAGTGTTTCTTATTTTACCACCTGGTCTCCGAGTCCTGCCTGCACCACTGGGTTCTGCTCTAAAACCACAGCCTATGACAAAGACGAAGGACATTCGAGGCAATGTGAATACAAACACTACTCCATCAGTATGAGGCTAAAAGCAGCAGTATCGTTCAAGAAATGTAGACAACCAACTGAGAACCTTTGAGGAGAGGGTAAATAAGCTGCCTGTTCTGTTTCAGTCCAATATTTTGTGTCAAACATCAAATGCAGTCATTGTTGATTGCCAACTTACATTTTCTTTGATCATTTAACATTTTCCCCATCTTTTTATTTCCTTAAAATCGAATGATATTGACATTGTTCAGTCGTCTGTCTTTGTCAGAAACCACGAGAGCCGCATTTGAGAAAAGGAAAATGATGCAGAACCCCTGCATTCATTCCATCCTCTTTGGGTCACATCAACAAATAAATGCTTTAGCTTATCTTAAGAGCATGGCTAACTGCATTTGTTATTATGCAGCGTTATAGCTGAAACCTTACAAAGAGAACGTACAGTGGTGCTTGAAAGTTTGTGAAGCCTTCATAATTTTCTATATTTCTGCATAAATATGACCTAAAACATCATCGTATTTTTACACAAGTCCTAAAAGTAGATAAAGAGAACCCAGTTAAACAAATTAGACAAAAATATTATACTTGGTAATTTATTTATTGAGGAAAATGATCCAATATTACTTTTTTGTAAGTGGCAAAAGTATGTGAACCTCTAGGATTAGCAGTTAATTTGAATGTGAAATTAAGAGTCAGGTGTTTTCAATCATTGGGATGATGATCAGGTGTGAGTGGGCACCCTGTTTGATTTAAAGAACAGGATCTATTAAAGTCTGATCTTCATGACATGTTTGTGGAAGTGGATCATGGTAGGAACAAAGAAAATTTCTGAGGAACTCTGAAAAAGAGTTGTTGATGCTCATCAGGCTGGAAACGGTTAAAAACCATCTCAAAACAGTTTGGACTCCACCAATCCACAGTCAGACAGATTGTGTACAAATGGAAGAAATTCAAGACCATTGTTAACCTCCCCAGGAGTGGTGGACCAACAAAGATCACTCCAAGAGGTCACAGAGGACCCCAGGGTAACTTCTAACAACTGAAGGTCTCTCTCACATTGACTAATGTTCATGTTCATGAGTCCACCATCAGGAGAACTCTGAACAACAATGGCAGGGTTGAAGGAGAAAGTCACTGCTCTCCAAAAAGAACATTGATGCTCGTCTGCAGTTTACTAAAGATCACGTGGACAAGCCAGAAGGCTGATGGAAGAATGTTTTGTGGACGGATGAGACCAAAATAGAACTTTTTGGTTTTAATGAAAGTTTTATGTTTGGAGAAAGTAAAACTCTGCATTCCTGCATAAGAACCTTATCCCATCTGTGAAACATGGTGGTGGTAGTATCATGGTTTGTGCCTGTTTTGCTGCATCAGGGCCAGGACGTCTTGCCATCCTTGTTGGAACAATAAATTCTGATTTATATCAGAGAATTCTAAAGGAAAATGTCAGAACATCTGTCCATGAACTGAATCTCAGGAGAAGGTGGGTCATGCAGCGAGACAATGACTCTAAACACACGAGTTGTTCTACCAAACAATGGTTCAAGAAGAATAAAGTTCATGTTTTGGAATGGCCAAGTCAAAGTCCTGACCTTAATCCAATCCAGATGTTGTGGAAGGACGTGAAGCAGCAGTTAATGTGCTGAAACCACCAACATCCCAGAGTTGAAGCTGCTCTGTACAGAGGAATGGACTAAAAATTCCTCCAAGCCGGTGCAGGACTGATCAACAGTTACTGGAAACATTTAGTTGCAGTTAATGCTGCACGGGCTGAGGGAGGAGGGGGTCACACCAGATACTGAAAGGAAGGCAAAGGTTCACATACTTTTATCACTCACAAATATGTAATATTGGATCATTTTCCTCAATAAATAAATGACCAAGTATAATGTTTTTGTCTCATTTGTTTAAATGGGTTCTCTTTATCTACTTTTAGGACTTGTGTGAAAATCTGATGATGTTTTAGGTCAAATTTAAGCAGAAATATAGACAATTCAAAAGGCTTCACAAACATTCAAGCACCACTGTATGTCAGTGAAATATTTGTGACCCCCTTCAGTCCAAATCTCCACAGTAATAAAGAACAAGAGCTTTTCTGCAGACACTGTTGAAACAACCCTGTTTAGAGCAACTGTTCTGAAAGAGGTTGACCCACCATTGACTTTCACCCCAATTCCTTCTCTCCACCTCTGTGGGGTGTTCCTCAGATGGTAGAGGTCAAACAGTAAGCGGAGACTGGATAGCTCTACTTTGAACACAGTTAATGACATCACAGCAAATAGAACCAACACACCGAATGAGAAATCTTCTGATGAGGTCATAGAATTGTTTTATGTTGGAACTGTCAAGTAATTTATAACTGCAGACACACCAATAGTAACATTAAGAAAATAATGTTACGTCCCCTTTAATGCAACATTTGTACATAATTACGTTAGACTGTTTTATTTTGTTTTTTTTTTACTTGCAGCACTTGCTGGCTCCTTTCTTTTTTAAATTGTTTTTTTTTTGTTTAATTAAACTATCAGTCATGGAAATAAAGGATCTATCTCAGCGTCAGTGAGCATGTCACTTCCACGCTACATTCCTAAATTATTTGGCTAGTTTCCTTTTACGCTTGACATTTTTATTTTAAACTTGTTTTACTGGCTGTAATAATTGTTGATCTCCCTGATCAACTGTGAGGTGAATGTAAATTGGGAAGTATAATGTGAATCGGCGACAGAATCAAATCTAAAACTTGAGATTTGTGCAGGAGTTGCTGAAAACCGGAAAGCTGTAAATAGTTGTAAGTACAGTGAATATTTATGACTTGTATAACCAGAGTTTATTTGCTCATGACAAGTTGGGAAAGGATGAAAAGCAGGTGGCGCTGGAGTTTTAGAGTACATTTAGTCTAATTTTAGTTCTTGAACACGGTTAAAGACAAGAATGAATGACTTTGACTCCAGCTCTTTTCTTTAGAGACTAAAACTAATCAGAAAATGGGGATGTGTGGTGATGTGCTCATCAACAGGAGCCCTTTCTTTCTCTTATAATCAGTTCACCGCACATGAGTGATTCTGAGCTAAGCAGCCTTTATTTTACTAAAAGAAGCTCAAATAGGGAAGATAAATGTAAAGACTGTTACTTTTAGATCTTTGTCATCAGCCAAAGAAGGCAAGTGCTAGTGTTTTTGCCTGTCGGTGTATGTGTTTGTCTGTACTGTTAGCAAAATATCTAAGAGCACCAGATAAATGTTATGAAGATTCTTAGGAAACAATCACTGGATTTACATATACACCTTATTAAATTTGGAGCCAACCCATTTCAAGATGGCTGCCACAGCCAGCTGACCATATGAAAGACAAAGATGGCTACGACTCAGTCAGTTTTATGGATATTGAGCAAAACATTGACGTGGTAGTAGCTGAGCATAGTCTCTAACACAAAATTTGAGCATCTACAAATTGTGCATTTTTTAAAAACTTAAACCAAGGGCAATTTGGGGAGTGGTGGCACAGAGGTTAGAGAAGATGGGCCTGTTATTGGAAAGTTGCAGGTTCAACTCCCCAGACTGACAACATCAAAATGTGGGTGGAAAAGGTGAAACACCCACACCAGCTTCCACCTTCATTTGCCCCACTCTTGGCCCTTGAGCAAGGCTCTTAACCCCCACCATCTGCTCCCAAACAGGCCAATCTTGAAAATGAGCCCTCATGACTTAATGAGACTACCTGTATAAATAAAGGCTAAATGAAAAACAACAACAAAAACAACAATAAGCATCAACCCCGTATGTCTGTTAGCAAAATATCTCATGAACTCCTGCACAGACCTTCATGAAACTCTCAGGAAGTAATTAGCCTACTGGGTGTACATCTACAACTGAGTATCTTTTATGTTGTCAGTCTGCACTATGAGACTGAGGAGGGATTTATCATGCAACACTGTGTTCTTGTGTTGGCTAATGCCAGTTAGCTATGGTGGCTAACTTGTATTGGATTCACTCTAAATGTTAACAAATAGAGGTTTCAATAATGTCCATCCAGTGGTGTAAACAATATTTAGCTAACAGACATACAGTGTTGATTCAAACATTTATTGACCGTTTTGTGCAAAGGATTAGTGCTAAAAAAAAATATATATATATATATATATATAGTGTTGTGGATCACACGGAGTTTCAATCACACCAACATTTTTGTACAATATACTGTATGTAAAGCACAAAGGTATACCCTTTTTGTGTTAGCTGATCTCACTAAGCTGTGGTGGCCATTTTAAATTAATTCAACCTTTATTTATGCAGGTTAATCCCATTGAGCCTCGGGGACTCATTTACAAGAGAGACCTGATTTTAACAAAGAGTGATGACAACAATAACAACAATAGACAATCATTAAATATGCGTACAAATGCAATTTTTTTTAAACAAATTAAAATAAAATGGCAACCAAAAGGACAATCAAAAGGAACTGTAACAACAACAACAACAACAACAAACAGCTAGACTGTAAGGCGGTGTAGAAAACTAAAAACAGGAACATGTCTGCATTGGTTTTTCCCATGAACTTTACAGATGTTTAAAGCCACTTAGAGAGGTCAAGGTCAAGAGCTTCAGATCTTTTTGCAAGATATTCCCAGAAACAGGAGCAGAGTAGGAGAAGACCCTTTTGCCTAGTTCAGTTTGATGAAACTGTCAGGAAATTTTCATTTGCTGTTTTTCTACAACTGATCATCGTTTTGAGTCAGTCCAAATCATTATGGGAGCCACAGCTAATATAAAATGATCTAACCCAAATATGACCATAACTTAGTCATTTTTACAGAAAATGAGCTAAAATTTGACATGGTAGTAGCAGAGAGCAATTAAGTTTGCAACATTATAATCCAGGTTTGACCAAAACAAATACAACTCGGTCGTATTTCAACACAAGACACTTTTAGCTTGAAATTCTGTCATGCAAGGCAGCGGGTGATATGCATTCCTTGTAATGAATGTTAGGCCTGTATTAAACTAATTTAGAGGATACTTCTCCCTGGTAAACTGTAAAAGCTGAAACTCTGAGAGCCTCGTGCTATTCTGTCAGTGAAATTGTGATTTCCCTAATGTTAATGTTTCAGTAACGTTAAGGATAAAAATATTTATCAAGCTGCAGTACCCACCTACAGGTTTGTGTTTTTACTTGATTTTCTCTTTACACAAATGGCCTTCCAGGTTGGAGCTGGTGAAATCCATTTATCAAGCCAGTCTGTCCAGTTTATCACTTTCACTTCCAGAAGTTTTTGCCCTTTCGAGCTAATTTTTTTTGTGTTATTAAAAAAAAACAACAACGAGAAAAAGCAATTGAACAAATCTAAGCTCAACAATGAAAGCCTATTTCTATACAAGTCAATGAACCATGTGCCTTGGATTTTGAGTGTAGTTACACAGTTTTGCTCAGTTGTGCACTTTAAAAAAAATTATATATGTATTATATATATATATATGCACTAAAGAGTCTCCTTCATAGGCCGATACAGTCTAGTCTTTAAATTTGTACAGATTCATACAGTTTTTGAGTTCGGTGTTCGGTTGTTTACCTAACTGGAAATAAGTGCTATTCTTCAAAATTCAAAAATGGGAAAAAAAGATAAAGTGATGTGGAGGAAGATAGGACTAAATTAAAGCTGCCATTTAAAGAACTTTAAAAGAGAAAGTTCAGATGAGAGAATGAGAATATTAAGGACAAATAATATCTTGCCTGATGCAGACAGATCTTCGAACCACTTCCTTTTGAAGAAATAGAGTGACGAGCTAACAGCTGGTCCAAGCAGGACCAACTCCAATCTCCAAAAAATCCACAACAGTTCATGTAAACGCTATTTTATAAATCTTATCAGTTTTATATTACATGGATATTTAGGAAGAAATGTGATATTTGAAACATTATGCTGGGAATGTTCCAGGCTGCTTTAATAGTGCAACAGTTAGCCGCTGCTGCTACAATCACAAGTAATCATAAACTTATATGTAAACCTGTATAATGTGAACATCACACTGATGTAGAGGTTTGTATAACAACATTTTCATGAATCACCATGACATTTGTAGGCTACAGTGATCGCTATCCATTTTGATTTTAGTCTGGCTCAGACTAGCTGTTAGCTCGTCCGTTCAGTCAGAATAAAACTTGATTGTTCCAAAACGAGCCTGTTCAAACATATTGAGTGTTTTTAACCATTCCACAAAACTCCAATTCCAAGTGAACTGTCACTTTCAGTTCAGTCAGTGATACAGGAAGGGTTGATTTTTTTTTGTTTTTGTTTGTTTTGACCTTAACTTCAGATAAATTCCATATTTGTCCGTCCTGTGTTGCACTTTCTTTTAAAGAAAGGCATTCACACGAGTAAGGAAGGTGGTGGACAATATTTTAGTTCATAGTCTTATAATCATACAGAGGACAGGAAATGTGTTCCTTAAGAAGTGTAGTGCATCGGAGGTGGACATCTTGATCTCTAAACCTTGTTGTCTCTCTCTCTGTTTCTCGCTGTCTCACCAAGTTCCCCCGCTATGTTAGCACCTTGGTCAGGACAAATTAAAGTAAATGGTAGTGGACAGTCATTGTCATAACGTGTCCTATGGTGTCAGGACATTTTACACGGTGCACAACATGAGCAGTGTAAACAGATGTACCAACCCATTTCACTCAACAATATGCGAGTGGACGACTCAGGGCGAACTTGCCTGATGGGTGGTGTCCATGGGAGAACAACTCCTCCTGCACCCCCCCCCCCCCCCACGAACCGGCATCATCCAACCCCCCCACCCTGAGGTGCATGGACACGCTTTGTCATGCCATATCATTTAGATAAACATGTACCATCACAGACACCCGAAGTTTATTTGAATATATTATCCAAAAACTTGAAATTGAAGAAACTAGAATAATACTATGAACACACAGAGTAAGACGCATAAATACTGTCTGTATACCACGAATGTAAAAGTATACAATACAAATACAAAAAATAAATACTGTAGAAATAATAAATAATAATAATAACTGATAACTGTCTGGTGTTAAGATTATTCTATCTACAATGTGACCCTGGGTTTTTGATCTGCTCAGAGATGGATCGTATTGAGATTACAGTATGACCCGGTTCTGACCGGTTTAAACAGGGCCAGCAACTCTAAAAAAAAGAGTTTCCCAGGGATTCAATATCCCATCAAGGAATAGATTTTTTTTATTTGTTATTTCCTCATTGGCTCGCCACATCACACAGAGAGACTTTTTCTACACCGTATAGTTTTTCCTGACACGTCAGATCACATAAGATCCAGTGAGATCACACTTAGTCCGCCCCTCTTATCCACATTTATAGGCTGTGTTCCCGGATGAAGGCGGAGCCCAGGCCCAATATATTTGTAAGGAAATGTGTCATCCACACCTTCTGGTCCATGATCTCACGTCGAATTGTATCGGAGAGGCCAGTGCTGTAAACTAATCTTTTCCTGCCTTGATTTAATACAAGTGGTGAACTGAACTCATGTTTCCTTGTTTTATTGAGTTATTGTGAGTTACTACTTCTGAAGGAGTCCAAGCCGGGAGCCTCATGAACCTGGGGTCTGAGATGAGGCCTGAGGCCCACAGCCCACACAAGGAAGGTCCAAACCTTTTCTGAATAAGACAACTGAACTTCAAGAAACACATATTAAGTTGCACAACTGTCATGTAAAGTCTTACCCTTCTTTAAATACGTGTATCTACATTATTTCTTTTCAAACCATAAATACAGATTAAACTGCACAACTGCCAACTAAATATTGACCCTTCTTGCTCTCCTTGATGCAAAGTCATCAATAATGTCATCATGAAATCTGCTCAGCAGCTGTATGGTTGATACTGACATATCAAACACTAACAACTAATACAAAACAAACAGGCCTACATATATGTCCAGTTTGTGAAATATTCAGAATAGAAGAAAAATCAACATCACTTCCAGTTAATGGCTATTTAACATGGTCCAAGCTGCTGAGCAGATTTCACAATGACGTTACTGATGACTTTGCATCAAGGAGAGCAAAAAGAATATTACTTTTACATGTAGTAGTTTAGTTTTGGAAGGACTGCAGTCTTCAAAACTATAACATTTTTGCTGAAACTCAAATGTCATTGTAAGCAGCTAAACTAATTACTATTAAGCCTCTCTTGCAACAGGCTATAGTCTACATAATATAACACCTATCATGCTCCAAGAGATGACACAGCTTCATACGTTTATCTTTTGTTTGTTTCTCCTCTTCTTTTCTTTTTTTGCCTAAACTGTGCACCTGGTGATTTGACCTTTTCTTGTCCGTCGTCCATGTGTGTAATTGGCACTCCCCCAACATGAGTCAAAATGACTTAGGCCTAAACTGATACACCTTCGTTGATGTGCAGAGTTGTTGTTGTATTATTTTTTTCAGCAATTTCCCACATAAATTGTGAACTATTGGTTATGTATTCACAATATTATGACTAAAATGTGCCTTGTTAGGGCACAATCAATTTTCATTCATTCAACCTTTATTTAGACAGGTAAATCCCATTGAGCCTCGAGGACTCATTTACAAGAGAGACCTGATTTCAACAAAGAATGATGACAACAATGGACAACAGCAACAACAATAAACAATTATAAAAAGTCATACTGCAGTTTTTTTTTTTTTTTTTTTAATTTTTTTTTACAAATAGGATGGCTAAAAGAAAAAGGTAACAAAAAAACCCCAGCTAGATTCTAAGGCGAATGTAGAAAACTAAAAACAGGAACATGTCTGCATTGGTCCCTGCCAGGAGTCCAACAGATTCTTAAAGCCACTGAGAGAGGTCAAGGTCGAGAGCTTCAGATCTTTTTGTAAGATATTCTTGGAAACAGGAGCAGAGTAGGAGAAGGTCCTTTTGCCTAGTTCAGTCCTCATTGAGGGAACACTGCAGGTAATAATGTCCTGAGAGCGCACGCTGTAGCTGCACTCATGTAGAGACATGTAGGAGGAGATGTATGAAGGCAACAGACCAAGAAGTGATTTAAAGATGAAAATGTACCAGTGAGAGAGTCTGCGTGAAGTTAATGATGTCCAGTTAACCAGTGAATACAGGGTGCAGTGGTGGGTACGATAATCACAGCCAGTTATGAATCTTAGTGCACCATGATAGACAGCATCCAACATCTGCAGGGTACTTGTAGGAGCGTTCATGTAAATAATGTCACCGTAATCAATGGAGGGAAGGAAAGTCACAGATACAAGGCGTTTTCTAGCGTTCAGAGTTAGACAGGATCTGTTTCTGAAAAAGAAACCCAGTTTAACTTTCAGTTTCTTTACCAAGTTTTCCACATGGAGCTTAAAAGAGAGATGCGAGTTGACCAAGATACCCAAATATTTATAGGAATCAACAAACTCAATGGGGACACCATTTGAGGATAAAATCGGAGGAAGAACTACTGGGACCAACTTCCTATTTGAAAAAAGCATCCCTTTGGTTTTGTTGGCATTTAGGACAAGTTTGAGGCAGATGGTGTGATTTACTTTGTACTTAGTGATTAGACACGTTCTTGGCCCAGCAAGGGAGACGAGAGAATCCCCCTTTCCTCTTTTCACAACCTGTGTCAGACTTCAGCAGAAGATTCGTGCCCTGCACCTGGTGGAGGATGCCCACTCCCTGCAAGTGGACGATAGAAAGCCAATATGTAGGCTAGACAAGCTCTATGAAATAATACATGTTGTTTTTTTGAGGGGGAGGGTGTGGCCGGGCACTCGTGCCACCCTTGACAAGATGCCGCCCTGGGCAGCTGCCTTTATTGCCCATATCAGAAACTGTCACTGAGTGAACTAACATGGACATGCTAGGCTGCTGTGTTTGATGAGATACATTTATGTCAGTATCAGTTTAACCTCCAAGTACTGAAAAAGGCTAAATGAGCCAGCTGGTCAGGTGTTAACTAGAAGCAGAAGATTTGTAAATCTTGATATCAAGATAAAACAAAGTTTAGCTTAGACGTATAAGAAGAATAAAACACAATAAACTGTTTCTTTCACTCAGCCTCAGCCAGCAGCTTATCTTGGGCTTAATTGCTCCTCTGGTTCACTCCGGCATTATTAATGCAATCATTGCTACACGTGACCTTCACCATAAACATCTTGCAGCTTGACCCTCAAACCTCTGGGCTAAAGAGCAGAGAGATGATGGTGCCAGATGTGAATTTTACCCTAACAAGACCAAAGTGTAGAGCTCATCCATCATGTTCTGTATCTATGTGGGCATTTTCTCATTGTTTATATTGATGTTTTTTGCGCTGTCTTCCTCTGTAACCATGTTGTACTATTTTTAGGTAAGTCAAGAGAATTACTCTGAATACTTGTTGCTTTGTTTATAAAAAATAAAGAGTCCCCAACTACAAGTGAAACACAGTTTATGTAAAAAAATGACTGTTTTGAAAGTTAATGGTTTCAGTAAAAAGAGTTAATGTGTGTGAAATAGAGTTTACTCCTGACTGGATTGATAGGCTAACAGGTAGTTTGAACGAGGCAAAGATCTCAATGAATTTCTGCTGTTTTATTGCAGCTCTCATCTAAAAAAAAAAAATAAAAAAATAATAGCATTTATGTGAAAACCATTTATAAACCTTTATACCATCATCAGTTTTATATTGCACAGTTATTAACATGTTTTCATTGGTTGTTTGCAAACACAAATCGTAGTTGCAGAAGCTAGTAGCTAGCAGTCCGTGAAAGAACATTATATTTCTATTAGAAGAATCATCTAACATGAAATTAATAGCAGTGTAAAGCTTTCTAAAACAGCATTTTAAAGAACTGCTTCCAAAATTTAGCAATTGAAGTTGTTTCAGGAAATGATTCCAAGCTGTAGCAGGAATTGACTTTGGTCTATAATTTGCTTCGACCAGACATTAGCTCATCAATTGGACCAGAGTGAAACTCAGATTTCTCCCAGCTGAAGCCATTTGTGGAGCATTGTGAGTATTTTAAACATCATAACTAAACAAAAAACTGTACTATAACAGCTGGTGAGAAATGCAGCATAGTATCTAGAATCAGGTTCTTTCTTTAGACAGCTTTACTTCTAAAAATAAATGCCTCATTACCTTCATGGCCATGATAGAACACAACAATACACTTAAGCAAACACTGATTTTACAAATGAACACATTTCCATAATTTTGGTAGACAGTCGGATTCAACACGTTACGTCACTGAAAGTTGTTCAATCAGCTCAACAGGTAAGATATTAATTGCTCATAACCATTCAACAGAACCACACTTGCAAATAATGGGACTATCCTTCTTAAGGATAGAATGTATTCTATGTTGAATTAAAAGCACTTTCTATGCCTTATTTTCACAAACTACTTTCCATTACTACAACCTAAACTTGTTACAGTCCTTGAGTGCAAGGCTCTATTCATTCACTAATTTTTAAACAAGCTACTCTTACAAGCAGTAACTGAGAAATTTAGAGACATGGGAAGATAAACATTAATAGTTCATTTTTCCATCCATCCATTTTCTCTACCTGCGTTTTCTTTTCAAGGTCTCAGTGGAGCTGGTGCCAATCTCCAGCAGGATTGGGTCACAAGAGTATCGTAGGACCACATGGTGAGAAACGAGTCAAAAAAACCATAGTGATGTTTTAAAGTTACCACTGAACCTAACATGCACGAGGAAACCAGAGTACCCAGAGAAAACCCACTCGTGAATGAGGAAAACATGCAAGTCCTATAGTCATTTTGCAGTGAGGCAACAGCTCTAACCACTGCTCCACAGTGCTGCCCCAGTTTATTCACTGAAAGAATAATTGCCAGATGAACAACTAACAAGGTTAAAGAGCCTAAATTCTCAACATGGTTTGAAAAGGAAGAAAAAAAAGTGGGGATATTTTAACGACTCTTTAATCAGCTGTTTTGGCAAAATGTTTAGCTGAAGGTGTTGGGAAATGTGTCGTAAGCAGAACTGGAAACAAAACAATCAACCCATCAATTGTTTAATCAGCAGTAAATTATTCTAACACAAATCTGATTACCTTCACTCACTGTCTTGGCTCTGGGCTTAAAAGCAGCTTTCATCATCAGCCAGGTTCAATTAAAACCCAAGTAGTGTGATGAAAAAAATATTTCAGATATTTTCAAGCCAAGTCATTTTTCTCTCATTCAGGTTTCCAAAAGGAATCAGCAATTAACAAGTTGTCATGTTTTGTATCTCATTTAAATATTAAACGTTCCTTGATGGAATGTATATTTCCCACCACCTTTTCATGCCGGCCTTTTTTACATTTATTATTTTAAATATCCCTTCAAGTTCCTGCTTTTAAGTCTGCATTCCTTGGTTCTACCGGTAATCCCCCTGAAACCAGAATATTTAGACCATACCACTTTATTTATAAAGCACTGAAAACAGCAATACGGCCAACCAAAGTGATGTACAGCAAAAACAAACAAGCAAAGGACACACAGGATAAAATGCATAGATCCAAATAGGTAAAGATAAGAACTAAATGGCTAACATTATAGAATACAGACAAGTTAAAATCAACTCACACAGTGTCAAAAGCCTGAGAATAAAAGTCTTTTCAAACAAGACTTAAAAACAGAGAGAGAAGGAGCCTGCCTGACATGCAGTGCATATTTATGCATATTTAATTCTTGCAGTTCAATGAATTCTTATTGTAAGCTAGAAAAAAAGGGTTCTGTATTGTGTTGAAACCAAGTCACTTTTGTTATTTCTGTTTTTAAACCATTAACTTTTTCCTTGTGCCATGAAAGGTGGGAGATCATGTAACTACCTGTATCTGTGCCAGTTAGTCTGCCTGTCTGTTAGCAAAATACCATATTTTCCGCCGTACACGTCGCACTGCCCTATAAGTCACATCAGTCCAAATATGTCTAATAAAGTGGTAAAATCCATAAAAACGTCGCTTTGCCATATACGTCGCATTTATTATGTGTCACCGCTGACGTGTCATGTTTGTCACGCATCACCACTGACAACCTGGAAATGTGGACCGAACCTGGAAATGTGGGCCGGTGTTGTGCCAAAAATCGATTGGCTGCCAAATGGTGGCTGTGGGAGCATGCACGGGATAACTTTAACAAGAATTTAACAAGATTAATACTTAATAATTATTTGTTTGCTCGAAATTATAGCAAAGGTGTGTCTCAGTCTAACTTTTTCTTAATAAAGTCACTCTGACGGTCAAATCAGCTGCATTTCAAAAGCCGATACGCGGAAAATGAACGCGTAGAGGTCGACTCACTGTCCATTTCTTCGAAATTTAACAAGATAGAAACAATTATTTGTTTGCTCGACTTTACAGTAAAGGTTGAAGTTTTACTTAATAAATACACTTCAAATGGTCCAATTAGTTGCATTTATCCAGGGTGGCGCAGCAAAATGAAGCTGATTTGACGGTTGCTCCAGGCAGACGACAGTGGCCAAGTATGGCAAGCCGATTGTGTCATTAATAGCCACTTTTACCTATTACATGATACAATGGCATGCCATACTGCTCGACTGCCATCTAGCGGCTGAAAATGGTAGCGTTCAATATTTTCAGTCAGAATGAATGAAAACGGTCATATCCCAGCCAAAAATTGTTTTATAAATATGGGAAAAAATCCATAAATACGTCGCTTCGACAAAAATCGCAGGGCATGCAAATTATGCAAAAAACCACCACAACTTATACAGCAAAAAGTACGGTATATCATAAACTCCTGGACAAATTTAATGAAATTCTTTGAATGTATGGCAATCATTAATTTTACATCAACATCTGCTGATGGAAAATGACTACCAACTATCTGACCTAAGCAAACACAAAAACACCATAAGTCAGTCTGTTTTACAGATGTTGAGCTAAATTTTTGTGTGGTAGTAGCCGAGGCTTATCACAAACACATAATCTAAGATCGAACAACAAAACTGTACTAACAGATCTTGTGTGATTGTGCAATCACACAAAATGCTATTTTTAGGATTTGGCTGAAATGGCTAAGCAAACCTTTGTCAATTTTTAAGAGAAGATCATCTTATTTTAAAACTGGCATGAAAATTGACAAGTGATAGGGATTTCTTCAAGAAGTCACAGACAGTTATTGTTTTTCTGATCTTTTTAATTTTATTTTACATTGACTGTGATGTTTCCTAATGTCTGAACACAAAGTACATTTAAGAAAATATTTCTGTAATATAATTACAAACGCAAACGTGAGTTTTGTTTTTACCATTGTTTTGCTTTAGAAAATGCCATAAAGCCCGTTCAGTGGGAGCAGATTTGATTTGAGGCAGCGAGAGCCTTTTAAACTGTGAAAAGTGGAACCATAGCCAAAAGCAGAGCTAAACCTCCTTAATGCTGGGATTTGGTGAATATAGAGGCAATCTCCCGCTTTACCCATCCACGAAACTGTGCACGTGCTGTTTGCTGAAGGTCAGCTGCATATATGCACATAAGGAAACGCAGACATAAAACTCATAAAGAAAAATAACTTATTAATGTGCAGATTCATTTTTGCCTGCTGACGCAATAAATATGAAACAAAATATAAATTGAATAGCAAAAATTGAACAATAATGCAAACTGTGAAAAGAAAAAAAAAGACTGGATAATATCCAGATGTTTATTAAACCCTAGTCTATTACAAAGTATTATATTCTCACAGCCGCAGCTCTGTTTGTGTGCACACGCAGCTGAATGTGTTTGTGCCTTTTTAAATCAAAGCATGGTGATGCAAAAGCACAGCAATAGGGAATTGGTTTAAAACAAAACAAAACAAAAAAACTAGATAATGCTACAGGGCTGTGAAAAAGAAAGGACCTCTCCATCACTTAGACTATGGGAGAACAGGCGTGAAAAGTGAAGAATAATTACAATGTTAAAAAACAAGCACAGAGTGATTGTCTATCAGCTTCCTCAGAGGTATTGTTTCCCGAGCTGGCTCTTTTGAATCTATGCTCTCAGTTTGAGGACGTTCCACTTGATTATGTTTAAATCTTTCAGGGGTGTTTGAGAGGAAAAAGCCAGGTCTGCATTGCATTACTCTCTCCTGAGAGTTTATAAAGCCACTTTACAGCTCTGCTGGGAACCTAAACTGAACTGTGGCTGTACTGGGCACCGACTTCACTTGTCAGTATTTGCCAGTTGTTTTTGTTATTTACCATTTTTGACCTGTCAGTATGCATAACTGCTATAAATAAGACATGAGCTTTGTCTGGTGTTTTGCGCTGTGTGGGACTCCGCAGCCGTTTCGCCATGTCCAACAATAAGAGTTAATGTTTAGAGTGTTTTTCTAAAGTCAAAGCTGTTTGTTTGACATCCAGGGACTTTGAAAGAAGCAGTGAACAACTGAACAACTCACACTGACCACCTGCACAGGAAGGGTCAGCATATCTATATCCATGAAGGACACATTGACAGAATATGAATTAGCTTGCATACACACCTATGAAACATAACTCTCTCACATACTATACTGAAAACCTCTGAATTATGTCTTACCTGGCCGCCCATAAGTATGTGTGTATATTATTTCATAAATTATTTTACTTTGCATAATTCATACTTACTAACTCTCCCTTTTTTCGACCACCTGTGCGTTGCTGCTGGAAGTTTAATTTCCTTGAAGGAATATTCCCAAGGGATCAATCAAGTTTGATCCAATCTAATCTAATCATTTGTTGGACCTGGGTTAAGCAGTTGGATTATATAAAACAAATAGTAAATCCTGGTTTACTTGGTTATATGGTAGTTAGAAAATCTTTCTCATAATAGAAAACCCTGCTCTGAGTTCATATCTATGATCGGAGGGATCTTAAGGTGGATGGTGTGGGGCAGGATCATGAAAACCTCTGAGGGAAATTCTGCTTATTTTAGAACAAACCATCATGACCTCTAATAAATAGTACATGTATATGTTAATCATTTAAAGCATTACTTTTAGTAGTTATTGGTCTTTAATATAATCTGTCTCACTTTTAAAAGCAAGAGCTTTCTATAAAAGAAAAGATGAAACCCAAGAGTTTAATAATTATTTTGACATACTCTGTATGTGTCTTCTGTATTATTTTACACAACTTGGTCCAAATCACTGTTGACAAAAAGTACGGTATAGTAATCTTATTCAAATCAATGTCAATACAGTGAATATTAAAAGCGTAGCTCATAACGTAACAGAGCTAAATGAAAATGTAAGGTTTTGAAGTTAGATGTCTCCCACACAAACACACTTTGTTCCACATTTTGTTGGTTCGTCTTAGAAGACCAAGGATAACGCTCATGACCTTTACAAAAATCACTTCCACATTACACGCTTTCATTTTATTTTTTTTAGTTTAAGGAGTTATAAGATAACAAATGACACTGGTTGTAGTTTTTACACACACTGAGTAAAAACAACAAGAGGAGCCACTCAGGTCCGGCAGCCAGTGGCCAGTTATTCCATCCGGTCGCCCACATGTGAGAGGTGACGGACAGAGTGGCTGTGACAGCAGTAGAGCAGCTCTGTCTGTCCGATGTCACCCTTCAGTAAAGCAAACACGTCTCTGCAGCTTGCATGACAGCGCAACGATACAGAATGACACTCATTCTCTCAGCTGCTTCACCCTCTGCTCTCTGCTACCATGAGACACCCGCACGCCCTTACCAGCCCCGCCCTTTTGTGCCTACCAATAAAATGGCTCTGTCCTGCGGTCTGCACCTCATTTCCCCTAACAGCCACACTTTCTCTTGTTTGCGCCTGGGACTAATAATCATTTCCCACAGTGTAAACAAATAGTGAGCTAGACACGCTCACACAAACGGTCTGTCTGTACTATTAATTCATGCATTGTGCTTTAACTGCACAGAAAAACAAACAAAAAAAAAATGTTAGCAGCTTCTTGCTCATTTCCACACAGTTACATAATAAGCTGAACAGAGAATATTAATAAGCTAGTCTGTAACAGCAGTTGGTACAACAGCTCGCTCATGATTTTCATTTACATGTGATACTAACAAGCTGTGGACGCTTGGCTAAAATGACTGTGACCTTTTGACATCTGGGCAACGTTTTTCTCTCAGAGGGCCATGACTTAGTTAATGGGACTGAAAGACTGCAAACTGAACTGAAAAATGGGCATTGTATGCTATCCTTATATATTACACACAACAGCACATCATCTGTAAAAACACACAAAGGAAAATGGCTCATTTTGCATTAAAATATGTCTAACTTTTATATATTTGGACACTGTTGCAGAATTTGAAAGTTTATAAAGTAGCATTCCTTAAAGAAATACGCCACCCACTGCCTTGCATACCAAAGTTTTAAACAAAGATCTTGTGTGATCTGTGTGACGTCATAGAATAGGATGCAGGACGACTCAACTACCTCACCAAATCTCAGCTCAATATTTGTAAAGGGGCTAAGTTGCGATCATTTCTGTATTTGCTAAGGTACTTTAGCTGTGGCAGCCATCTTGATGTGAGTTGATTAAAGTTTGACTTTAGCACATATTCACTCAGTGACTACTTCCTAAGACATACGTGCCAAACTCAAGGCCCGGGGGTCAAATGTGGTCCTCGTTGACATCTCATCTGGCCCCCAAGATGATATGTGAAATGTAAAATACTTCTGCATCTCTTGAATTTTTTCAGTAATCTTTGATTATGATGTGGAAAGTACAACAGAGAACATCAGATGAGACCAATCAAACTCTTGTTGAGGAACCTGTGACCAAGAAAACATGTTGGGTATCTGATTTGAGTTGATGTAGATTCAGAAATTGGCCCCTAGTTTGAAAAAGGTTTTAATTTTAGCCCTCTTTTGTAAGTGAGTTTGACACCTCTCTTCTAAGAGTTGCATTTGAATCTGTCTAGTACTTCATTAGAGATTTTGTTACCAGACAGAACAAACAAATACACAGACCCCCCCAAAATTACATGATCACCAGCTTTTCATTGTGACATGTAATAAATATTATAATCAGGCCGACAAATGAAAAAAGAAAACTTGATGATAAGTGTAGCAGTTTGCACTGGTAGAATAAACTGAAACTCAGCATAAAACCACAGTGCCTGTAACACGTGATGTTTCATGTGGACATTAATACTTAGTTAAACAAGCAATTAGCTGATGTCCTTTGTTGCTGGAAGATTTGAACGAAATTATACACA
>NC_056501.1:25347584-25362168 GCF_014905685.2 Nematolebias whitei | reverse complement strand
TATATATATATATGTGTGTGTGTGTGTGTGTGTGTGTGTGTGCGTGTGTGTATGTATGTAGGTACATTATACAGTGTATATGTATTTCCACACAACATAATGGAAGTCAACGCCTCACTTACTTTTTAAAGTTTTCATGCTCAGAAGACAGGCAGACAGAAGGTATTTCCAATTCCACCTCCTAGTTTAGTGACAGGTTCTTAATTATAATTAAGGGTTTTTGTTGTCAATATAACATTTGACATTTAAAGTGCATTAAAATGTGTGGGCCTATTTTGGTCAAAATGTTCTTTCTGTAGTCAGTTAAAAAGCATCTCAGACTTTGTTTTACTTTGCTTAAGATTTGTTTCTAATCCAACATTTTTCAGTCAAGTCATCTGGACAGTTTCTTTTTTTTTGCTGAAATGTTTCACCTTCCATCCAGAAGGCTTCATCAGTCAAGGAAAAAAAACACAAAACTGATTCTTCCCCCAAACAGCTTACTGCAAAGTGGAACAAACCAGTTATGTTGGTGCAAAGATGGTGTCTTTGGCACACCCCCTCCTCTTGTGCCGGCCCTCTTCCTCGTCGACAGTCATATAAAACTGGTTCAAAACCAAAAAACGTGCCAAAGACACAATCTTAGCACCAACAGAACTGGTTTGTTCCACTTTGGATTAAGCTGTTTGGGGGAAGAATCAGTTTTGTTGTGTGTTTCCTTGACTGATGAAACCTTCTGGATAGAATGTGAAACGTTTCAGCAAAAAAAAAAAAGAAAATGTCCAGATGACCTGACTTAAAATTGTTGGATTGTATACCTGGAATATTGAGCATGGACTTTTTTTGGGATTTGTTTCTAATAGTCATTTTTTTTGTACTACTAGTTGCTTTATTTTGCATGAGTAGTGGATCAAACCAAAATGATCTAAGAGACACCAGACCCTCAAGCCATAGCTTGTACATTTGCACCACAACATCTTTGACTCCAAACCTCAACTTAAAATCAAAACGTCTATGCATCTGTACATTTTATGTTGTTAACTGCGGCGTTGTCAACAACTTTCAGGCTTGAAGAGTGTTCATGTTTTTTGTTCCTGATGAGCTGATTGCATTCTTTACAAATTATACATACTTTTTTCTTCTGCTTTTATTATAATGTGTTGATTCTGCTTGTCAGAAGGCTCCAAACTCCAGGTTCAAACCACAGTGAGAGGTTGATTCATGACCTGGCCTCCCTGTTGTTGGAGTCTTGCTGATGGAAGCTTCTGTAACAGCTCCACCCGCTCTCCCTCCCCTGTTTCCTTCTCTTACCCCTGACTTATCCAGGCCTGGCAAGTTTTAGTGGGTGTGCAGAGAATACCAAGTGGCTATGCCATCAGGGTGTGTAATTATATAGCCTGCTGAGATGCTGTGCTCCTGCTGCCTTCACACTTGGGTCCAGCTAGGCTCCATTCATTCAGCACATACCCTGGACCCAAGTCTGCTGCTGTGCGGCACTTTGTGTTCTTTTCATGATTTTCTGATGTGTCAGCATAGGTTCACGTAATGAGTCTCTTTATTTAGCTGGTACAACACATTCAAAGGGCAGTTTATTAATTGAGATTCAGGATGAAACATGATGTTTTTACAAAAAATTTAAGGGTGAGTAAGCATAACGTTTGTTGTGCACCCCAACTGCAGGGATTTTCAATTAATTAAGCAATCGTGGATCAACACTGTTAATTATCACCAGCGATGCTAAATTTTATAATAAATACTGGATGCATTTAAACTCTGTGCAAAATATGTCAGCACAATGAGGTGGCAGTAGCGTGTTTCTTCTTTGTAATTGCTACGTTTGCTTGGAGTTTCTAATCCTCTTCATAATCCTTTTGCTTAAAGCATCATTTATATATTTTTTCAAAGTTAGGTTTATGCAAACAAAAACTGCATAAAAAAAATTAGTGGAAGATTTAGTTCCTTCATCAAAGTCAATGAAAAAAATAAATCAGCTGCTCACAACAAAAATTCTACAGTGCAAAAAGAAAACAATATGTAAATAAAAAGCCTATCGCCCTCCGCCTTTCATGGCAGAGTCTTACATTAATATCATCCTAATGTTAATATCATTAAAATCATTATAGCTGTTCTGGTCTAACCTTGAAAATAATCTTCTTACATGACATTGCAAGATATTGCGCAATCTTTTAGCACACAGAGTATGCAATGGGACTGACTCCCAGCTGAAACCATGTTGACTTTTAGCTCATTATCTATAAAATGGACTTATTTATAATAATTTTTGTGTTCGATTAGGTCAGTTTGTTGTGGTGGGCAGCTTAAATTGCACTCACTCCAAAAATCATAAAGTTGTAAAAGTACACTCAGTGATAATTTTCTGGGAGTTCCAGAAAAAAATCTCTTAAGTGGTTTGTGAAATATTTTGCTAACAGAAAAACAGGGTAAACTACAACAATTATTGGCAACTTAAAGATCTGTGGTGATCAGTTAACGTTCAGATTTTTTAAATGGGGATGACTGTCAGATAAAACCACAACAAAGCTTTAATCTGTTTCTGTAAAACTGACGGACTTATTGTAATTTTGGTGTTTGCTAATGTTGAATAGGTGTGGTAGCCTATTGAATTCGGTTGATTCCCAAAAGTTAATCAGTTGAAGATTTATGTTGAATGATTACTTCTTGACTGTCATCCGTATTTATGCTCTGGTTCAATGGATATTTTGCTAACACTACAAACAACCGAACACATACACACAAGCAAAACCCGCCTTTCTCTTTTCCGCAGTTATCGATAAATTCTGCAGTATCTACAAAAACATTTTATGAGCATTTCTCAAATCAAAGCAAAGCAATACTTTATGTGACTTTCACAATAAAAGCAGAAATGTAAGATTATGCAGAATGCTGTTTTTTATCCAACAGCTAGCCACGCTAATGAAAAATTGGGCTCTGGTTCTGATTATTATAGAGTCATTATAAAGTTGAGAAAAGTGACAGAAACAATGGTAATGTTAGGTTATAGGGTTGCTGATGATGTTAAGTCTTGAATAAAAGTTGCAAGCGTTGCAGAAAAAGTAAAAAAAATAAAATGCTTCTTACTTTGTGGCCTTGTGAGCAGTGGTTAATTTTACGCGCCATAAACTAGCCAGGCTTGTTTTTCCGAACGAGACAATTTTAAAACAATGTTAGGCTGCACATCTGAACCTTATTCTTAGGTATCGGTCTCCCTGCCTCCTTTCACCTTGACTTTATCTAATACCAGAGTTAGCCATCCTGACAAAATATGATTGTTGCAATGAAAATCCTTAACTAACAGCCTCAAGGGAGTCCCAATTAAGATTTATCGAAGCACTGTACCAGTGGAGATACTGTAATACTGACCCTGTCACAAATTATCATGCCTATTTTTGGCACAGTGATGTAAAGGCCCTTGTTATTGGACACAAGCTCAGAACTCACTTTTATTTCATGCCTTGCATCTCCTGCTAAGCCCCAAACTTTCATTTTAAGCTTTCACACCAAAAGCTAGGAAGTCCCATTTCATTTTGGCATACACTGTAAGCACTAAGTGATATTGCTAGTGGGCCCCATAGATTTATTTCAAAAGCACAATTAAAAGTGTTACAGATGTTCAAATGACACCAGTTGCTGTATTTTCTAGCTTAATGTCATTTTGGGGGATCATAGCCCTTTTGATATCGTTTCATCCATCTTGCCAGTTTTGGATATGACAATATTTCATTTTGACAATCTGTATGTTTCTGTCATATTCCTCTTAATGGTATGATGAGGTGGTTGGACGAGGACACAAATTGGATGAAACCAAACATACTGAGGAAACTTATGGGGATTGAAGGTGCTGAAAAAGCATCAGCAATACAAAAAAGTTGTAAAAATAGAGAAGTCTGCAGCACAAATTCAAAAAGTGGTGACTCAAGGCAGAACTCTGGGATGTGACAGGCAGGAGGAACAGACAGTTTAACAAATGGAGAAGGAAGGACAAGTAGCATAAATACGCACAGGAGTTGACGAGACACCAGTGATAACAATGACTGACACTTACAGAGCAGATACACCGTGTGGGTACAGAGACAATAAAACGGGGAATTCTTAAATTCTCAGAGCGAACAAACACAAAGAACAGACGCACAAACTGTAAATAAGACAAAGTGAACACACACATTATTTAAGATACACACAGTGACACTATCTGATTGCGTCTATTAGCAACATACACACACACACACAAGTTTGACATTAATTGATGCTGTAAAAACATAAAAAAAACCAACCTAATTAAAATGCTATTTTTTTATTGCCATCACTGTTTCTCAGCAATCACAAAGGGATTCATTTTTCACATTTTTTCCCGTATGTGTTACAAATGTTGAGCAAAAGCAAAAAAAGAAGATAAATCAAGCCACAAAAAACATTCCACAATCAAACTGCCTAATGAAGAAGGTTTTTAATTTTCCATCTCTGATTTGCGCAGATGGTTCTGGGACTTAGTGACACTCCATAATATGCTGTCGGCTGTCTGCTCTCACCTTAGTGGAGGCAATGAATACATGCTTGGCTGCTCTTTGTGCTTTAATCCATTTAATGCACCTCGGGCAGCAGAGGAATATGCAGCTTGCTGCGGTGCACGCATCCAAAAAGCTTGACTGTTACATTGAAGCAGAATTGCTGACTGCATGCAGTTCTTACTGCGTTTATCATTGTCATGTCTTATTTGATTTCACACATTAGTCAGCGTGCTCCGTACTTGAAAGGAGAAGAAAAAGGTTCCTTGACGTGTTGCAAAGAAATGGTATTGTTCGTAAATTTCCCCTGGTGTTAAGTTACCGTTCATCTGGAGACACGGTAAATCAACCAGCAAAAATGGGATGGTTGTTGTTTTGGAATAGAATAGAGTCCATCATTTTGAACTTCTATTGATTCTGAAGGCATTCGGAAAAACAATCGATTAAGACAGCGCAGGGGAGAGTTTTTGATGCAAACATCTCCAAGCAGTTACTCCTGATTGATTAAAGTCAAATAAATCTTTCCACATTTCAGCCCCTCCAGCTTCTTGTTTTTCACTATTCTCTCTAATTGTTTATTTTGTGAGACATTTTCCATGTCCAGTTAAGACCCACTGTTTACATAAATTATATAAAAAGAAAGACATTTTTCTCACTTTCTGACATCAAATAAGACAAAACCTTTTATATTTTTGTTTGTTTTCGGTCAGTTAGAACTGCCAAATATATTTATATTGGTTAAAAGCTCTGGGAAAAAAAAAAAAAGAGTATGATTGAGAATATTTTATTAATTTACTCAAAGTCCCAAATTTGCATATATTATCTTAGTATTTGCTAGCATTGCCGTTAAACAGCATGACTTGGGTCAAAATCATTCAACCTTTATTTATACACGTTAATCCCATTGAGCCTCGGGGACTCGTTAAAAAGAGAGACCTGGATTTTAACAAAGATTGATGACAACAATGGACAACGACAACAATAGACAATCATAAAGGATGCGTACAAATTTAATTCAATTTAATTTGTATTAATACTTATATTATGTTTTATTTTTTAACAAGTGAAAATAAAATGGTAATTAAAAGGAAAATTAAAAGGAAAAGTAGCGAAAAACAGCTAGATTATAAGTCGGTGTAGAAAACAAAAAACAGGAACATGTCTGCATTGGTTTTTTTCCCAGGAACTTAACAAAGTTTAAAGATGATGATCAAATGATCTGGGTTTCCTTCCATAAATTTCTTACAAAAAATTATTTGGAATTTTGTCTCATAATACTTGACAGAGCTGGTGTAATTAAGTTAGCTTACAGACTGACTTGTTTGTGCAACTCTGTCAACAATTTTTTAATGATCTCTCCAAAACACCAACTTTGTTGTCCTTAAGCCACTTTGTAACTATTTTAGCGGCATCCTTAGAGTCACTGTCTATTTGGAAGACCTTTTTATGCCAAAGCTTTAACTTCCTTGCCGATGTCTTTATATGATGCTTTAACAAGCCCACATGTTTTTACCTCATGATACTATCTATTCTGTAAAGTGTACCAGTCCCCCCTAAAGCAAAACACACTCACAACATGATGCTGTCATCCCCAAACTTCCCAGCTGGCATAGTGTTCTCCTGCCCTAAAGCCTCCCTGTTACCCCCAAATGGATATTCTGGCTAAACAGTTTAATTTTAGTTCCATCAGACCAAAGGACATGTTTCCAAAAAATTGGATTTCTGTCCATGGTTGTATTTGCAAACTGTAATGTGGATATTTTAAGTTAGCTTTTTAAGTATCTTTGTTGCTGAGTGGTCTTTCTGCAAATTGAGTAGGAGTCGTTTGATGATCCATTATCGTGGAAAATGATGCTCTCTGACCAGCTTCAACTAGCATCTTCACAAGGTCTTTTACTTTTTCTTTGCGTTTGAGCCACACATTTCACACCAAAACATGTTCAACATGTTCAAACACGCTCCTGGCTGCCTGCTGGAGCTCTTGCCCCGTGCTGGACGATCCCCTGGCCGTCCGCCTGAACTCTTTGTGCTGCTCCTTTTGTTGCCTTTTGTGCATCTAGGTCCCAGACATTGTCCTGTTTGGTTTTTGTTTTTCTCCCTCATGATCTCTCTTGTGCCTGCCGTCCTGTCGGTTCCCCCTCCTCACACCTGAATTAGGGGTGATGGTTTTGGGACGTCAAAGGACATCCTTGAGGGGGAGGATACTGTGAGGATCTGTGTTCTTTTGTGTGTGTCTCCCTCTTGTGTTCGTTCCTGCTCTTCAGTTATTTTTCCTCGTGTATTCAGCTCTTACCTCTGCCACCTGTTGTCCTTCCCAGGTGTTTGTCTGTCATTAACGTCTCTATTCATGTCTGCGTCTCTGTGTTCCTTGTTGTCTGGGCATTATCCTGTCAAGCTCAATGTTCCGTCTTCCCTCCGTGTCCCCAGCGTTTAATGTAACTTTACTGCCACGTCAGCCTTTTGTTTTCGTTAATAAATTCTTTCTTTTGTAAATCTCAGAGTCTCCATGGACTTGGGTTCGACATCTAACAAACAGAATGCGACAGGAGCTGGATAATTCTTTCCCTCATATCTTGGCTAATTTATTTGATTTTCCCATGATGTCACAAAAAAAGCTGTTTGTTTAAGTTGTGTCTAAAATGCATCCACCTTTGCCTCTAGCTACTTCAAACGTTGTACCTATCACAAGCATCCAACACGATCATCTCAGCTTTCACACATTGTTTAAAGGCAAGGGAAGTTTAGTATATAAAAACTTGTAACTTTGCAGAACGCTGAAGAAAAATCTCTTATTCAAGCATTTAGCAAACAAAAAGATTATAATGCAGTGTATGCAAACGTGTGGTTTCAACTGTATATTTGTTGAAAAGGTAACCACTGGCAGATGCTTATTTCAGCTGTAATTGTACGTAGCCCTCTGAACGATAGCTCCACCACTAGTGATGAATCCGGCTAAAACTGTGCACCTTTATCCTTGTTAATGGGCTGTGATCAATAATATAGTTTTGTATCAGCAACCACAGAGTGATAACTGAGCATGAGGGCAGAATCAATGTGAATGTGAAGATTTTCAACAAGATTGCAGGCACTGCTGTGGGTATCTGTCATTTTACGCCTGTTACAAGACAATTTGAAGAGATCCATCTCTTACTGCATCCCAAGTGGCTCAATGAACCTACGGTGTGTCTGAGAATATTTGTGTCATAATGTAAAAAACAGGAGAAAGAAGACATATGAGTCATACAAATCAATGTCTCTTTTGTGTAAGCTCGTAGTAATACAGACGTCTTTTAATCTAGAATATTTCTTTTTCTTTTCTGCAAACCGTAACAGACATTATAATTTATCAGCTGTAATGCAGCATTTGCCATATCTGAAAAAAACAACAACCAAAAAAAAGATTCTGCTGACAGTTTCAACATTTCAGGGTAAACTTCACGCCTTTGAGTCAGTGTTGAGCGTGCAGAGGTGGAGTGGTTTGGAGGTAGTTACAAGCTGCTCGCTGCTCCGCTCCTCGAGGCTGAGACCCTGTCACTGCTAATTGTCACGGCTCGTCTCCCCCCCCCCCCGCCCTCCCCCTCCCAGCCACCGTGATAGCCTGTGCTCAGCCATGTGTGCGAAGTTTGCGAAAGCGAAGTTGATTGCAAAGTGGTGGTGTTTTGACAGGGCCATGAAAGATTTATGCAGTTACAGTGTTTGTTTACATGTGTGTGTGTTTGTGTGTGTGTGTGTGTGTTGTTGGGGACACACAAACCAGCAGAGCACTTCTGTCACAAAAGGGGACAAAACTAAGGTCCCTGAACCCACAGTTTATTTTGAGGAAATTGTTTTTTGGATTTAAATATAGAAGAAAAAGTTAGCGTAAGGAATTCCTTGAAGGAATGAATATCACCCACTATTCTCATTGCAGAATTTTAAACCAAGATAATTTTTTGATGAGAAGAGAGAAAGTTAAATCCATTTTGGTTAAGTTTTTTGAAATGACATTATGCACAATGAAATATAAGATCTCACATGATGTACATGGCAAAGATGATGCTAGGCTACTACCACATCAAATTTTAGCACAGTACATCTAACCTTGACTGTTATAACAATCTTTGTGTTGGTTAATGCTAAATAGCTAGACAACAAATGTTGACTCAACAGCTAAAGCTAAGCAATGATTAGCACTTAGATTTTTGTTGTCACCAAACTTTAGCCCACTATCTGTGAACAACTTTTGTGTTGCCCAAGATCAGTTGGCTGTGGTAGTTGTCTTGAATTGAACTAGTTCAACAAGTTAATCCAATAACAACTATTTATTACTTTTGGGAAATTTCAATAAAATCCATCCAGTGGTTAATGACATATTTTCCTATTAAACCGACTTGACTGTAGTAGTTGATGGAAAGATTTTAAACGAAGGTCTTGTATAATTTGCCAGTGCTTCAAATATTTAAGTGATCAGCCTCAGGTACTTCCATGCCAAATTTCAGATTAACATCTGTAAAATTGACAAAGTTAAGTCTTTATTGTGTTTTAGGATCAGGTGGCCATGGGAACGTTCTTGAACTGGGTCTACTCCAATAATAAATCAACTGTACATTAAATGGCTAAATGGCATGCATGAATTGGTATGAGCCTAAACATTCATGGGAAGAATATCATAATAACAAATTTGTTTATTATTCTTATTACTTATTCTTATAACTTATTATTACTTATTATTATTATTAATGTTTATTTCAGCTTATTTCAGCTTCAGTTAAGCTATTTGTCCATTTTTGGTTAAATTGGACGCAGTTGTTCAGACACTCAAATATCCTATGAAGCACATTAATTGGGATTGTATTTCTGAATATGTCTTTATTAGAAAAAAAACAACTAAAGCATTTTTATCGTTGCTGTAAAAAGATGAATTTTACAATAAAATGAATGCCAAAAACATCCATCGATGGTGTTAGAAGAAAGTTTCTCAATGTTTTTTCCATTTTTCTGTGCGTTCCGTTTTCCTGTAACGGCTCATCATTGAACATAGCTGCTAGCTTTTTTATGCCAGTTTGTAAATAGTTTGTAAAACAGGATTTCATCAGAGTAACTAGCAGGAAAGACCAAGTAACTCATTGTACTGGGAGCCTGAGAAAGAGCATTACACCAGTCAAGCATGTCTCCTGAACCTATTTCTAAACATCCATCAGGTTTTAGGGTGCACCTAGGGTATATTCACTTCACAGTGACTTCATTAAAGTTTATAAAATAAAACCTTTTCAAAACCAACATCTTCATTTTTCATATAAATATGGCCACATTGGCTAAAACCTCCTGTTAAAGAATAAAGCATAAGTCAACAATAAAATAGGCTGCCAAGTAAAATGTGTGATATAACTAGCAGAAAGTCTGAGCTATAAGGAAACTGGGAGGAAACCAACAAAAAACTAACAAACATACAAACAACAACAACAAAGTTTTCATGCACATAAACATTTCAGCTGGAGAATAACACAATCAAGATAATTGCCAGGGTTCACAAAGAACACAGACTAACAGCTGCTCTGTTTCAGTCCATGTGAATAGTTTTAATGATGTTGATTTAAGCAAACTCACAATAAATGTTAACATTTTTCTGCAGAGAATGTGTGCTAACTATTGTCTCTTCCCAAGAAAAGTACAACTCAGCAGAGAAATGATCTTAACCACATTTTGCAGCTGTAATTAAAATAAACTATAACTAGAGGACAAACAAAGTTCTGATTGCATTTAGATAATTAAAATCCACTGTAAATATGTTTTGCGATGCCTCATCCCTCGCTGCTGCTTCGCCGCAGAAATAAATCAACCAGCACAAAGTGTGTAAGGAGGACATGAACAAGTTGAGGTGATGACGTGAGCAGATTAAAGAAAAGATGGTTACTAATTGTAGCTAAGTTTGAAATGTCCCGGTGTGAGTGAGAGAGTGAATGGTTGTTTGTCTCGTTTGTCTCTGTGTGTCCCTGTGATGGACTGGAGACCTGTCCAGGGTGTCCCCCGCCTCTCACACAGTGACTGCTGGATATGGTCACCAGTGACCCCCGTGACCCAAAATGGAAGAAGCGGGTAAAAGATAATGGATGAATGAATGAAAGGAACTGTAGGAGCAGTGCCATTAAAACAAATGTTAAATGAGTAACAAAGTGTGTAACATTACTGACATGAATTCATTCATTCATTCATTCATTCATTCATTCATTCATTCATTCATTCATTCATTCATTCATTCATTCATTCATTCATTCATTCATTCATCACATAAGAAGATGAGTTACAGTATGTTCCTTATGTGAATATTAAGTTTTTTTCATTCAGCTATCAAAGGGCAGTGGTGGAGCAGAGGTTAGAGAAGACAAACCTGTGATTGGTAGGCTGCAGGTTTGAATCCCCAGACAGGCACAATATGGGTGCTCTTGAGCAAAGCTCTCAACCCTCCAGCTGCTCCAGCGTGCTTTAGATGGCAGCTCTCTGCCCCACGTGTGATGGGAAAAATGCAGATAATTTATTTCCCTTATATTAACAGAGTGTTAAAAAACTAAATGTTAGGTACCTTATGTGAATTTTGAACTTTTAATTAATTCATTCATTCATTTCTTAATAAAATAAAAAGTATTTACTATTTTTAAATTGAATGTTTTTATTATTTCATTTGATCATTTGTTCACTCATTTATTCATCAAAAAACTGGAGTTTTTAATGTAAATGTAGTTTTGATTCATTGTTTAATTTATTCATTCATTCATGCACTCGTTTCTTTTGATGTTTTGACATTTGTAAAAAAAAAAAAAAAAAAGCTTTTAGCAGCAAAACTGAACCCACATCTGCGTCTGACCTGTTCTTTCCTCATAAGTTTCTCTCGACAGCGAGCGGGCCTCCTCACGCAGTCGCTCCAGACGCAGGTGCTGAACACTGATATGTTTCTTATCAACAAGCCACCCCTACCTGCTCATCAGTCCAGAGCTCAAAACACACATGCACACGTCACACATTCTTGAGCGTGAAAAAGAGGCAGGAAAAAAACAACAAAATAAATAAACTAGAGAAGTTGCATTTACTGTGGAGATGCAGTGCGAATGCTTGTTGCAGAAGAACTTGCTGAAAAACAGCTGAAATTAGCTAAAAATATGCTGAAATGTAGCTGAAATTCAAGAACAAGCCTAACAACAGAAGAAAGCAGAAAGAACATATATTTGTTGAAATAGGTTTAAAAAGGCAGAAATTAGCACAAAAATGAGGAAATTAGCAGGGCTGCATTTGTAAACTGATCGATGCCGGAACGCAAACAGCGGGCCGGCGGGGGTGGGGGGCGTCCTTGGGGATGCTCATGCTCACAAGAGAAGAACGTGACAAGTTGTTTAATGACATAAAATATATTTTGTTAGCAAAGAATACAGTCCTAACATTTATTAACATTACTTCTGTATTTACAACAAAACAAAAAACAATAAAAAGATCAAAATTTTGCTTTGACAAACTCATCGATAAAACTAAAAAATGTTGTCAACGCGAAAGAGGAAAAGAGGGGGTAGGTGTCACTCTTGCTTTGAGTTTATACTCTTTGTCGCATGCTACATGTGATGTGGGTGACAAACATCATAAAAAGAGCAGCTGAGGAGGTGTCGGGAGTTATTTATTTATCGTCTCAGCAGCAGAGGGGAGCGGCACCATTCTTTAAGGGCGGAGATTTTTTTTTACTGTAGAGACGGAAATTCTTCACTTGAAGGGACAAATGATGATGTGATATTAAGAAGTCATGTTGTGTCGTCTGTCAAAATTAATGTCTATGTAATTATTTTCAGTTTACATATCCAATATGTTTTACTCGTTCAAGACAGTATTTGTTCATAACTTTATTATTAGTAAGCCTGAGAGTTACCGGATCCAAACAAACAGTTACCGGAAGCATCCTGTTAAAAAAAGTGAGTTCTCAGATTTTGTTGCAGCAGAATCTGGCTCAAATTAAGCCATGAAAATTAGCTATAATAGCTGAAATTAGCAACAACAACAACAAAAAAAAGCTGAAAGTAGCTGAGAATGAAGAAAGGAGCTTAAACTACTCAAAGGAAGCGGAAAGAGCTGAAATGAGCTAAAAAATGTGAACTTAGCTGAAAAAGCTAAATTTGACATAAAAATGGCTAAATAGTAGCTGAAATTGCAGAAAAAGCTGAAACAAGGAGCAAAAAGTTGAAAGGAGCATAACAAGCTGAAAGTTGCAGAAATTACCATGAAAAACTTGAATTTATCTGAAAACAGCTAAAAGAAGCTGAAAAGGTAGAACAAGCTTAAATTAGCAGAAGATAGCAGAAAGAACTCATGTTTGCTCAATTAGCCTGATAAAAGCAGAAATTAGCACAAAAAAATAAGAAAATCATCCGAACCCCCCCCCCCCCCCACACACACACACACACCCATTCCCAAGAGAAATTGTCAAAAAAAGCTGAAAAGTAGCTGAAAAAGCAGTAAGAAGCTGAAATTACTAGAAGGAAGTGAATTTTGCTGAATTTGTCTGAAAAAAGTTGAAATGTGTGCAAAAAAAGTTGGAATTAGCTGAAAATTCTTAAATTAGCATAAACAGATAACTAAAGCTGAAATAATAGAAAAAGCAGAGACTTTCAGAAATGACCTGAAAGGAACAAGCTAAAATGATCAGAAAGAATTTAAAGAAGCATAAAAATGTTGTCGTTAGCAGAAAGAATGTGAAAGGAGCATAAAACAGATGAAAAAAAAGCTGAAATTAGCTGAAAATAGATGAAATAACCTTTAAATTTGTACAAGGAAGCTGAAATAAGCTGAACCAAAAGGAGCAGTAAAAGGTTGTAAACAGCTTTAAAGCTTTGAAGGACGTAAAATGAGCCCAATTCATTTCCTATGAGAAAAATAACATGGCAGTAAAGGCTAAATATTTCAAAAAGCTAAAGTTGCACCAATACTAAAAGTCATAGCTGGTTTGTCCTGAAAGAGCTGAATGTTTTAATATATGATTTGTTGAACTAGCTTGACCACTGCGGCACGAGCATTGCGCTGAAAAATGTACGCAAGAAAAATGGATCACAATAGAGTGAATGCTTCATAATTGTTCACACAATCATTTAATAAAAAGAGAAAAAGGCCCAGAACAGATTGTTTTTGTGTAACAGTTGATGCCAAGTATGAGATATGTTTTCTTTATTTTCTGCCCATCGTTGATCCCACAGAGCTATCATTTATTGTGTATAACTAGAAACATGGCGTATTAATGAATTACCCTGACCATCTCAGCATCGTTCAACAGAGTCATAACAGAGAAAAGACCAGAATGGTGACCAGAAGCTCTGAGGTGACATTAACACTTTTAAAATGAGAGTTGTCTCCTTAATTAACTAATACCAGGGGACACCAGTCTCTCTCCTCTTCTCTGTTCCCTGGGAAAGCTTATTTCATGCTCCAGAAAACCTCCACATTGCACACATGCATGTCTGTCGATTTGCAAAAGAAACATTCGAAGCAACAAAATAAAGACCACTTCTAAGTTTCAATGATGCAGTAAAAGCAACACAAAGTCTGCGCCAGCTCGGCCTGCAAACATGAAGTGCATAGCCAAATTTGGCATATTTGGATATTGTAGATACGTTTTAGATATTTTTTTCCTCCAACCTTATTGAGCTTGTTGGAGAGAAGTAGTCTTGAAAATATCCAATAATTCTCAGTCGAGTCATCTGGACAGTTTCTTTTTCATAGAAACGTTTCACCCTCTATCCGGAGGGCTTCATCAGTCAGAGAAGTTCCAGTAAACTGTTTCCCCACCAAGCAGTAAACTCTTTATGTGGACCAACCAGTTTGCTGGAGCTAAAATGGTTTCTGGGGGCTGTCATCGACTCAGCCACAGTCAAAGTGATTCAAGACTACAAAGTTCATGCTCAATCATCCAGGTACCAAATCCAATAATTCTCAGTCGGGTCATCTGGACATTTTATTTTATTTTAGAGACGTTTCGCCCTCTATCCAGAGGGCTTCATCAGTCAGAAAAGTTCTAGTAAACTGTTTCCTCACCAAGCAGTAAACTCCTGAAGTGGACCAACCAGTTTGCTGGAGCT
>NC_056501.1:25340225-25347184 GCF_014905685.2 Nematolebias whitei | reverse complement strand
AAAAGAATATATAGATTATATTTATATATAATATATATATAAAAAGAAACTGTCCAGATGACCCGACTAAGAATTACTGGATTTGGTACCTGGATGATTGAGCATGAACTTTGTAGTCTTGAAAATATTTTGCTCTGTAAAAGAAGCGTCACCAGAACAGTGCCCACAGCTCCAGCTGAACGAGCTCTTAAACTCAGAATAAAATACTCAAGTGCTCCAGCTCTATTTAAAAGTCTTCTTCCTAAACCAGTGCTTTTAAAGATATACAACACACACAAACATACATGCCCGTTTGGGAACGCTGTTGCAGAATATCTTTCTATTTGCAAACTGGTTGAACTGACGTGTTGTCTCCTCTCTTGACTGACAGCTGTCATTTTTTAACTCTAGTTCAGGCATTTTTCTACAAATAAAAAAATAATTGCTGTCCTCATTTGTCTAAAATGCCAGTGGACTCAGAAGGCTGCTATTTACATACCCTTTCGGTCAGTAATCACCATGGCAACCTGTGGAGTGAGAAGTAGAGCACACTAGAACAGCTGGGAGGATGCAGAACGAGGAAGAAACACCTGAGATACTTCACTATTGTTCTTTCCAGGTTTGCTTGTTTTATAATGAATCTCTCTGCTTGTGGGTGTGAATGTGCGTAGAAGAGGATGTTTTACAAATCTCTAGTTTTTTTTTTTTTTTCATCCCCAACCTGTTCAGGTTTGTTTTGTTCCTCTACACGTCACTACTCATGTGTAGATGCGCAGGTTGGCTGTCAAGCTGTTGATTTCAGCTGAGTTGAAGACATCAAGGACCGTGTCAACCTTTGGTAATGCTGAGCATCTTGTGCTGTGGATTAACTGAACACCACAGAGCCTTAAGCACAATATTGTTGCCAAAAATGACAAACAAGATCCTGGAATTCCAAGAATCTGTAACAGACCCAGGATCTGAGCCTGTTAAACAGATTAAATGTTCCTGTAAAACAGGGAAATGATGAGACAGATGACTGGTGAATGCCTCGCTTCTGCCATATTTATTAATACAATCAAATGTTTTTTCAGACTGCAGCATATTAACTGTTCTTCATATGCAAAACAAATATATGTGTATATTTAATAAATTTCCTTCATGCACAGTGACTTTTAAACTATCAATATCAATGAAATCACCCTTTTACACAACACAATTCACAATATGTGAATTACATATTTTAATACATTTTACCTTTTTATTCTGCTTTTAACCAAGATACCTTTTAATTCTGATTTTAACCGAGAAACATATTTTTATACTCGCAGTTGGACTGTTTTAAACATACACCAGTGCTTATACTGTATACAACTGTCTATTTCAACAGCTCACAGATTGTATGGAACTAACACATGCATGTTGACATGCTTAGCTTTAGCTTTCAACATTCTCAATATACATCTTTAAAACCAGTAAACGCATGTTGCTCACGGCCAACGGCATATTAACACTATTACACAATGTTAGGATATAAAACGGAGCTTGTATAACTAAAAAGTAGCTTGAAATAAGCACTTCACCACTTGCTCTCGCTGAGATCGGATGCTTCTCCCCTCCCTCTCCGTTTTGCTTTGCTGCTCTGGCTGTCTGTGAAACTGCTTCTGAGCCTCTCTTGCATTTCTTCCGAACCATAATTATGGACTGTTTTGATCAGTTGGTCCCTCAACTCAATTTACAACATTTCTTTGAAGAGAAGACAGGAATTAGGCGAGCCAATTAGCCCTGTTGGCACGCACGCAGCTGGATATCTCATCGACTTGGAAGACTTGACGATGTGTCTATCTCTGCTGCCATTTGTGGAGTTTAAGGACGTATATTTAATTGGATTTTCAGTAACTGGTTCCTGCTTTTTGGATTCAGCTGGTGCTGGTTTTATTTACAATCAAGGAAGTCGTCGGCAGCAAATTTGGACCCGATCACGCTGCTTGCCTTTATGATGGCTTGGTTCGTGTCTCGAGTACCCGGACTCAAATGCTTTAGGCTGAATGGATCAGATTTTGGGGATTTTACTCAGTTACGTTCCATTGGTGTGGCCATGTAATTTGGACATTTCGGAACTGAGTCGACCAACACATACCCAAGGTAGATGTCATTAAGTTTTGCCTGTCCCCAAAACAACTGTTTGTTTATCTGAATTTGGCTCCCCTGGCTGACCTTGAAGGCCACCTTATCTGAATTTGCCTGGAGAACATGTGATCTGAGGCTCACCACCCCCTCCCTGAGGAATTTTCAACTGATAACCAGATGAAACCAGCTGAATAAACTTGTGTCATCATTTCAGGACTCTTGGATTCTCATAGACGTTATTCTTGGCCAATCCTCGACATACCTCGAGAATGTTTATGGATCTCACCGGAGGACATTGACTGATTATTCCATCCCTATCAGAACTCTTACAGTGACTCTTACAGTGAGCATCTACAAATGAACATTGCTGACCACTCTCGTTTCCCCCGTTTGCAGATTGTTTACGTAAATATGTGCTTGTTTGTGCGAGGTGTTTTTTTATTATTATTAGAGGTGTTTTTTTCTCAGGCAGGAAAAAAAAAGTTTGATAGGAATTTTTTTTGCCTCCAACTCCTACATGTGTCCAGTTAACCACTGTTTTTGTCTGTCCAAACAGGTCTCACTTGTAAATGAGTCTTTGAGGCTCAATGTGATTTATCTGTTTAAATAAAGGTTGAATGAATGAATAAAACTAAATCAAAATGGTGCCCACGACTTTGCCCTAACTCCAGCTTTTTCAGTCTTTTCACATAGTTCAAAACCCAATAAAATACAGGATTTACAGACTGACTTATACATCCACATTTAGCTGTGCATCTTAAAAGTAATTTACCATACAACCCCTTTCATGTGGTTTTTACCCTTTATTAACCTATAAAACAGGGAAGAGATAACTACAATGCTATTCCATTAATGTGTGTATGACAAGGCTCTTGAGTGTATGGATTTTATTAAAACTGAAAGTAATTATTCGGTGCATGTCTACAAGTAACTGACTTACTGGACACAAGTTGGCCCCCACAGCTATTAGACCTCAGCCAACACAAAGATTGCTGAGCATGCATCAGGATATGAAAGATTGCTGGTGTGCTACTGGAATCACAATACACAGTTTGAGCGTTAACACACTGCACAAAACGTTGATTTCAAGGTTTGACCCACATGGTGATAGCTCCATCATTTCTCAACAGAAGATGATCTTGAACATGAAAAGACTCCATGTCAGTTTCTGTTTAAATTGGTGAAAATGTCTTTAATTTCCATGACATTATCTACTGGAGCATGTTTTCTTTTACATCTCTTCTTCAAGGAGTCACCAAGTCCTATTTAAAAGAAACAGTTGACTGTTAGCGTTAGCTTACACCTGTATCAGCAACACTACTTGATGTTAAATGAAATCTGCTTGACCCCTTTGCATGTTCTCTCCGTGCATGTGTGGGTTTCCTCTGGGCACTCCGTTTCCTCCTACACACCAAAAACATGCATGTTAGACTGATTGGTAACTCTAAATTGTCTCTAGGTGTGAGTGAGAGACTGAATGGTTGTTGGTCGTGTTTGTCTTGAGTCCTGTGATGGACTTGTGACTTGTTCAGGTTGTCCCCCGCCTCTCGTACAGTGACTGCTGGACATGGGCACCAGCGAGCCCCACAAGTAGAATAAAGCCATTTTAACCAATGTAAAGACAAAGTGTTGATTTTCAGGTTTGAGCTTATTCTATTTAAAGATTTGTTTCTTTAAATGAGGATGTTAGTTTGAAACTTTAGCATGAAGTGGGCGATGAGCATTCCGTTAAGGATATATTGGCTTTTAATTTTATCCAGACTTTGTTCAAACTACTAAAATTTGTTACCTAATGAAATGTTATTCACATTTATCCTTTTTCCTAAATTAAAAATCAGACATGTAAGTAGAAAATGACATATAGAAGAATAGAATAGACCTTTAAGGTACAATGAAATTTGGGTTTGCTTCAAGAGCAAAAGGGGTTCGATTCCACCAGCAGTCACATGCTGAAGTGTCCCTTGGCAAGACACTGAACCCCTCATTGCCTCTGATGTGCGTCCCATCGGTGTATGACTGTGATAAAGCACTGATTATTCTTTGTATAGATCTAGTAGAGCTGTATGAATGGGTAAATAAGGGCACAGATTGTAGTGTAAAGAGCTTTGAGTATATAAGTACAGTCCATTCCATTTAATAATTCCAGGTTTTAAACACCCCAAATATGAAACACAAGCAGACTGATATCACACTAGTAGTCCCTTATTGCACTTATTCCATTTTTATTAAGTTCGGTAATGGCTGACAGATAAAAACTATTATAAATCTGTTTGTTCTTGTCTTGATTGATCTGTAATTTTTGATCTGATGGTAACAGTCCAAACAGATCATGTCCAGGGTGAGACCTGTCCTTTAAGATGTTGTGGGCTTTTTCTATGCAGCGAGGACTGTGTAGATCTTCCAGTGAGAGAAGAGAGCAGCCCACGATCTTCTGGACTGTGTTGATAACTCTCTGGATCATTTCCCCCTGATCCACTGTGTGGCTAAGATGCCATACATTGATGCTAAGATGCTCTCTATGGAGCATCGGTAGAAAGATGCCAACAGAGTGATGTTCCTGCTGAGCACTCTCAGGAAGTACAGTCTCCGCTGGGCCTTTTCAGCAGCTCAGAGGTGTTCACGCTCCAGGTCGGATTCGCCTCAATACGGACTCCCAGGAAACGGTAGTCAGCTACTCTCTCCAGTCCACACCGTCTCCTCTTATAATCAGGGTGGGACCGCCATTTTCTTTTTCCTGAAGTCGATAATCAGCTCCTTATTCTTTGAGGTGTTGAGGAGCAGATTGTTCCCCCTGCACTAAGCAGTCAGTTGTTCCACCTCGTCCCTGTAGACAGACTCATCCCCGCCATTAATATCCTAAGACTCATCCATGTTTCAGAGCTGCTGGACATTTTGCTCTCAGTGTAGAGGATTAACATTTCTTAATATTTTAGGCTAATTCAGGATTCCAACAAATGCTGCATGACAAATTCAAATCAACAGGGATGGAAAAGTGTACCATGTGATGTTTTAATTATTATTTTTTAAACTTTTGCTTCTTTTTATTGAAATCATGCCATTTTTCTCCTGTTAGAGAAAGATAGGTGGAAGCAAGATCAGAAATCAAGCTTTGGAAGAAGTTAGGAGAAAAAAATCACTAATTAAATATGTGAATTACCAAATTGATTGAAAGTTTCATTTTTATGCATATTGTACAAAGATTCAGGGAATCAAGAGAAATCTCTGGACTCAAGTGATGGGGGCTGGAAAATGTTATCGATTGACCACAATAATTGTACCTTTGGGCAGCAATGAATCACAACCAGACATGCTTCTCTAATAAAAATCACTGTAGGGACTCAGAATCATGATCAATGAACACAGTTAATTGTTGCATCCATAAACAAACAATTAATTATCTAGCATACAAATAAAAACGAATAGGCAGACACGATGCAGAGACATGACTCTTCTGTCTCCAACTTATTTATGAGTGATGGAAGAAAAGATAAAGTTATATTTGTTAGAGGAAAGATGTAGGTATTCATAAAAAGAAGCACAATTAATGACATGAAAAGGCATTACCATATTTGGCATATATTGCAAATATAAAAATATGCTTTTATTACTCAGCCATATAACTAAAAGTCTGAAGCTCCTTAGGTAGTCTATAAAATTAATATACCAGTTTGAGGTTCTGTTCGGTTTCTTTTACATTCTTATTCAGCTTTATATGGTTTTTAATGTATGTTTTGCTAAAATCTTTTTGATTTACTGTTTTATTGCTTTAGTCATCATAAAATGGCATTGTTTCTAGAAATGTACTCATCCACATGTAAACATAAAAAAATAACTGTAGTAACCATGCCATACCTGTGTGTGGTGTTGCAATGCTGCTAGAAAGGTACATGGACAACGAATAAGAGCATGGAGTGCGTGCATGAAACTGACACGCTGGCTGCAAAATGTAAACACAAGAAGAAGAAGAAGCCTTTTGATTGTGCATTAGATCAGAGGTGGGGGTGTGACATCATCACCTTCAAAATGTTGTGTTTGGGCTGTCTACAGGAAAAACCATGGGGAACGTTTTAAGATTTTTCCACTAAAACATAGCCTCAGCTGTGTCTTGAATATTTCTTGTATCATGTGAAGTCTTTTCAATCTACAGTTTTCAGTTTTTAATAGACACTGGAGTGAACTTGTAAACAAAAACAAACAACAACAAAAAAATCAAATAAAACACACACATGACTCAGATTTATTGAGTCCACATCAGCTGAGTCAAAAAAATAAAAATACAAACTAGAAAATACAGTAAAATAAAGATGTGATTTAAGGAAAACCACTTGCCTTGTTGATTCACACTGAACTATGAAGAAACACTACAGAAACTTCAGAACATTTCTCTTGAGACTAATTTTCAGAAAACATGACTTGAAGTTTATATTGGGAAGCTCAGTCCTCAGCTCCTTCTGCAGGTGTGCAGTGGAGAGCATCCTGTACTCCAGCATCAACGTGTGGCATGGAGGCTGCACAGCTGCAGAAAGAAAATCTCTGCAGAGAGTGGTGAAGGCTGCACAGAAGACTGTTGGAGTCAGTCTCCCCACCATCACAAACATCTACACCTCCAGATGCAAGGAGAGAGCCACCTGCATCATGAAGGACTTCACTCACCCAGCACACACACTTTTTGCCATGCTCCCCTCAGGAAGGAGGTTAAGGAGCATTAAGAGCAGAACCACTAGACTGAGGAACAGCTTCTACCCTGAGGCTGTTAGACTCATGAATCTCTAACCAGAATAATCACTGTGGAAAATCATATAATGTTGCTGCTGATCTGTTTCAATGTTGCTGCTGATCTGTTTCATGTTGCTGCTGATCTGTTTCATGTT
>NC_056501.1:25336792-25340215 GCF_014905685.2 Nematolebias whitei | reverse complement strand
ATGTTGCTGCTGATCTGTTTCATGTTGCTGCTGATCTGTTTCATGTTGCTGCTGATCTGTTTCATGTTGCTGCTGATCTGTTTCATGTTGCTGTTTTCAGTCGTGCTCATCTGCTCACACAGACTCATGTTCGTGCTGCTGTTCGGCGTATTGTTTTTGTACTGCTAGTGCTTAGTGTGTTTTTAGTTACCGTTTTTCTTAGTTCATATCTTAGACCTTATTACTGTTTTTCTTTAACACACATTTTGATGCTTTTGTTGGATGTAACTGGGACCCAGTGTACACAACTTCATTCCACCACATGTGCCACATGTGGCGGAATGACAAATAAAGAACCTTGAATCCTTGAATACTGTACATACATCTTCATGGGCCATAGTCATCTAGACCAGCATGTATTTTTTATACCCACTTCATCCAGCTGAAGGTTGAGAAGGGGCTGTGACTGAGCAAAGCATGGCCTGATTTACCCTGAACAGTCTGTTACAGAGAGAACACAGAGACACACCAAACAACCTCATCAAGACATGCCTCATACGCCATCATCCCATAATGGTCTTCGAAATGTTAGATGAAGCCAGAGCAGACCCATCAAAGTAAAGAATAACATGAAAACTACACACAAAAATACTTTATTTATTGATAACAATGGCCACAACACCACTGTTCCATCTACACTAAAATGTTGCATGTGTGTTTTAGAACACGTTGATGTCTCAGATCATTTTTGCAGCTAAACTGCCTTTAATGATTAAGTTGTGATTCTCCTTTGCTGAAAATATGGTTTGCATGGAAGATGAAAATGAGTTTTTTTTTTGCCCCCTACTGTCACTTTACAATAAAAGATAGGATTTATAGAGAGCACAATGCACCATAATGCATAAAATCTTCTTATACATTTTCATCAATTCAGTGCACATTATAATTTTGTTGTTAAGTTGCATTTATGATGCGTAGTTAGTTACAAAAGTACTATATCACAACAATAGTACACATGTTCATATTACTAATAAATAGCTATTTATACAATATTATTTAAAATATAAAGCCTCAATAAATTGTTAATAGGCACATAGGATGCAAAAGACAACACTGACCTGATTCATGTAAAAAAACTGAGCCAACATTTAACGTTTTCTACACAATTACATTTTTAATTATCAAACATTGTCACTCTGTAATCTGCATTTAAGCACTGAAGTGCTTTGTAAATACAAAGTTTGCTTTGACAAAGAAAGTTATTAAGCATCTTGCAAAATATGACATTTTTCTGAATGACTTAAATCGCAGCACTCAATCTTGCCAACAAGTTAGCCTGATTCAGAACAGTGTTCCTAACAGTTTAAGCACTTTGAAGCTTTATAAAGTGTATAATATTTTTATATAACCTATTTATTGAGCATTATTAAATCCTTTATACCTTGTAATGGGAAGTAGTAGCTCCACAGTATCCGATGTAGTGGATTTTACAGCATTACTCTGAGAAACAAAGAACTGTGACTAAGCACATATACTAGCATTAAGCAGCTCATTCTCCATGCAGAAACTTATTTCGGCTCTCAGACTTTTTATTGCTTACAAGGACATTTCAATTTTTACTAGCAAACAGCAGTAAAACAGTGTGAAATACACAAAGCAGCCTGTGGAATGTGACTCTGGTTACTATAAAGAATGGCTTTTACTGTCGGCACAAGTCTGTCAGCAACAATTCTTTGTTCCTGTGGGCTCAGTCAGTGAAAGGCAGCAGGCAGGTAACAAAAAGTGCAAAAACTTGTAGAGGTAATTTCATAAGCTATCGTATTTTTCGGCCTATAAGTCTCAGTTTTTTTGCATAATTTACATGACCTGTGACATAAGCCGAAGCAACGTACAGGTAGTTATGGATTTTTTTCCCATATATATATATAAACCATTTTTAGGCTGCAATAAGATCGTTTTCATTCATTCTACTGATTTTTTTTTAGCAGTACCACTTTCAGATGCTTGATGGCAGCAGAGTATTAACAGTATATGGCATTCTGTTGTATCATATAATAGGTAAACGTGGCTATAATGACAAATTCAAAAACGTTCAAGACAAAAACCAAAGGACCTAATTTATTATAGTTTACTTTATACTTTCTTGTTTTTTTTTCTTGAATTTTTCTGAATTTACCATGTCCTGGATGACTGAGAATCTTGACCAGCTATTAATGACTCAGTTGGTCTGCTATAGCTTCCACACCTTTATTCTGCTCGTTGCTTGGAACCATCAAAACAGCTGCACCGCCCTGGCGAAATGCAGCTAATTTGACCATTAAAGTGCATTTATTAAGCAAATGTTAGACTGAGACACACAGTTGCTATAATTTCAAGCAAACAAATAATTGTTTAGGCGTTTATCTTGTTAAATTTTGTACAGTGACTCGACACATGCACACATTTACTTCCACGTATCGGGTTTTGAAATGCAGCTGATTGGACCGTCAAAGTACATTTATTAAGCAAACTTTAGACTGAGACACACATTTACTATAATTTCGAGCAATCGATTTTTGGCACATCGGCCCACATTTCCGGGTTGTCAGTGGTGACACGCGACGCGTCAGTGGTGACACATAATAGATGCGACGTATATGGCGCCGCAACATATTTATGGATTTTTTTTCACTTTATTAGACAAATGCGGACTGATGCGACTTATAGGGCGGTGTGACAAGTACGCCAGAAAATATGGAATATAAAAGTTAGCATTGCTGTCATTTGTCAAATGCCACTTTTGTCAATTTACTATTATCACTATGCCCTTGGGCAGCACGGTGGCGCAACTGGTAGAGCTGCTGCCTCTCAGCGAGAAGGTCCTTGGTTCAAACCCCGGTCCAGGGGCCTTTCTGGGTGGAGTTTGCATGTTCTCTCCGTGCATGTGTGGGTTTTCTCCGGGTGCTCCGGTTTCCTCCCACAGACCAAAAACATGCATGTTAGGCTGATTGGTAACTCTAAATTGTCCCTAGGTGTGAGTGAGAGAGTGAATGGTTGTTTGTCTCGTTTGTCTCTATGTGGCCCTGTGATGGACTTGCGACCCGTCCAGGGTGTACCCCGCCCCTCGCACAGTGATTGCTGGACATGGGCACCAGCGACCCCCGTGACCCAAAATGGAATAAACGGGTAATGATAATGGATGGATGGATGGATCACTATGCCCTTAAGTCTTTTTTGCATATCTCTGCCAGTGATTTCTTTAAGTGGGAAAAGTGGATGTCAAGATGAAACTCTCCGAATGCCTAATGACTTCATTAGTGGTCCTTTTCTGTGATTAATTGGAGTGCGGTGTCACCCAGCGTGACAGAGAAGCTCGCAGGCAGACAACGTTGTGACAGGAGACGAGCACCGTGTTGATGAGGCTGGAGAACATCACACCCACTGTTGTACACTTCTACCCCCCCC
>NC_056501.1:25330679-25336692 GCF_014905685.2 Nematolebias whitei | reverse complement strand
CACACACACACACACACACACAAACCTGTTCTGAGTTTATCGCAAAAATCCCACTGTTATCAAGAACATTTCAATCTCATCCTCTTACCAAAAAAAAAAAAAAAAGAACGGGGCCAACTTTCAGTCAGGTTCACAGGGAAAAAAAAGGAGGTTACCTATGATTGGCTGATCGCAATCTCACAGCACGCAGCTTTGATTAGCAACAGCAATCTCTGCTTTACCACGTTTTCTTGTTCTTTTTCTGTAGCACCACACTGGCACAGACCCAGCTGTGTGAGCAGCCCAGAGACGCTGACATCTCTGTGAGTAAACAGGAGAGGAAGCGCATCTAAGAAATCTCAGAGACTCTCAGTTCAAGGGGCAGGAGATGAAAAAAAAATCTACTGTCTTTTAGAGCTTCTGTGGGCTCAACGTCACCGAACACTAGACTCAAAGGAGCAGGAAGAAAAATAAGCAAGTCACATTTACAGGAAAGTAGAAGTGGGGATGAGTTAAAAAGTGGGAGATGCATCGAGAGGGCAGGGATGAAGCAAGAGAAGGTATTAGCGCTGAGATAAGAACACCAGAGGCAGACAAGCTGCTGGTTTTGATCTGGTAAATTCTTCCCAGTAGGAAAACCAGTCTGGCCTTTCATGAGTTCATCTGCCTGATGCAGACCCTGATGACTTTGAACGCAGACTCTGGAGTCATGACACAGGGAATGCACTGCACCGTCCTGCAGCTGAACTTGGCTCAATAGAAAGTCACATCTCAACAGTGTGAAATCAAATGGAATCAATTTTATTGAGACAACCGCTGCACCAGGTCCACTTCAACACCAAAGAGTCAGAAACACTTCAGACCCTGAAGGGACTACTGCCAGAGACCAGAACTCAAAGTTAAACACACTTTCACTATATTAAAGTACATCCATCTTTGATGAAAAACACCTGGGAAACAGAATGGATTCAGGCTGCAGCATCAGTTGAATTTTTCAGTATCTTAGACATCAATCATTTAATTATACTTGCTGAAAAGTGACAAGATGGCAATAATGTTTTTGCACATGTGTGTGTGTGATGTCCCATGAACCATGGGGCAGATTCTGATGAAACTCAGAAAATAATCATCCATCCATCAACTTTTACCCGCTTTTTTCCTTTTTGTGTCTCGGGGGTCACTGGTGCCCATGTCCAACTATCACTGTGCAAGAGGTGGGGGACATGTCTCCAGTCCATCACAGGGACACATAGAGACAAATGAGACAAACAACCATTCACTCTCTCACTCACACCTAGGGACAATTTAGAGTTACCAATCAGACTAACATGCATGTTTTTGATCTGTGGGTGGAAACCGGAGTACCTGGAGAAAACCCACACATGCACAGAGAGAACATGCAAACTCCACCCAGAAAAGCCTCCAGACCAGGATTTGAACCAGCAACCAGCTCACTGACAGGCAGCAGCTCTACCAACTGAGCCACGGTGCCTTTCAGAAAGTAATCAGTGGATGTATATTTGATTAACTTTTGATCAAGATGGCTGCTTCAGCTAAACGACCTCGGCCAACACATAAATGGCTGCACCTCATCCAGTTTTACAGACACTGAGGTAAATATCAGTGTGGTACTAGCTGTGAGTTGTCATCAACTCCTTCTCTGAGCATTATCACTGTAAATTCTCACCTCATTGCAGGGGATCATGCACAATGTTGTTCACAACGTTGGATCAAAACAGCTACCAGATCTCTCGTCTGCAAAATAATACTTTTGAGTAAAATTCAGGCACAAAAGGCAGCGGCTGATGTGCATTCCATAGGCATTTAATTAAATTAAACATTTTAATTTAAATACTGTAACCTACTTAAAAAATATAATAATTATGCTTTATATTATTAAGTGCCTTTAAAGCATTTTTGATTGCGACTGTAGCTTATTTTCATACACATGAACCCAAAGACTGGTAAAAGTTGAGCAGTTTTTCCTACTAGGACGTCACTGTGCAGAGAAATAAAGTGTTCTGATGGAACGCCTTCCATATGCTGCAGCAGCGGGTCGCTGTCTCCACAGCAGATCACTGATTTTTTTCTGCATGCCAAGCGCTCCGTGGCTTTCTCCTCTCATCACAGTTTGTTCAAATCTGTGTGCAGTGATGAGGGAGACTTGTTTCTCTCCTCCAGTGGTAACGCAGTCATGTTTAAGAGTGGCACTTTACTTGTTGGGCACAGCTAGAGGAAAATGTCAACTGTGTTTACCCTTCAGGATGACATTTTTCGCTTGTGCTTGTGGCATGGGAGTTGGTGAGCCTCTCTTACATTCAGTCCAGCACTTTTGGTCCCAGTCAAATCTCACAGAAGAACACAAGTTCATCCACAGAACAAACATGCTGTTGTTTCAGATGGGGATGCAAAGGTTTGTGTTGTGACTTAACTAATAATAGCACATGGTTATGAGTTAATATTTTAACACTATGGTTTTGCTGTTTATACTTTTGATTTTTTCATTCCAACTACCATTACATACTTTGTACACTTTCAATGTTGAGAATAGTGCACTGTTACTTTTAGTATTTGTAATTGTTGTACTTTTGAATTATTTAACTTCATTTACAAAACTTAATTTATACTTCCTTTAGCTATGGTTTCTATGGTATGTAACTTTTAGATAATTTTAGCTGTGGAATAATATAGTTTTATGTTATTTATTCCACAAATATTTCATGATTTGGTGTATTAATAATATAAAATATCATTTTATCAAAATAACATGTCATACTTGTTCATTTTAAAGGTTTCATGGCTACTAAATTTTGGGTCAATTTCTTTGGCTCCTTTTGTTGCCTAATCAAGGAAACCTGGGCTAATATATACTACTTTGTATTTGGTTGTGTTAATCGTGGCCACAGCTTCTGTAGACAAACTGAGCTTTGTTGAATTTGTGATCTGTTAAAGCAAGTATTTCTTTATTTCTATTTTCTTGTGGTTTATTTCCTTTTTAAAATAAAAGACACTTGATTTGCTTAATTTCTGTATCCATCATTATTTCAAAACACCCATAACATAACTATTAGCTACAGATTGGCTAATTTGACCTTAAATTGACCTTAAACCTTCATTTTATTTAATTTCCCTCTGGGATTAATAAAGTATTTTTGAATTGAATTGACATCTACTATTTTGCCTAATTTAGCTTTTAGCGACAGATTTACTAATTTTAATATTTAGCTACCTTTTTGTTTACTTTAGCTTTAGCTACTTTGTTGCTTATTTAAGCTTCTCTTCTGCTTGTTTTAACTTGACTAATTCAGTTAACACTTTATTTTTCACAAATATCAGCTGTCATTCAACACACAACAGTCAAACTGCATTTTCACCGAAAATCCTACTTCTCTATAAAAGTTTGTATTTCCCTTTATTTTTACATAAAAACATTTATTTATTTTATCCCAATGTGTAAAAGTTGAAATTAAAAGAGGCTGCACTTTTTATCCAGAACACACATGAAACTAGTTTTCCTTAAAGTCATATATATCACCCACCACCATGCATGCCAAGTTTAAGATAACATTTGTCGGCACTTGAAACGTTTAATAAAGATGACATTTTCTTACTACCACACTGGGTGTCTAAAAACTTCTTTAAAAAGTCTTCAGTTGATGCAAAATGCTGCTGCCAGAGTCTTAACTGGAGTTAGTGGGAGAGATCATATTTCTCCAGTTTTCTCCATTGGCTCCCTGTCAAATCCAGAACTGAATTCAAAATCTTACTTCTAACCTACAAAGCCCTCAACAACCTAGCTCCATCTTATATTACAGATCTTATGGTCCCATATTTTCATAATAGAGCACGTTGCTCTCAGACTGCAGGCTTACTTGTGGTTCCTAGAGTTTCCAAAAGCAGAATGGGATGAAGATCTTTCAGTTATCAGGCTCCTCTCTTGTGGAACCAACTTCCAGTTTCTGTCCATGAGGCTGACACATTGTCCAGTTTTAAGACTGGGATTAAGACTTTCCTTTTTGATAAATCCTATAGCTAGGTTTGACTTGTTATGCTGCCATAGGCTTAGACTACTAGAGGACAAACTGACCTCATTTCTTAAAATGAATTGTTAAAATTGAATAGTTTTCATTTGATATTATTTCTATCTTAACGCGATTCTCAACCTGCCATTGTGTATCTGTTCCTCCTTCTTGTTCCTCTTAAACCCAGTCGGTCGAAGTAGATGGTCGCTTGTCTTGAGCCTGGGTCTGCTGGAGGTTTCTTCCTCATGAGGGAGTTTTTCCTTTCCACCGTCGCCTTCATGTTTGCTCAAGATGAGTTCTGCGATGAAATTAAACTCAAAGCAGTCTGCTCCTCAGATAAATAATGTTATTAACTTACTTTTACATGAATGTTTCTGTTCAGTGCCCTGAGATGAATTCTGTTGTGACTTGAAGCTACGTAAATAAACTGAATTGAACTGAATTGGATTTTAGGCCAATAGCAAAAAAAAACCCAATAGAGTTTTAGTTGTTTCTGCGTTTGATAAAGTCAGTGAGTTGAAATGGGTAACTATAATAAGATTAAACCTAAATGTTAATCATTTGGAGATTTACCTCTAATTATTACTTTCCGGGAGTTTTATTAAAATCTGTTGAGTGGTTCATAAGATATTTGACAAATGAACATGTGCACACATACTTGAGCGTTCACTTTACATCATTACTCTCGAACTCAGATCTTTGGTGTAGCAGCACATTACTGCCATGCTGAGACTACCCCCCCCCCCCCCCCAACACACACACTTTAAGAGTTTTTTTGGAGCTTCTTCAAATGAATGAGCCAGTGGTAATTTACAGGAGGCATTACTCGTTTTACCTCCCACTGGTCAGAACATATCCCGTTGATGCCAAATGCTTCTCGCTCCTGTCTCTTTGTGCAGTTTCTCATTTTTTTTACAGCCACAACACCATCAGAGGTGATTTGTTTTTTACTGTCAGAAAATTGATGTGAAAGCTGAGGACCAAAGCAGATTGTGCGAGTCTCAGTTCTCGAGTTGAGAGCCCTGCAAAAATCAATAACTTTTTACATTAAATAATTTAAAAACTTTAAGTCTATATTGTGAAACCACAACATTTGCTGCAGTGAATCAACATTTACTACTCAATCTAAAAGCACATTTTTAATACCTACTAGTGTCTTGGCATCTTTCAGAGAAACTTCAGTAATAAGAAATCAAAATTTTACTTTGATTGATTATCACTTGCCAACATAAAATGCGGGCAATCAAGTAAATACTCGAGTCTTTATGTGTTCATTTGTCTGCCAATTTATTAGCAAACTATTTTATGAACCACTGCATTCGTTTCCATAAAACTAGTAATCTTTGGAGCCAGCACGGAAAGTATTCTGTCAGTTTTACAGCTACTGAGCACAAATTTGTTGTGATAGTAGCTGAATAGGTACCACTTATAAGGCTCCTCTTATAGATGGCTAATAAATAGTTTATAGATACATTATTAATTCCTCTTTAAACACTTTATAAATCATTAATAACTGCTTATAATGCATTAATTAAGGGTGACAGAGAGAAAAAACTGACCAGTTCCTTGTCAAATAATGAGCCAAATCTGTTCACCTAGATATTCCATCTAGGGTGTTACATATATTAAACATTTCAGACTAAGTTACTACCTTGTGAACACAATAAGCATTTGTAAACATATTTTTTTAGCATATAATATTGTACTTTATCACTGCATTATGAGTATCTACAATTAATATTATATCCTAAAAAATAGGTTTACAAATGCTTATTGTGCTCACAAGGTAGTAACTTAGTCTGAAATATTTATTAATATAACAACTCTAGATGAAATATATAGGTGAACAGATTTGGCTCACATTTTGGAAAGAAACTGGTCGTTTTTTTTCTCTGTCACCCTTAATTAATGCATAATAAACAATTATTAATGATTTAAAAAGTTGAATCATGTCATCTGGACTTGGTTTTTTTGTTAAAAAGAAACGTTTCGCCCCTCATCCAAGAGGCTTC
>NC_056501.1:25299740-25320679 GCF_014905685.2 Nematolebias whitei | reverse complement strand
CTTTTTTGTTGTTATATACCTGGATGACTGAGAAAACAAACTTTGTGATTTAGAAAGTGTTTATAGAGGAATTATTAAACATATATATAAACTATCAGCCATCTATAAGGGGAGCCTTATTGTAAAGTGGTAACACTGAAAGTTATTTATTGCATGGAATATGTAATTATAACCTTTGCATTAATTTTTGGCGTTAAATCTGTTCATCTGATAGCAACATATCTCATGAAATACATTATAGATTTTAGTGAATTTCCCAGAAATTAATGAATGGATATACATCTACAGCTCAAAAACCTTTGGAAGCAAAATCCAATTCAAGAGGGCTATTACAGTTAATTAACCTTAGTATAGCCAAATATCAGTCCATTTTACACATCATCTAAATCTGGCATGGAAGTAACTGAGAGTCTCTCCCAACACTTATTCCAAGTGCTAGCAGATCACACAAGGAAAAAAAAGAAACAAAATTGGATTCTCTTCTTATTATAAAGAGGTCTTAGCTCAAAACTTTGGCCTGAAAGTACAAGGATAATTCCCTTAAGGGATGCCAGGCCTTTAATTTTCATTCAACCTTTATTTAGACAGGTAAATCTCATTGAGCCTCGAGGACTCATTTACAAGAGAGACCTGATTTCAACAAAGAATGATGACAACAATGGACAACAGCGACAACAATAAACGGTTATAAAAAGTCATACAGTCCATCCATCCATTATCTTTACCCGCTTATTCCATTTTGGGTCACGGGGGTCGCTGGTGCCCATGTCCAGCAATCACTGTGCGAGGGGCGGGGTACACCCTGGACGGGTCGCAAGTCCATCACAGGGCCACATAGAGACAAACGAGACAAACAACTATTCACTCTCTCATTCACACCTAGTGACAATTTAGAGTTACCAATCAGCCTAACATGCATGTTTTTTGATCTGTGGGAGGAAACCGGAGCACCTGGAGAAAACCCACGCATGCACGGAGAGAACATGCAAACTCCACCCAGAAAGGTACTGGACCCGGGTTTGAACCAAGGACCTGCTTGCTGAGAGGCAGCAGCTCTACCAGTTGCGCCACAATGCTGCCCAGTCATACAGATTTTTTTTTTAACAAACAGGATGGCTAAAAACAAGAAAAGTAACAAAAAACAGCTAGATTCTAAGGCGAATGTAGAAAACTAAAAACAGGAACATGTCTGCATTGGTCCCTGCCAGGAGTCCAACTGATTCTTAAAGCCACTTAGAGAGGTCAAGGTCGAGAGCTTCAGATCTTTTTGTACGATATTCCAGGAAACAGGAGCGGAGTAGGAGAAGGTCCTTTTGCCAAGTTCAGTCCGCACTGAGGGAACACTGCAGGTAATAATGTCCTGAGAGCGCACGCTGTAACTGCACTCACGCAGAGACATGTAGGAGGAGATGTATTAAGGCAGCAGACCAAGAAGTGATTTAAAGATGAAAATGTACCAGTGAGAGAGTCTGCGTGAAGTTAATGATGACCAGTTAACCAGTGAATACAGGGTGCAGTGGTGGGTACGATAATCACAGCCTGTTATGAATCTTAGTGCACCATGATAGACAGCATCCAACATCTGCAGGGTTCTTGTAGGAACGTTCATGTAAATAATGTCACTGTAATCAATGGAGGGAAGGAAGGTCACAGATACAAGACGGTTCCTAGCATTGAGTTAGACAGGATCTGTTTCTGAAAAAGAAACCAAGTTTAACTTTCAGGTTTTCCACATGGAGCTTAAAAGAGAGATGCGAGTCAACCAAGATACCCAAATATATTAACGTTTGATGTCAACCCTATTCAACATGGCAGCCACAGCTAGCAAACACAAAATGTCTGTAGCTTAGTTTAACAGATACACAGCTAGAGTTTAAAGTGGTAGTAGTTAAGAATCATTCGCATCATGTTCTCCGAGTGCTAACCGATGGCACAAGATCTTCTAAAGTTTAAAACTTTGGAATAGAAGGCGAGTATGACGAACTAATATTGGCAAGAATTTGCAGGGTGTCACTGTTATTATAAACATCCTGTTTTTATTTTCAAGGTTATCTTCCATCACAACTGACTGATACATTTTTTTTTTAAATCTGCCTAACCAACAGCATAGTGACACGAGAATACTCTGCTTGGCATTTCAATTACTTGAAAAATGCTTGAAAACCACAGCTCACATAAATGTGTAAACCCAGACGTGTTGCTGAGGGAATGCAAATGTTCCCTATTCCCCCCAAGAACATGACAGCAAGTTTACAATTCATAACATCTCCTCGTATATTTAGATGTTTTTCTGTCAGATGACTCATGAGATACACAGGAAATGTTTTCATTACAGCTGCTCACTTATCCATATTAAAACGTGGGGTGAAATTCAAGGCCATGATTCAACATGGAAGAGGTTTTATCAAGCTTAAGTGGCCACGAGCATTGCGGGAACAAACAAAATGTTTTTTAGATGTTTACAAACATTGTATTTTTATGCTAATTAGAGAGCTTTAGACCCTTTTTTGAAAAATCTAAATTGTGCAGCTGTTTTAATAAAATAATTACTGGATGATTAAAATATCCAATACAGACATTTTTTAGAACAAAGATTAAAACAATGCTTGTAATTCAAATTGATATTTGCATTGCTTTGATAGTGAATTTCCATGTAATAGCTTACAGCGGCTGCAGATTTGATAAGTGTGACTGCAGACTTTTCACGCTGCAGTGTTTTTCCAATCCCTCAGTCTGTTGTAGCAACAGCCACTGGCAGAATCACCTGGCCGTCACAAAGAGGCTCCTGCTCTGCATCAGCTCTCAGGTCGCTGGCACGCAGACGATGCAGAAACGCAGACGTGAGCAGAAACCGCTAAGGATGTGCACACGCATATTTGCCGTGCGCGTAATCACACGTTTTACTGCAATATCATAAAAACAGAGGATTCCCATCCACACCGAGTTCACAGCTTCGGACTGGGTGTGAGTAACGTCTCTGAAGAACGGCAGCAAGACCGAAAGTGTTAGAGGGTGGATCATTGCTATTCATGACTCATTTTAAAATGCTTATTACTGCATGATAAGTCATTGAGAAAGAAGTTATGTATTTGGGGGAAAAAATTAACTTTTCCCCTTGGCTCGTTGATAAAGGATTTGGCAATTTTCTTTGCATAATTATAATTTTATATGCTGTTTCAGGTCAAACCTATGAGACAAGTAGTGGTCCTCTCTTAGTGGATGTGAGCTTTCTTTAGATGTGAAAACTGTTTATTTTTTCTATTATAAAAGCAGTCTCACAGCTTCATGATAACATTTTATGTTAGCTTTATGTGCAACCTTGTACAGCTTTGGTATGTTACAAAATAGAAGTTGGAACATTGAGGGTTTACTTACGATCTCTGAACGCTGACAGGAGGTTACTTTTTGAGCAGGGAGCTGCACAAACACACACGAGCATCAAGATGTTGGTTTGTGTACCTGTTGACAAACAGAAAGGAGAAATAAACCCTTAATGCTTGTTATATTCAAACAATGTTGAATAAACCGTTCAACCTTTATTTATACAGGTTAGTCTCATTGAGCATCGAGGACTGATTTACAAGTGAGACGTGTTTTAAACAAAGAACACGGATGAGGTACAGACAACAATGGACAATCATATAAAAAGCATATAATATGAAAAAAAAAACCTAAACAAAAACAAGCTACATTATAAAACGATGTAGAATACTAAAAACAGGAACATGTCTGCATTGTTTTTTTCCATGAACTTAAAAGTTGGTTAAAATCCCTTAGAGTGGTTAAAGTCTACATCTTCAGATCATTTTGCAAGGAATTCCAGGAAACAGGAGCAGAGTAAAAGAAGGCCCTTAAACCCAGTTTGGTCTGCAATGAGGGAACACTGCAGGTAATTATGTCTTGAGAGCGCACGCTGTAGCTGCACTGACAAAGAGACATGTAGGAGGAGATGTATGAGATGAAGGCAACAGACCAAGAAGTGATTTAAAGATGAAAATGTACCAGTGAGAGAGTCTGCATGAAGTTAATGATGACCAGTTAACCAGTGAATACAGGGTGCAGTGCTGGGTACAATAATCACAGCCAGTTATGAATCTTAGTACACCATGAAAGACAGCATCCAACATCTGCAGGGTGCTTGCATGAGCGTTCATGTAAATAATGTTACCGTAGTCAATGGAGGGAAGAAGTTTTCAACATGAGGCTTAAAAGAGAGATGTGAATCGATTAAAATGCACAAGTATTTATAAGAATCGGCAAACTCAATAGGAACACCATTCCAAGACAAAATAGTAGGAGACTGCTGGGCTCGACTTCCTTTTTGAAAACTACATCCCTTTGGTTTTGTTGGTGTTTAGCACAAGTTTGAGACGGAACAAATCTGACTGGATGTTGAATGAAGACTGTAAGAGCTGAAAATCTTTAGCAACTCTTCTAGCTCGACAGTAAACAACTGTGTTGTTGCTGTAAAAATGCAAAAATGTATCAGGAAAGATTTGACCTACATTACTTATGTAGATTGTAAAGAGGGTGGGCCCTAAGACTGAGCCTTGTGGTACACCATTGTTGACAGTTAGATAGCTGGAAGAAGTGCCGTTATATTGAACACATTGCCTCCAGTCTGAGAGATAGTGAACCAACCAGTAGTGTGATCTGAAAAACCAGTTTCTGAGAGCTTATGACTAGATGTCATGGTTCACAGTGTCAAAAGCTTTAGGCAGATAACATTGTTAGCTTAAATGTTCTCATGACAGAAACCAATAATAGTAACAGTTTGATAATAAACTAGTCTGTAGTTCACAAACACTTTATTCATGGACCATTAAAGGCAGCTATTCTCTTATTATAACCTTAACTAGCATATTACTTCTTAAAGTTATACAAATACAGTAATGTAGAATTTAGCATCACTGCAGACTTTCATTCAAAGTCTATATTCAACAATATGTATTTATTTATTTATTTTTAAAAGCTAGGTCTTTTGAATGAAGTGAAAAAGAAAAGTTTTTTCCCTAAATACAAATAATCAACCTTCATGTCAGCCTTTAGCTAAGGGCATGATTTGTGTGATGGTAAACAACACTGCACCTTCAATTTCTCATCATAGTGTATTCAGTTTTATATCTGATCAAACTGTTTATATTTCACACTGTTTTCTGTATCACTGTTAAAAGGGACTTCCTGACAGTACAGAGGAACAATTTCAGTCATTTTTCAAGCGATATTTTTTTTTAACTAAACCTACTTTCATTTTGGTTATGTCTGTTCTCAGTCATCCTAAACATTGCCAATCCAAAGAATTTCAAAAAGAGCTACTGGCCTTTTCTTGTTGATTATTTTTTTTTTGCTTCTCTTCTGAGAGGTTTTCTCAACTTAAAGTGGATTGTGCAAAGCCCATGCTGTTCAAAGCTTTACAGCCCTTTTGGCTCGAGCTGAGAAATCTTCTCAGATAAGAAATGTTCAAGAAAATACGTCCAGTTGCACGCTTTTCTTCACCACTTGCATCTGTTCTCATAACTAATTCAAACAGATGCTGTACTTACTTTAAATGCTTGACTTTGGTTATTTATTTGGTTAAATGTTGACATCACTGACTTTAAGCTTTCTAAAAATAGAATCAGTCGAGACATATATTCTATTTATTGATGTTAGCTTATCAATTTTTACTAGTTTTATTCAGTTTTTATTGTTTTGTCTCCTTTACTGAAAACCCATTTGTGATGAATGTGCTAAATGTTCCAAAATTACATGAGAACCATGAGCAAAACATGTGTTCATCGTGGTAAGTTAACATGTTTTCACTGGAGAATATGGGATTATCATGCACACATTTTGCCCTGTGAGGGCTGCTGCTTATTTTTTGTAAATATTTCTTATTTCAAGTCTCACTGTAAAAATAAATTTTATAAAACTTGTGAAAAAAGAAACCATATGTTTACGTGTAGGTGGGAAAATATGAGCCAGGCATTGTGTTGCTCAGATAACAGCGGTTCTCCAGATTTTTATGCGTCAGATTACCTGCAGGTATAATGCATGGCACTTTGTTGCAGGCAGAAGCAAACAAACAAACAAATAGGTAAAAAAAAAAATCTGACATCTATTGCCACCTGCACAATCCTGTACTTTAAAACAACAGAAAAACTGGGGTTCCATTCATTGATTTAGCAATTTTATCCTGAAAGAGTGGATTTAATGGAAATTGGTAAAGTAAAAAAATCTACAATTTGCTATACATATAATCTGTACCACAGTGGTACTAACGTTCACACAAATTAATTTGTTCAGATAGGTTTATTTTAATGCAGTCTTAAACATATTTAAGAATAAACATCTTGAACGTATTTATTTTTCCATTTAAAACTCAAAGTAAAAAGTACTTATAAACATAAAGAGAAAACTTGTACTTTTGAAATGCTAATAGTTTGTATTTTATGTCATTTAGCATCACTTTTTGACTCAAGTTGAGGTCCACATTAAAATCAGGAGACAATGTTCTTTTCTGATAAGCAGAAATGTAGAAAACCTTGGCTTTGCAACATATTGAACCTCGGTGCCCTGCTCAAATGTACTGCCCTCTGGACACTTTTGTGGCAACAATCAGGGCTTAATTTGTAAACGGATCGATGCTGGAATGCAAATAGTGGGCAGGATGTTGGGGGTCGGGTCTGGAGGTCCTCCCCCAGAAGATTTTGAATAAATTTCCTGCAGTTTGATGTATTTTAATGGGTTCTTAAACATCTATGTTTACCTGCATTTGTAAACACTCTGCTTCTGAAAGATTCCTATACCACCCTACCCTTTATTTGATGGTTCTGAGCACGACACTGTCCCCGCTCGTTGTTGTCCAACTCCACTTGTGAAACCTCCAGGCGCCTCCTCGGTCTGTTCATGGTGGCTGTCTGTGGCTCCTGCACACGTACGACTGCCTGGTTAGCTCGGCACTCACCCACACCACTCTTTTAGGGATGGAGATTTTTTTAAGGGTAGACGCGAAAATGTTACTTGAAGAGGCAGATCTTATTAAGAAGTCGTAAGTGGCTGTTATGTTTAAAATTAGTGTTCATGTAATTATTTTCAGTTTCCATATCCAGTCTAAGTTTTTGTTCGTTCAAGGCACTCATATTTGTTCATAACTTTATAATTAGTAAGCCTGAGAATTACAGGATCCAACAAACAGTTACCGGAACGCACCCTTTCATAATAAGAGAATTCCCTGATCCTGTTCCTGATCCAGCTCAAATTAAGCCCTGGCAACAATCTACCTGCATAAAAACTGCTGTAAAGTAAAGTGTTATGCGTTGTCATCATTGTATGTTTCCACACAATGGCAAAATTAGTTCTCTGCATTTAATCCATCACACCTGACATACACCCAGGTGGAGCAGTGGGCATCTATGTAAGTGCCCAGGGAGCAATTAGGGATTGGGTGTCTTGCTCAGAGACACCACATGTGGGAATGGTTGTGGATCAAACCTGGGATTTTCAGGTCCCGGGCCGTCTGCCCTACCTCTACCTCATCTTGGCGCCTAACTAAATAATCATACATCAAGATTTCTTTGTCAACTCCAAACTTTCTCAAAACCTTTAAAATAGGCAATAATTTGCAAGTTTTTAACCCTTTACATGCAAGTGCAATTATTTAAACATCTTATTAAATATGACACAAAAGCACACTGAAAATAATTTTCTATTCAATAAATTGTGGGGCTTTGGTGATTTGTATCCTGGAAACATCAAAGAATAGTAAGGACATTTATTTGATTGCATTAGCATATTTATGCAGTGCCAGGTACTCCCTCTAAACACCATTGTAGCAAAAGTGTTCGTGCACATAATCTGCATGACATTCTCATCATTTTATTTATTTATTATTTTATTTTTTTAGTTTTTCAGATGCATCTATAAAATCTAAAAGACGTAAAAAAAAAAAGGCTTTGGATTTAAAAAAAACATACTTTAAAGAAATGTTTTTCCAAAAATTCAGAGCCAAAATGATCACTAAATTAGAAAGGTTTTGAAAAAGTACAATAATAGGAGAGAAAAACTGATTAAAGTTGATAAAACTATGATTGTTTTTTTGTTTTTTGTTGCTTGAATTGACATCTTTATGCGACTAATCTTAGTTTTGCTATGATTTTATACGCTAGTCTTTTCAAAACTTACTGATTATTTCATACAGTTTGTTTGTTGTTCTGCGTCCACATCTCATCTGGTTAGTAATCAGCACACCTGCTGACTGCCTATCATATATGTGCCTCAGGTTTATGGTTAAATCCTCAATAAATTGATTTTATTTTTGTTAATTCTTGTCATATTCACACTTTGTTTTGAGCATTGAAGATAATAAAGTTGTTTGAATCCTGAATGTTTCCTGCCTACCAGATTTAAGTTTTTCCTGCAACCCCAAACTTGTGATGGATTTTTAATTGATGACCATGCGCTCAGTGATTACACATCTTTGGTTAATCAATAAAATCGCAATAGCGTTTTTCAGTCTATATTTAGGCAAGATTAGTTCAACAAAATGTTTCTAAACTTGTTTCATTAAGAGGCCAATGCTCATATACATTCAACTTTATGGCTGCATTTTTTTCCATTAGGTGTAAAAAGAAACCTCTTTTTCGTGACAAAGAAACTTGAATCAGATTTTAAAATGAACGACGAGCAGAGTTGCATGACTTGGATGTGCACTTCCTAAAGAACAGCAGACAACATTTATATGCAAACAACGTTTGTAAAATGCTTTAAAGGACTTGAGAATGTTTTATAATTCGCACACTTTGATAGAGAAGTTTCAGTTTTATCACTTGGACCTACATTTAAGTGGCTTTTTGAAATGTTTTTGTCAGCAGGTGCATTTCCCTCCAAAGAGGATCCTTGCCCAAATGAAGGCAATTAAATTGTTTCTGGTTGAATTAACTGTTGGCTGAAAGCAGAGCCAGGTCACTTCTTTTGTTTTGCTTTATCACAGTGTGACAAATTCCACTTTCTCACCCTGTCTTTTTATTAACATTTCTTAATATTTAATTTACTTGATTTAATTTTGTTATATAGTTTTCTGAATCAAAAATTTCCTAATCACTTTGTATCAATTTCAATCTTCATTCTCTGGATACCTCAGCTTCTCTCATCTCCTTGGTTATTTTTTTGACCAGTGTTTGAATCTTTTATTTTCTGCCTTCCCCCAGAAAATATTCCTGAAGTAGTGGAAAAACACTACACTGACTCCATGTTCTTTTAGATAAACAATCACATCATACACACCTGACACTGAGAAAAATATTACCAGTTTCCATTTTAACCAGTACAATGTGTTGAGACAAGCATTCACAATGGAAAAATGAAGAAAAGAAATGCATTCAAGCACATCAAGAACATTTGGAGCTTTGCCTTTTTTAATTAATGAGTGGCATTTAGTGCACAGCACACGTAAATCCACACAACATTCACTAACATGGCATCTGCTGTGTTGCCATAGCAACCTAACAAGATTGTCTCATTGTAGTCATTATTTGTAATTAGAGCTAACGGGTCTATCTGCCTAAACCTTGATTTTTAACAAGAAAAAGAACAAAAATAGACAAAGAAATTCAAATATTTAGATCCTGGAGCTAGTTACAGTGTACTGTGATGATATATATATATATATATATACTAAAAAAGTCAGAGTCTTTAGTCAACAATCTGGAAATAACCCAGTAACATCCTCAAAATAAGGTAACATTTTACGAACTGAACCTAATTCAAGCTCAGGTAATTAGATAATTGGGCCTTGGATATCAGAAGAAACGTCTAAGATGAGGAGCAAAGAGGATAATCAGTCATGAGTCAAACTTAATCAGTAAACAAGAAGATAAAGCCTGAAACATTTGATGGTAGAGTCCAGCTAGTGCGACTAAAACTGGAGTGTGGGCGTCGGCACTAACATCATGGTCACTGACAGGTGAAGTGGAAAGCATTGATTGTCTTGTTAAAGTGGCACCTTGTGGAATGTATTGGATTGAAGTTGTATTTGAAGCAGAAACTAATGAGTAAATGAAAACGTTTGAGAGGTTAAGGAATAATCCAAACTTTGATTTTTAGATAGGACTTGTTCTTGTTTCGTATGGAATGTGTTTAACTTCAGATGCTGTCATTTGGCCTCTAATTAGCACATCAGGATCAAAACAAATCAACTGAGTGTTGGAAAAATATCTGCTGTACATTTGATTTTAAATCATATGTATGTATGGCCAGGTCTAAGTGTTCACTTACAAGTGAGAGCACCGGGAGGAAATCTGATACAGTAGTGCTTTGGTGGAAAACCTTGTGTTCTGTCATTGAGTGAGTGTTAATTGTTGATGCCACATTGTTGACCAAGTAGGAAAGAAAAGGGAAGTCTGAGATTGTCATCACTGTATGTTCCCATACAATGGTGAAATGAGTTCTCTGCATTTAACCCATCACACCTGAGATACACCCATGGAGCAGTGGGCAGTAAGCACCCGGGGAGCAACTGGGGATTGGTGTCTTGCTCAGAGACACCACGACATGTGGGGATGGTGGGAGTTGAATCGTGACATTCTGGTCCCAGGTCGGCTGCCCCTTTACACCATCTCTGCTCCTACACTACACTATGGATACTAAGTAGCTTTATTTAGCCAAATAATGCACTTTGCCACACTGTCAATTTGGGAATAAAAATAAACCAAAACAAAGTAAAAACAAGATGTTGGTTTTCTATTTAAAGTGTCTGTCTTGTAGACCATTTAAGGATTTTATTTTTTTTCCCAGATCCTCTTTCTATGGATCTGGTCAGCTGGTCTTTCAACGCAATTTATCAAATTTTCTCTACAAGAAGACAGTGCAAAGGAGAGCCCTCTTGCCCCGATGGAACACTAGCAGCTGGATACATAATGGATTCCTGGGGGAAGTGGAAGATTGTATGTCTCTCTATATGTCAGTTGAGGACGGTGAAGATGTGTACATAATTGGATTTATGATAACATGATTTTTGCTTTTTGGAGTTGTTGGTTACCTGGCTTATCGACAAATTCAGAAAAAATCAGCAGCTGTTCTGGCAACTGTTAAGCTGCCTGGCATGGAAGGAATGTGCCGTGCGGTCAACACTCAGATTCAAATGCTGTGCGAGCGGATCTCACTGGCGGGAAGGAATAAATCTTGGAGAAGTTGGAAGCTTGACTCGGCATATGTAATCACAATATGGCTGTTTGGAGTTGCCATAAGTTGTACTAGAGAGACTGTAAAGGCCAACGGAAATTAACAGAGCTCAGCCTGACCCCAAACAAATGCTAATATCTGAATGTGGCTTCTTCCGCGATGGCCTTGGAAGGTTGACATTCTCAATTTCTGCCGGACCCATTTCTGAACTGTGGTCTGTGAGGGCAGCTGCTGCGTTCTTTACTACCATCAAGCTGTGGACCGGACCTGCTAACAGGACCTGCTAAGCTGCTAACAAGACCAAGCCGCTAACAAGACAGAACCATGATATTGATAGAACCTCATTGCTAACTGAATCACACTGTAGATGTTTTATTGTTTTTTTTCTTTTTCAATTTTGGCACCTTGTTTTTTTAGTATTTTAGTAGTATTTTATGTTTTTAGTATTTTTGCTGCATGCTTTGATATTTTTTGTTGTTGTTTTCTTTTTCATTTTTTTTGAGAGTTGAGATGGTTCTTCTCATCCCAAGCATTTCATTGCATTGTTGACCTTGTGTTGATTTTGCACATGGCAAATAAACCTAACCTAACCTAACCCCTCCCTACCCGCTCCACTCCCCAAGGACATGGACCTGTGTCAGAGCTCATCGGAGCCGACTGATAAACATTGTACCACATCTTATCAGAACTATGGCAGTGGGGGTAGTGGGAGCTGTGGGCAGTGCTCACGGACTACTTCCCCTCAATTTCATTCCTTCGCTGGCATCCCTCACCCCCCACCCCCAACTTTGTGCACCAACCTAAGTGCTAATGACCACGTCGCTCACTTGGCGGCCTGTGCTGAGACCCCACCCACCACCCACTCCACACGCCTCATGTCTGTATGTTCCCTTTTTTATGTGCTGGGGTTTTTCACACTGTGTTCACTCGTGTTCCCCTTTTTCTAATCTAACGAAAAATGTGTGCCTCTCAGAGGCTGCTGCCTCAGTCACCCCATCTACCCAAGTCTGTATTAGTCTGTTTGTGCTTCTTCTGGGCTGTACTGAAATGTAATTTTGTTGAGCTCTGTGCAATGACAATAAAGTAGCTGATTCTGATCTCTGGGATGTATTGGACTAACAGATCCAATTAATATTGGCTTTTATATAAAACTGACATGATTTAAATGATCTACTACTGAAAGTTTGTTGCAAAACACTTCTTCACATCTTCAGAGCAGCTAAAGAACATTATCCTTAATATTAAGTATAATAAGTAATGTTTTGTCTGATTGTCTGTATCATCCTGATTAGTCTCTTTAGAATGATTTGTTCAATTAGCTTTGTAGAGATCTAGTAGAGTGCTGTATGAATGGATAAATGAGGACACAGATTGTAGTGTAAAGCACTTTGAGTATCTTGAACTAAGATAGAAAGGCGCTATATAAGTACAGTCCATTTACCATTTACCATTTATCCATCCATCCATTAACAACATTTGCTCAAGAAACAGACTTTTTCTAATGAGACAGTGTGTTGCTAATCTTTGATAAGACATTGTTTTATTTGTTTTAATTACTACTGCCACAATGCATAAAATATTATGTTTTCAAATATCTAGAAAATGTAAAACATTTCAAATACTAAAAAACTCCAAAAATTGATAAAATTACAAACTTAGGAAAAAATGCCTGAAGGAAAGCATCAAATGCAGTGTGGGGTTAAACATGCAGAACACTGATGTCCCCCATTGCAGAGGGATTTGAATGATGAATGTTTGTTGTTTTCAAGATGAGTGTTTGTCTGAGCTGGAATTGAAATGGGAATGCAGGTAAACATTCAAGATTTTTGGTGCAAGATACTCTGGGTTGGAGTTACACTGTGTATAAGAACAGAGGTAGCTTTTATTTGTTTTGATTGTCCAAGGTGGCACAGAGTGACTGATCCTGGTGGGTGGAGGAAGCAATTTTATCCATGACCAGGTGCAGTGGAGGAGCCAGGGGGTGGCCATATGTGGTCTTGGCCACCATAAATTGATCTTCGGCCATGCCAAGAGATGCCCCAATCGTTTGAAGAGTTTATACATTTTTAGCAATAAAAGAACTAGAATGCATAGTTTCCTCAAATGATAGGGGTGGTCAGTTTATATTGGCAGCCATCTTGGATTTTGAGGTGGTAACAGTTTTTGAAAATAACATTTTTAAGCCTGGGTGAAGCCTCATGGTAAAATGGAAGCTGGCACACTGCCTATTTTTCAAGTTATGCAGCTCACAAGAAGGATGAAAATATATGGTGGCAGCCATCTTGGATTTTGACTTGACAACCCAGTTTTCGAAAGGAAACTTTAAGCCTCGATGTAGTTACACAGCGGGCAGCATGGTGGCGCAACTGGTAGAGCTGCTGCCTCTCAGCGAACAGGTCCCTGGTTCAAACCCTGGTCCAGGGGCCTTCTGGGTGGAGTTTGCATGTTCTCTCCGTGCATCCGTGGGTTTTCTCCGGGTACTCCGGTTTCCTCCCACAGACCAAAAACATGCATGTTAGGCTGAATGGTAACTCTAAATTGTCCCTAGTTGTGAGTGAGAGAGTGAATGGTTGTTTGTCTCGTTTGTCTCAATGTGGCCCTGTGATGGACTTGCGACACGTCCAAGGTGTATCCCGCCCCTCGCACAGTGATTGCTGGACATGGGCACCAGCGACCCCCGTGACCCAAAATGGAATAAATGGGTAAAGATAACGGATGGATAGTTACACAGCAAAGTGGAAGTTAGTACTTCACACATTTTGAAGTTATGCAGCTCACAACATGCACAGACAGATGGATGAACAGAGGGCATTTCCAATTTGCCTTTTTCACTCGGCGATGAGGGACAACAGGTTGGGTTTGCTTTACTTTAACTTGAGAGGAACTAAATTAGTCTGAGAATCGTAAGAAAAAAATAACAGCAATGGGAAGCGACACAATCAGTTTGAACATACAACAGGAATAAATTTAAAGCTGATTAAACTGCTAGAAAATGAGACGCTTCAAAAAACACTAAAATACTAAATCAAGTTTTAATAAATATTTTCAATATTTTTCCCAGATTGGCTTTTTTTTTTATATGTACAGTAAATTATTTTCTTAATTGAATATAATTATGTATAAACTAAAAAAAAAATGTATAGGCATGTATTATGTATTAGGGTTGACAGAAAATAGTCTTTGTTTCTTATAAATGTCTTACATTAAAAATAAATAAATAAAAGTGAACTCTTTATGCGTCCTTGGGTCTTTCTGAAGTTACAACATCATTTAATCCTCTTCCTCTGCAGTCATTGTTGTTCTTTTCCCAGCTGTCATTCACAGCATTTACACACTAATGGGGGCTTTAAATGACTATTAAAAAGGAAAATGATGGTTCAACAATTCAGAAAAAAATTAACAAACCTCTTAGCCATTGCATTTTCCGCATTAGCAATGGATCATTGAATGGAAAAGGCTGAGGTAAGGTGTCAGCTAAAAGCACATAATGAAGCAGACGGTTTGTCAGGCAGGAAGATAAAGTCTGTAATTGCTCAAGGTCCTGTTGTCAATATGCATCCTAATGGTTTCAGAGGTTCTGTGGTAAAAGGAGCAGGTGATTTGGCTTTTTTCTTCTCCTGTACAACATCTGGCTTCGCTCTGCTCTGATGGTTAAAAACAGGAGAAAATTACACATTTAAAAAGAACATTTTGAGTTTGGATAGAGTTGATAAAACCAACTGAGGTGTCCAGACTTGGTAATATCCCAACAGCCTTACTTTTTTCAAAATCAAATGCTTGTTATTAGTATGTACCACATATGTATATTTCTGCAGACTTGCAGATACACACAGGATCTTTAGTTTATCCATTTTTCTTTGATATACCGTACTCACTGACTGGTGCGTTATTTCAGTAGTCACCCAATATAGTATGTAAACTTTTAACCATCTTGCTTCCACTGCCCTTTCAAAAGTGAGGCCTTGTGGGTCATATAAGTTCAATGGGAACAGATGGATTAATGCAAAACTACAGGTTAAACTTTTTGTCCCCCATTTTGGAGCAAAAGGGCGGATTGAAAATGCTTTCCATCCACCAGTAAATGTTGTGAGCGTGATAACGTTAAAATAAAGGGAGGTACTTATCCTGATAGTGGATAAAATTGCTCCCTTTGCTCTCCAGGATCTGGAGCACTCTGTGCCACCTTGGACAAGAAAAATAAACCTACCTGTGTTCTTATACACAGTGTAACTCCTACCCTCTTGAACATCTTACAGACACATTGAGTTTTACCTGCATTCCCTGTTCAATTCAATTCCAGAGAAACACTCATCTCGAGAACTACAAACATTCACTATTCAAATCCTTCAGCGGCGTACTGCTTGTTCACTATGATTTCTATTGCAATGTGCTCTACTTAGAAAATGAAGAAGAATAATGTTGCTAGAAAAAGTTGCTAAGTAATGTAATTAAAAATAAATAGTTGCTTTTTAAAGGGATCCATATGGTGGCCCTAATCCAGATCATCCTCTGGCCCAGACTTAACTTTGTTGGATTTTCTACCTGGATTATTGAGCATGAATCAAAAATATTTTTAAAGGGATCTACGACTACTTGCACATGGTCACAATACAGGTATGTTATTTCCCTTTTCTACTAAAGGTTGTTTGTGACAAGTAGTAATTAAAAAAAACTGTATGTGTATTACATTTTGCACTTAAGGACTTTCCCATTATTTTATAGGTGCAGTGCATTCTGGGGTAATGATGTACATAGGATGCAGTCAAAACTAAAAAAAACATGGAGTCAAGGATAAAAAGTTATAATGTCTGACAATAAATCTCCTGATGCATGCTCAATAATTCAGGTTTAAAAAAAAAACTAAAAAAGTTAAATCTGGTCCTCTGGACATTCAAAAAAACAACGCAAAACAAACAAAAAAATGTAGAAACGTTTCGTCTCTCATCCAAAAGACTTCCTCAGTCTGAGGAGCTGTATTCAGCTCAGTCTCTTAAATAGCACCTTCTCAGAGTGGATCAACCAGTTTGCTGCTGACAACCAAAACCAGCTGATCACATGCTCAAGAAGGACCACCACCCTAACAATGGGTCATTAGCACACTGGTGGCTGTTTACTGTTCACAGAGGGCTGAGTGATACTAGCAATCACAGCATTGTAAGAGGGGGGCAGTTGAACCCGGAGGCCTCCACCCCTGTTTAACGATGGACGATTTCTTTTCACAAAGATGGCCTCCTTTACTCCTCTCTCAAACCATCGTTCCTCTCTGTCCAGGATGTGAACATCTTCATCCCTGAAAGAGTGACCGCTGGCCTGGAGATGAGTGTAGACCGCAGAGTCCTGACCTGATGATGTTGATCTTCTGTGCTGGGCCATCCTTTTGGCCAGTGGCTGTTTAGTTTCCCCGATGTAAGACTCATCACAGCCCTCCTGACACTGAACAGCATACACAACATTGCTCTGTTTGTGCCGGGGGACTGGATCTTTGGGATGAACCAGTCTTTGCCGTAATGTATTTTGGGGTTTAAAAGCCACTGGGACGTTATGTTTAGAAAATAAACGTCTCAGTTTCTCTGATACTCCCTCAACATATGGAATGACCACTGGTCTGGGTCTGGGTTCCTCCTTTTCACCTGTTGGCTGACTGGAGTCCTGTTTGGGTTTCTTCTCTGCTTTCAGGAAGGCCCAGTTAGGATATCCACATTGTTCTAGAGCCTGTCTTGTGTGGGATTTCTCCTTCTGCCTGGCTCCTGAGCTAGTGGGGACGCTGTCTGCTCTGTGATACAGAGTCCTGATGACTCCTAACTTGTGCTCCAAAGGGTGATGGGAGTCAAACTGCAAATACTGGTCTGTGTGGGTGGGTTTGCGGTACACCTCGGTTTGCAAATGTCCTCTATCAGAGACTGAGACCTCACAGTCCAAGAAAGCCAGCCTGCCATTTTTTTACATCTTCTCGTGTGAACTTGATGTATTTATCCACAGAGTTGATGTGGTCAGTAAAATGTTGGACTTCCTGAGATTTAATTTTAACCCAGGTGTCGTCAACATACCTGAACCAATGACTTGGTGGTGTCCCTGAAAAGGACGTCAAGGCTCTCTTTTCTACCTCCTCCATGTACAGGTTGGCAACAATAGGAGAAACTGGAGACCCCATAGCACACCCATGTTTCTGCCTATAATATTGCTCCCCATATGTGAACAACTGTGTCAACTCTTGAAACTGTGCCTGCAGTCAACCTGCACCTCAGACTGAGAAAGTCTTTCGGATGAAAGATGAAATGTTTCTACACTTTTTTGTTGTTGTTTTGCTTTGTTTTGTTTTTTGAATGTCCAGAGGACCAGATTTAACTTTTTTAGAGGTCTGATAATAAAACTATAACTTATTTGTCTGTATGCCATATAGAACAATTTATGGGCTGACACAATCTAACATGATGAACTTGTGTGTTCAGTCTATTATCTCTGGCGCTAACACTAAATGAAAAATGAAAGGGTAAAGCCCCTTCATCCGGTGGGCAGCACTGAACAGCTGTTACGCGTATGTACTCTTTGATTAATGTGTGGTTGTGTTACTCTGTGGTCCTGGTGGAGTAAACTTTTGTTTATAGGTTCCAGGACCCCTGAGACCCACATTAGGACAAGCGGCAGATAATAGAAGAATGGATGTGTAAAATGACAAAAATGTCTTTAAACTTTTATTATAACATTATGTGCAACACACCATTCTTTTTTGTTCAACTTCCTTTAAATTTATTATGACCTCCTAATTTTCAGTTGCATGCTGAGTCATTTCTGCCTTCTCCTTTCTGTCACTGTCTGTGACTGTCCAAAATGAATGCTCAATATTGATGCAACTTGCACCTGATGTTTACTCTATTTACCCAGAATGCATTGCTGTACAAACAACATAGCGACATCTGTGGGAAATTAATTTAGAGAAAATAACTATATCTGCAAAAGATCGTTAGTATTTACAATCTTGATTTTATTATACAGAGACCAAATCAAAGTCAGTTGCAAAAGCTTTGTGCAGCAAATACCTAGATGTTGCTCTGTACCTACACTTGTTCTGCCTATGTGTGAACTCTTACCATAATCCTCTCTACATGGATGACATCAAAGTCAGTGCCATAAATACATCAACTTGCTGCTCTACCTGTCCAGAATGAAAAAGCTGATTAACAACAATTGAATGCACTGGACTACCAGAGGCCAACACTGCAGGTGTTTAGAACAGCTACACACACTTTGGAATCCCACAGACAAATGAAAACCACGAAGAGACCACAAAGAAGTTGGCCACAACCAAGTAGCTAAAAAAAGGTTAGGCAGGTCCTGAAGAGCCAGCTGAATGATAGGAACAAAGTACAAGCCATCAACACAGATGTGATGCTTGCCATCAAATATCCTGCTGGTGCAAAAGCTTGGCTAAAGGAGGAAAAAGGAGCCCCTGGTGTCAAGACGCAAAAGGTCTGCACAGTGCTTGGAGGATATCACCCCAAGTCCAGCACCATGAGACTGTGAGGCACTACACAATACGAGGCAGCTAAGATCCCAGTGTCATCAGAATGAAGCCCAAGATCAAGACTGGCATACATTTGATGGCTCACAAATCGGACACTGTGATGGTCAACAAGCTACAGAAGAATGCTGTGGTGATAGACGTAGCAATTCACAAGAAAGAAGGAACATGAGAAGCTCAAGAACTTCCAAGGGCTGAAAGAAAAATGGACAAGTTGTAGAGTCAGTTGAAGCTCAAAATCATAGTCATCCATCCTTTCTTACCACTCTTTCATTAGCTTAAAAAAAACTAAAAAAAAAAACCACACAGAGAGAACAACTCAGAAAATGCTCACCATGGATGCTATACTATTTGTACCCAGGAGGCCTGTTGCACACACCATGAGAAGCTCATTACGATGATTTACTTTGCAGCTTGATGTTTACACCCGAGGACAATCACACATGATTACTCAATGCACACAAAGAGAAAATAAAGCCTCAAGGAGAACAGTGAAAGGGAAGGTGGGCAACTAATTAATACAGCCTGTAAAGAACAAAGTTGTGTTTGTGTGTGCTTGAGAGTCTGTGGTGGTGCTGATTGGTGGTTGCTGGGTAATTGCTGATTTTTTATTCCTGGCACATCTCAGAGATAAGATAAAATTGTCTGCAGTCTTGGGACACCTGAGACTTGCTTATCTTTGGAATTATTACCAATTACCAAGATAATTTCCAACCTGGCTCAGGCCAACAGTGTACCTGACCTTCTGATTAAACTGTGGGAACAGATTTTGTGACTAACACTTTACTGATGCTCAGTGAGTCTTAAAGGTACACAAAGAATTACATCCGCATCCGTACTACAGCAAGCAATATTATAATGAAACTGCAATTTTCTCTGTTCCTTCAGTCCCCATGTTAGTCACCGATGTTCAATCCTATTTATTGCCATTTGAAATGATTTTCTGTATGGTTTGCTTGTTTGTTGCTTCTTCATGTTTCTCTCTGGTGTGAAGCACATTATGTTGCATTATGTGTAAGAAAAGTGTTTCATAAATCAAGACTGATAATGACAAATCAGGATTCATGTGATTAGGTTCACAGAGAACTGATTGTGTGTTAGAAATCAACTTATGGTTTACTGTCTGATAAGAATAATATTTTGAAGATATATATACAAGAAAATACGAGTTATACACATAAAGAAGCTATGTTGGAACCAGATGAGAAAATATTTTATTAAATGGCATCTCCCACAAACAATCTAGTGTTCTTGTCATGTTTGTTTTTTTCCAAAATACAATAAAACCTTTAGATTTCTGCACCACAAAAATGTTGATCAAATATCATTTTTATTGTTTTCAGACAATGTTTTGCGTTCTTGAGTTTGTATCACATCTGAGATGAATTGAGAAATGTTGGTTTGATTGTTTGGTATGCATCAGTGGTACTTGACATTTCATTTTCACAGAAGTACAGGAGGAAATACTGTTTTTCTTCCCTAGTTTTTTTTTTTGTTGGTAATAATACAAATTACCTTTTTCATTTTTTACAATGCCCCAATAAGTCTTTTGTTGGTAAATGGTGCAGTATACATAAACTGAACTGATTAGAATCCACTATGGGTAAAATACTCCCTGAGTTCAAACTCTCCACAGAACCCCACACTTCAAAAAATGCAAACTAACCACTAAAGTCTTAAGATATCTTTTAGTTGGGAAATATGCAAATAGTCACAGTCCTATTTTATTATTTTTTGTATTTATTGAAAAAGCATCAAATGAAAAGCTGTTCATTCTAAGATTCAGATATCCTTTATTTAACTATGAGGCAAATATATCTCAACATTTGTTGTCTTAATTCATTTGACTCAACTACAACAGAGAAATGAGTTCAGCAGTGACTCTATCAGCACTTGTTTATCTTACTGCAATTTTCAGCAAAAGCAAAGAAATGTAGTGGAGAGTAAGAAGAGGAGAGAAACCCAGAGAGTTGTTGCTGCAGATCTGGATCACACTTTTAGAAAGGGCTCTGGCTGTAGTGGAGGATTGACCATATCTAAGAGCCCTTATGGTTTAAATCAGTCTCTTATGATCACTTCACCTGAAGGCAAGTATCATAATAAATTACTTAAGTGCCCATTTAGATCCGTAGGAAAAAAATCAGAGATGGATTTACTCACAAAAGCCTTCGGTCTTCACCAGAATAAAAAGTGGCGTAATGTGCCTTTATAATTAAATCGACCACAGATTTGATTATTTTATTCACAGACACAAGCTTCC
>NC_056501.1:25263901-25294740 GCF_014905685.2 Nematolebias whitei | reverse complement strand
GGCTAGGCCTCAGACTGACGAAGCCTCTTGGATGAGGGGCGAAACGTTTCTTTTTTAACAAAAAAACGAAGTCCAGATGACATGATTCAAACTTTTTTGTTGTTATATACCTGGATGACTGAGAAAACAAACTTTGTGTTTTTGAAATCAATCTGTTACCTTTTTGGTTAAATCTTAAGTATACAATTAGGCTTAATGTTATAAAAAGTTTCAAGAGTTTGAATAGTTAGCACTTGGAGTACGTGTTGTGAATGATTGTCAGCTACAACAGCAAGTCTTAGCTCAAGATAAGTAAAAATCACAGAGATATAACCGTTTTTTGTTTAGGCTGAGTTTAGTTGTAGTAGCCATGTTGAATTGGCTTGACCCTTAAAGTTGATAAGTTGTAGATTTGCAACCAATACTTACTTTCTGACAGTTTCACTCAAATCTGTAGAGTAGTCGATGAAATATTTTGTTAAAAGACAAACATAGGTGATACCAACTTTTAATACCAAGGTGTTAGGTAATAAAAAAGTTGCATAATGTGGTACCCTTCAAGTATGTCATGTGGCTAATGCTCAGCATATTTCACACCGAATTTTAGCTCAACATCTTTAAAATAGAGTTATAGCCATTTTTTTTGTTTTCTAAACGTTGGCTTTGGCAGCCATCTTGAGTTGGATTGGATTCAAAAGTGAATTAGTTGCAGATCACTAACATATAGACACATATGCATACATAGGCAAAAACATTACTGCTCTACTATCAGCGGTGGGCAAAAATTAAGTTTTTGTCATGGTTTGATGAGAATTTGGGTCAAAGTATGTAGACTACGGGGCTCTAAGGAGTAACTAAAACTTAAACAACAAAACAATAAATAAGCTAGTGTGACAGGAAGAACACGGAAAACACCAACATGGCATGTATAATGCATAATGCTGTATGGATTTCTGAAAGGAAAGATGAGATATTATATGGACAGAAGCTGATGAGATGAGAAACAGCTGAGTTTATTTATAAGTCGATGAGAAACAGCTGAGCTAAATGAAAAAGGGAGCAGGTGAGAATGGGGTGGCAGGGCTGAGAAGTACGAAAATGCCCGGTAATGGCAGTCACACATGAAGGCAATTAAACAAAGAAACACACAAAACAAACACCAGAAAAATCTCCCCATGAAAACAAAACTCCTAACAGAAAACCAAACACCGAAAAAACATTACAAGATTATGAAAGGTTATCTATGTGGAAACAGAATAAATAAACAAACTGGATCTTTCTCTTCTAATTGAGTGAGACTAACAAGAGATTTGTTTTTACCAAATAAATTCTTTTCTTAGTGCTTATCTAACAAAATGAACATTCACAGTCATCTGCACATTCAGATCTTTTAATAATAAAATGACAGCATTTTTAGGTGAAGATGCAGATAGTCACAATCTTGGATGTTAGTTCAGGTGTACTACTTTATTTTGGCTTCATACTAAAGTCATCATATGTTTTTACTGTAATATGACGTTTTTTCCTCTGATTGGATTGCCAGATTGGGGTGGTGGTGGTTCCCGTCTTCAAAACGTGGAACTGGAGGGTGTGCTCCACTTATAAGGGCATCACTCTCCTTAACCTCCCTGGTAAGGCCTATTCAGGGATACTGGAGAAAAGAGTCTGATTGTTGGTCGAACCTCAGAGGAATAATGTGGGTTCCATCCTGACCGTGGAACACTGTACCTGCTCTTTACCTTCACTAGGGTTCTTGTGGGGTCATGGGAGTTTGCCCATCCAGTCAACATGTGTTTTGTGGACTTGGAGAATGTGTTCAACCGTGTTCCTCAGAGTACACAGTGGGGGGTGCTCCGTGAGTATGGAATATGGTGCTTGTTGCTACAGACTGTTCAGTTCCTATACAAGCAGTGCGAGAGTTTGGTTTTCATTGCTGGTAGTAAATCGTACTCCTTCAAGATGGGAGTTGGACTCCACCAGGGCTGCCTGTTGTCACTGATTCTGTTCATAACTTTTATGGACAGAATTTCTCGGTGCAGCCAGCTGGCAGAGGGAGTCCAGTTTGGTGGCCTCAGGATTCCATCTCTGCTCTTTGCAGATGATGTGGTCCTATTGGTGTTATCGTGCCGTGATCTTCAGCTCTCACTGGAGTGGTTCACAGCTTAGTGTGAAGCACCTGGGATGAGAATCAGCACCTCCAAATCCGAGGCCATTTGGATCGAAAATGCGGTTCTTTCTCAAGAGGAGGAGTTCAAGTATCTTCGGGTTTTGTTCATGAGTGAGGGAAGAATGGAGCGTGTGATTGACAGCTGGACTGGTGCAGTGTCTGCAGTATTGCAGACTCTGTGCTGGTCCATTGTGGTGAAGAGGGAACTGAGCTGTAAGGCGAAAGCTCTCTTTTAACGGTCAGTCTACATTCCTACCCTCACCTAGTAGTGCAAAGCACTTTGAGTATCTTGATGAGAAAGAAAGGTGCTATATAAGTTCAGTCCATTTACCATTTATGGTCACGAAATCTTGGTAGTGACCTAAAGAATAAGATTGTAGATACAGGTGGTTGAAATGAGTTTCCTCTGCAGGGTAGATGGACTCTCCATTAGAGATAGGGTGAGAAGTTCAGTTATCCTGGAAAGACTCAGAGTAGAACCGCTGCTCCTCCACATCAAGAGGAGCCAGTTGAGGTGGTTTGGGCATCTGGTAAGGATGCCCCCTGGACGCCTCCCTAGGGAGGTGCTTCGAGCATGTCCGACTGGGAGGAGACCCTGGGGAAGACCCAGGACACACTGGAGAGACTATGTCTCTCAGCTGGCCTGGAAACATCTTGGAATTCTCCCAGAAGCAGAAAAGCTGGAAGAGGTGACTGTGGAAAGAGATGTCTGGGCCTCCCTGCTCAAGTTGCTGCCCCCATGACCTAACTTTGGAACAAGTGGAAGATAATGGATGGATGAATAGATATAGTTTTATCAAGTGTGTGCAACATCAGTAAATCATCAAGCAGAAAATTCACTGATCATTTTCTAGCAGTTTAGAAAATACAATATCTTAACATTTTTAGCAGCACACATTTATCTTTAACATCTCAGACAAATCCTGGTTCTCTTTTGTTTGAAGCAACAAGCTGCTGTTTACCCAAAATCCCTTTCAGCATTTTGCCCTATTGCAACCATAAAACCTTTGTGTAACTTAAGACAAATGTATGAAATGTCCAAATTCAGTTTGTTTTTTTCATGACAAAGTTTGTGGTTGTAACATGACAAAATGTGGAAACATCCCAGAGGTGTGAATACTCTTTCAAGGCATTGTACAGCTCTGACTGTGTAATCTTGAGAATCAATTTATAACCCAGCATCATATGCTCAAACTTAATACTTTATGTTTCAAAGATCACTGCCTTGACCTCTTGAAAAGTCAGGTCTAAGGGAAAGCGGTAAAAGCATTGCATCATAACAGGTTTTAGCCCTGTGGAAAGCTCAAGGCCATCTACTGCTCATCTAGAGAAAGCCATTACACACACGGAGGGTCACAGAAACACCGGCTCAGGACCTTTATAAATGTTGAGTGTCGTGAAAATAGACAGAAAACACTGAATTCTTCTGGAATGGATTTTATAATGAAAACCAAATGGCAACCTTTACTATTCAATCACTATTACTTGTTTTTCTATAATATTTTAAGTTAAAACAAATAATTAATCTAAAAAAAAAATAATAATAATTCAACGAACATGTTCCCTACAGGTCACTGTCTTTTTTACATAACCCTGAGCATCCCTTCTCATCTGCATCCAGCACAGAGGTGTAATGTACAAACTGTCTCAGCAGCGTAATGAGAAGCTTTGCCTTTCCATGTCAGGAAATTGTTCTCAATTCAACAAGATGATGTATCCTCTCAGATAACTCTGAAGTGATCTTCACTTGCTGACGCACAGATAGGACTTAATGACTCAATAAGGGCCGCGATCCATCTGAAATGAAACGGTTTGCACCGAGAGATCCTATTCTGCTGGATGAAATGTAGAGAAGAAAAAAAAAAAGTTGAAAAAAGTTCTAATCTTGGCTCAGCCGAGGCTCTCGTTGTGGGTGTTGGTGGTCGCAGGTTAGACAGTCTGCTGCTGCAGCTGCGGTTTCATTACAAGATTAGCTCCAATTGTTTGTGTTTAATGGCTGGCTGTTAACGCTCCAATTTCTCCTCATTAACTGATAAAACAGTGTTTTAGTGTCCTGACAGCACATTATATTTTGCTGGAAAAACAGTTCGGTTAAGGCAAAAACCATAATTAGCACAGTTTTTACTTGTAAAACACGCTCAACCTAATACTCTATGAAGGTTTTGATAAGTAATAAGTAATTCTTAATGATCAGTGAAAGTTTGTCATTTTTACTGCTCGCTGTTGTGAAAGGGGGTGTGATGATGCAACTGCCTGTGTGTGTGTGTGTGTGCTCATTTGTCTGTTAGCAACATATCCCATGAACAATTTGATGAATTTTAATGAAACGTTCATATACTTGTCATTTGTTAAACATCTGCAATTGACTGATGTTTGGAGTACCATAGTTTCTGGCGTATAAGTCACTCCAATAAGTCGCATCAGTCAAAAAAGGCACCATGAAGAGGGAAAAAACATATATAAGTCGCTTCGGCGTATAAGTCACATTTATTATGCATCACCGCTGACCTGTCGTGTTTATTATGCATTTATTTAATGGTCAAAACAGCTTCATTTTGCCTGGGTGGCACAGCACCACCCATCCATACATCCATGACAATCGGAGCCGCTAGCTCTTCAGCATTTTTCTGCCTGCACCAGCTGACTGAAGCGAGCGCAAGCGGGCGGACTCGTTGTTGCAGTTTTAAGAAATTTAACAAGATTAACACTTAAAATCAATTATTTGTTCGCTCTGAATTATAGCAAAGATGTGTCTCTGTTGAACTTTTCCTTAATAAATGCAGTTTAATGGTCAAAACAGCTTCATTTTGGTGGTGCCATCCATCCATCCATCCATCCATCCATCCATCCATCCATCCATCCATCCATCGCAGCCGGAGCCACTAGCTCTCCAGTGTTCCTCAACCTGCACCAGCTGAGTGAAGCGAGTGTGCACGGGAGGACTTGTTGTTGCAGTTCTTAGACATTTAAAGCATCAGTCAAAAATTGCGTTATTAATATGAAAAATAATGTATATAAATCGTTTTGGAGTATAAGTCACAGGACTGACAAATCTATGCAAAAAACTGCGACTTATACGCTGGAAAATACGGACTACACAAATCAAGATGGCTGCCCCATTTTAACTTTGGAAAACACAGAAATGGATACAACAGTCAATTTTAGGGATGCTGATCTAGAATTTGCTCTGGTAGTAGATGAGAGTCATCTCCAGTACATATTCTAAACCCTGACTGCACAATTAATTTGATTAAAACTTTGCATCGCAAGGCACTAGCTAGGCCTTGATTTCTGTTCATTTTTCTAAATTTACAATTTGTCAAGCTCTCTTGATTTGTTCAGGTGGAAAACCTTTGAAAACAAATCATGAAATCACTCAGGGTTTTCTCCCCCCTCTGTTTTCGCTTGAATAGTTACAAACCAATGAGCAAACCATCGATCCCTACTGCTGTCCCTGGAGCTGAGATGCAAAGCAGTTCAGCCTGCAATCTGCAGAAACCGTAAATTTTCTGCCAACGACTAAAAGGAGAACACGAGGGCTGTGATTAGGAAATGAGGCGGCGTCGTGGCGAAACTGTGCGCTGCATCTTTCTGCCCCTTCAGCATTCTTGTCACGCGTCTTTGGCGTCACACTGTACGCAGCAATATTAGACCCAGATCATTAAAAGCACCTGCACTGGGTCGTCAAAACTAACCTCTCATTTCAGCTAGCTCACATAGAAACTATTATCTGTGTCATCCCCTGTGCACATGAAGCAGACAAATAGAATTGGCGCGCATGAGATTTTGCGTCGCTGGAAATGTTGGATGTTGAGGTGAACATTGATTAGAGCAGGTCAGGCCCCATCGCTGCATCAATATATCAAAGTTGCCCTTTTCCTCAGCACCGTCCCAGCTGTGGCAGCAAATCTCTAACCGTCACGTCTGTGTACATTTGAAATACTTGGCCTTAATAAATGGGACTAATGCCTTGAACATATAGAGTCATTACATTCATTTAGGTGAAGGCTAAGTGACAATTTAACTAAAAAAAGCAAACAAAACACGAACCAGCATGGTGACTGTTACCCTGTGGGCAGCAATTTGCTGACACCGTTTAAATCTACATGTCCCTTGAGGGACGGGTCACTACAGTCAATACAAAGCTGCTCTGCATTATCCCTCCAATCCTTTAATAAAGCTTTTGTATCCTCATCCAAACAGAGAACTCTTTATAACAATGTTTAGTTATGAGGCAGTTATAAACATTTAGCTTTATATTAACTGATCAGTTATAAGCATTTAGCTAATGATGAACTGGCTGCTCATCAAACATGCACATTTTCTAATGATTAACAACAAATATATATGAGTGGTAAGGTGTGAAATGGTCTTTAAAAACAGTTAATGATTTACATAAGTCCCTTGCTACTTTGTGGTTCGACTTTGGCGGACTTGCTCTTTCGAGGTTTTTCAAAGTACAGGGTACTGTAAGATTGCACGTGACAAAAAAATAAAACGAAGAGCCGCCATTTTGTAGTTTTCTCTCAATAAGCCTATTCTGTATCGCCAGTCTAAAGGACTACATTACCCAGAAGGCAAAGTTGCTTTCTGGTGGAGGGAAAATTTTGATCCAATCGGAAAAAGTTCGGTCCTTACAGTATTCATAGTGACTTTGGCGCTCAGCGGATGCAGAGAGCTGATCAGAACCGGTCCAGAACAGGACCAAGGTTGGATAGGTCTGCCGAACCGGAATTGAGCCGGACCAGAGCCGAGCTGCAGAGCTGGTGACTAAAAGGGCTTTACTACTCACTCAACTTAAAAATTTTAATTGAGTGAATAAACGCTTGCTAAATAAACTTTTGCGTTAGCTTAGTTGATTTAAATTTATTAGTTGACTGAACTGTTTCAGTTTGTTGTTTCAACTCTGAAATCTGTTATTTCTACTTAGCAGATTTTCACTTATAGCTGGGGTGGGGTGGGGTGGGGACGTAAAACCCCCGCGATAAACACGAGCCTAATGTATTGGTAATTTTTTGATTTTGTATCTATCAGGATATAATCATGTTGTACTGACTGTATGATCAACCACCTTGTCTAATAACATTCACTAACAATTCATGTCTTTTCTGTTCTCAGCACAAGATGATCCCAGCTTGAATCTCTTGCATGAAAGGCGGCTGCATCACTTCAAGACCTGCTAGGTCTTTAATAATAAATAGTGTGACAGGTGTGAGCCAACATCTGAGCACTGTGTTCTCCACATGTGGCTGGGTGTCATCACAGGCATGCTCTAAATATCTGCGTATTTATGTATAAAAACTTTAAAACATAAACTCTCTCTTTTATTACCTGCAAAGAAGACAGTGAGCTAAAATCAGTGATGGAAAAACACATTTAGACGCTTCAGGCAAAATAAGCTCTAATATGTACATCTCATATCTACAGAGGCATATATATATATCAAACTATATTTAGCTGAAGTGGTAAAATACTAATTCTCCTGCTGCTGAGACTGATGTAATATATGAAGTCATAAATTTTAATGCAGCCGTCTGCAAAGAGTAATTTTAAATAGTTTCCATATAGAGTTAGCTGGTTTAAAGCAGAGGTTCACAGCCGAGGCTTCTGTAAATTTATAAACGATACGTGCGAAAGGTTTGTTAATGGATGAAGCAACATGAACATTTTAATGAGTTATTTGACAGATTTATGAGAAGAAACTAACAATATTAACTCGTTTATAAACTAAATTTTGTTATACCCATATATTTAAAGTAAAAATATAACACTTTGCCACAAGTTTTGTTGCGTTTACTATTTTGTGCACCAAGTTATTAGAGAAAGAACTGATATTCAGCTGAGATGAATGTAGCATGTGTGACCTTTTGCTAAATGCTTTTAAAGATTTCCCACTGCTCCTGAACTCACCGTTAATGGTTCATACAATGGATTAGAGTGGGAGTGCACGGTGGTCCTTCGTTTCAGGTAAACATGTACACCTAATGTCAGATAAAACATACGTTTTTTTTTTAACATCACTTCCATCAAAGCTAAATAATTACTGCCCAGCAAAGGCATATTTTCTTCTTGTGTGCATGTGCTTATGAGAGTTTCTGTTAGCAAAATATCTCATGAACCACTACAAAGATTTTAATGACCCTCTTCAAATATATTCATTGTGTGAATGTTTATGAATCATTCAGTCTATTGTGATCCATTTTTCTTCCATACATTATGCGGCCTCTTTCTTGTTCCACAGTTTTTATGCTATTTTAACAAATCTTACATCAAAACATTCAGCTCGTTCAGGACAATCCTGCTATGACTTTTGGTATTGGTGCAACTTTAGCTTTTTGAACTATTTAGCCTTTTCTGCCATTTTTTTTTCTCCTAGAAAATTAATTGAGCTCATTTTCCATCCTTCACATCTTTAGATCTGTTTACAACCTTTTACTGCTCCTTTCACATTTTCTTCTGCTTCAGCTTCTTTCACTTTCCTTGTGAAAATTTACACCTTTTTTCAGCTATTGTCAGCTAATTTCAGCTGTTCTTTCAGCTGCTTTTTGATCCTTTCAGGATCATTATGCTAATACAATATGTTTGTGCTTCTTCTGGCTTCTTTCTGCTCTTCTCAGCTTTTTTGGGCAAGTTTCTGCTTTTTCTGCAATTTCAGTTACTATTTAGCTGTGCTACGCTCATTTTAGCTTTTTCAGCTTATTCCACATTTTTTGCACTCGTTTAGACTTTTTTCAATCTAATTCAGCTAAAATGTGCTCTCGCCTCTTTCTTCTGGTAATTTAAGCTTTTTTATGCCTTTTTAGCTACAAAAACAGCTGAATAACTGTTTTTTTTTTTCTAATTTCATATTTTTTCAGATAATTTCCACTTTTTTGTGCTCATTTCTGCTTCATTCAGTCTAATTGGGCAAACGTGCTTTTTTTAATTTCCTCTGCTAATTTAAGCTTGTTCTAGCTTTTCAACTAGCTTTTTAGCATTTTTATTACAACTTTGTCCATTTCCTTCTGGTAGTTTAAGCTTCTTTCAGTCTTTTCAGATATTTTTCAGCTATATTTGACTAATTTCAGCTCCTTTTTTTTTTTTTTTTTTTAAAAATTTTTTTTTTTTTGTAAATTTTCTCATTTTTGTGCTCATTTCTGCGTATTTAAACATAATTCAGCAAATATGTATTCTTTCTGCTTTCTTTTGCTAATTTAGGCTTGTTCTTTAAATTTCAGCTACATGTCAGGATTTTTTTTTGCCAATTTTAGCTATTTTTCCAGCCAGTTCTCCTGCAAAAAGCATTCACACTGCATTTTCGCAGGAAATGCAATTTCTCTCATTAAATGTACATCTGCAACTGGTTACATTCTGGAGTCATCGCAATACAAGGTGGTCACCACAACCAAATTACTTTAAACAACACTAAAATTGCTTTATTTCAATCAGTTTTACATGTATTGATCTAAAATTTTGGCATGGCAGTAGCTGAGAGTCAATAACAATATCATATCCAGTGTGACATGCATCCCTTCAAGCCCCTTTCTTTGGCTTGAAAACATTCTTGTCTGACAAGCATCAATCACTGATGCTACTTTGGCAGGATGATCACTGCATTTGTAAAGGGGAAGAATGGTTTTGTTGGATGGCTTTTGGTGCTTTCTGGAGTAAATAGATTTTCTCTCCACAATGAGATTTTGTGTTCTTACTGCGTTTCTATCCCAGCTCAGCCTTGCAGCCTCCTGTGAGAGCCAGAACCTGAGGCACTTAGTCACATTAGAGCTGCTGCTTCCATGCATCACAATGTGGTGGTCTGCTTGTCAGCCGCTGCCTGTAAAAAAATAAAAAATAAATAAAACTGAAACCCTTACCTTCCTCCCTTCTAGTTATCTGAAAAAGAGCTCTCACTCAAGGAGGCCCTGGAGCTGTCACTCAGAACTGGATGGTCACCAAACACTCCGATTTGTGCGTGGATGTGTTTTTGTGTGGGTGTCTGTGAATGTTTTTTCAACTTCACCTGCATTTTTAGGACAGCAGCGTCTGCTGCGTGATTCAGTCACATCTTCGCTGCTGCCTTTCGGTAATCACATGCTCAGGTCCTCCTCTCCCAGCTGCTTGGGACGATTTTGGAGATTAAACATAGCTCTGAAGTTGTTTTTTTTTTTTTTACAGCCTCCACTCTTGGCAGCTGCAAGATTCCCCCTCTCTCACATCTCACAGGCGTTTAAAACTTGAAGCAAAACGAAGGCAAATAAAAATGTAGAATCAACACATTTTACATTTTTATTTATTTAATTTGGATTTAAGCAGCTATAGTGCCGGGTGTAAAAATAGAAACCGTCATAAATGCATTAATCATTTAGCTCTGTGTGAATCCAATCAGCTGGGTCTGGTCTGCACCAGCAGTAAGAATTCCCCAGGTTCAGCTGCAGAGGGAGCATAATCATGGGCGACAGCTTTATTCTCACTGCCATGTTCCACACTGTGATTGTTATCTGCAGGGAAACATCTGTCTGTCTGAAGCCATCACTTTTTGTCATACCAGGCCCCTGCATTCAGCTCACTTAGAAATCTACTTAGCACATAAACTTGCTCGGGCACACACGGAAACACCGGCACAAACGTGCCGCAATCCAGCAGAAGAAATACAACAAATGCATGTCAGTTTCCCCCTCGCTGCTGTGACAATTGGAAACCTGAGGAGCTGCTTCAAAGTAAATCTCACAGCCTTTTCAGAGATGCAGAGAAAGAGCTCCCTCTGGATGAACAATACACTTGTTATCTGCTCCTGTATCATAAATGATCAAAACGGCTTTTGGAAGTTTTTGCCAAGCTCCGAGGGGCGAATAGAAAGCACACACAACAGTTGTTTCCCCCTCATTCAAATACTTAGATTAGGGCAGCACGGTGGAGCAGTTGGTAGAGCTGCCGCCTCTCAGGAAGCAGGTTTCTACGGTTCAAGTCCCGGGGCATTTTAGCGATTCAAAGATTCAAGGTTATTTATTGTCATTCGCATCACATGTGGTACATGAGGTGGAACAAAACTGTGTACACAGGGTCCCAGTTACATCCAACAATAGCAAAAATATAAATTGTAAAAAGAAACAGTAAACAAGGATCTAAGATATAAACTAAGACATAAGCTAAACAAATCCCCAACAGTAAGCTAAAAGATCTAAGATATACGCTAATCACTAATAGTGAAAAACAAACACTGAACAACAGCAGCACAATTCTCATAGGCTCTGTTCGGCTATAGTTCACACGCTAATGCGAGGGAAGTCCCCAAAACTAGCATAAAATGAGATTTAGTCAAAGCATGCAACAAAAATACAGAAACAAGGTGCCAAAAGTGAAAAAGAAATAAATCTACAGCATGGTCCTATTAGCAGAGTGGTTCTGATGACAGTGAGGTTATCTTAGCAACATGGTCCAGTTAGCAGCATGGTACTGTTAGCAGTGTGTTTCGGTTAGCGGCGTGGTCTTGTTAGCAGCTTGATGATAATAATGACCACAGCAGCTGCCTCCCAGACTGCCCTTCAGAATCGGGTTTGGCAGACAGAGAACATCCAAGGTTCCCCCCGCGGAACCATCTTGGCCATCTGGGTGGAGTTTCCATGTTGTCTCTGTGCATGTGTGGGTTTTCTCCGGGTACTCTGGTTTCTTCCCACAGACCAAAAACATGCATGTTAGGCTGTTTGGTAGTGAGTGAGAGAGTGAATGGTGGCTTGTCTCATTTGCCTCTATGTGTCCCTGTGATGGATTGGAGACCTGTCCTGGGTGTCCCCTGCTTCTCACACAGTGATAACTGGACATGGGCACCAGTGACCCCTGCGACTCAAAAAGGAAGAAACAGGTAAAATATAATGGATGGATGGATGAAAATACTTAGATTTGCAGAGAAAGCAAACCCCTGTAAGAAGGGCCTGCAGAAACATCTAAGTGCTGCATGTGACCTGCAGCAAGCCTCAGCGGCTCCTGCAGATGAACTCAGGCTGATTTATTGTCTACCAGACTGATGGGCCTAAGAGGCACAGTTATTGGCCACACTTGGCAAGAGCAAGAGAGATTACAGCTTTTAGCTGGGAGCAGCACCTTTAGCCCAGTGTGACGTCTGGCAAAAGACATGCTGGCCACATGCTCTGTTCAAACTTCAGATATCCTTGGAAAGATGTGAGGTAGTCATCCATCCACACAAACTGTGCTTTTCTTTTGAAAAAACACACAGTAACCATGCCGACCAATTGAAAATTGTTAGTGATATTGCAGCATTTAGGGCTAATTTCATTTCCATTTCCCATGTTTGCTGAGTACAAAATAAAATGAGTCTTTAAAGAATAAATAACCCTTGACAAATACCAGATGGATTCACTGAATTTACCCTAAATGTGAATGAATTGGCCTTTTTCACAACATTCATTTAGACTTGAAATAGTTGCAATGTTAACCAGGAGAAAGTCTAAATGGAATGCAGCTCTCGTTAATCTACCTTTGCTTTTTTTCTATTCTCGCTGTAAAAAAGCACTCACTCACATTATCTCTGATGTGACTTAGTCGCTTGTTTATTTATTGATACCAGCAAAGTTTTTTTCTTTAATGCGCTCTTTAACCTTTTATGCACTCTCTTTTTACAGTAACATTATAAATAGTAAATACATTTACCATCAGGCTTCATGCTATGGAGGTTAAAAGATTTGAAGGTAACAGAAAATAAATGAAACACCCTTATCTGATCTGTTCTGTTTTTATTGTTGAATTGTATAATTTGTCATTTTCAGCACAAATACTTGTGAAACTCTGCCAGCAGCACAAAACAACTCAGAGACGAATGGTTTGAGGAGTACACATTGAGCTCAGTTTGTGGGAAAATTGGTATAAAATGTTATCAAATAATAACTGAAACATAAATAATCACCAAAAATGACACTTTCTTTCATGCCACAAATGCCAGTTTATAGAACCGTGCAAACAGAACTACTTCACTATCTTTGAACAAATGAATAAAATCAATTCAAATACAAATTTACAAATGTTATTTGGATTTTTCAAATCCTTTTTTATTTTTGCACCAGCAGTTGGTATACCACTGTTTTCATTTTGTTCTTTTTCTACAAATCAAATTCCACCTGTAATGGTTTTCGTGCAGATAGAAGATAAGAATCTGCAGCTCAGCAGACGTGTTGGTACAACACGGATGAGTGAAAGTGCTTCACTCTAAATTAGATGCATCATTTTCTTGTGCATCGCTGCAGAAAACTCTGAAAACTAATAACAGTTTACTCATTCACATCAAAACATCATATGCAGCCACCCCAACAGGCTTTTACGTGGATATTGTCTTCATTTATAATTTTCTTTTTTATTAGTAAGTACATTATTCATCATCTGTATTTATCATACTGTGTATTGCCATATTTGCTCAGAACCAGTGCTTTTGGAAATGTGATTTTACAGCTTCTGCTTTTACCATAGTCAGATTGACAGGCTGTTAGCAAAGGATTTGTCTGAATCCGGTCTCTTCACCTTCGAGGTGCTGATGAAACTAGGTTAGGCACAGCACCATTTATCACTGCAGCATTCCTCAAAGGAAGATACTTCATCATTAACACTGCAGCTATAAGCAAACATGTCCTCTGCTGCATTTCTGTGGTCCCCTCTGTTGAATACAGATACAAAGGAAGGAAGCATTGCAACCTCTGGGTTTACGGCCACACTCCGTCTCAGTAACTCATCCATGATGAGTCTGTTTTAGTCAGAGTGACTCTCAGTGACTTTTAATCATGGCTGTGGTCTCCTGGCAGGTGGTCTTAAGTGCCCTTCATTACAGTCCAATCCCTCTCTGTAGAACGACTACTGTGCTGCCTGTTCAAGACTGCGCCGCCCACATTACCTGCAGACCATTAATTAACCTGAAGAGAGCCCATCTCAGCAGTGGCCCTCAAGCTGCGCAATTTGAGATCAGACAAGAGACCGTAAAATTCCTTGACGAGATCGATGATCTTTCTGTTTTTAATAAATCAGAGTGAAAGACATCCTGCCGGGTGGTGACCATCGGATAATGTCAAGAGACAGAACACATTAGAGGAAGACGACCCTACTTTCTGCAAGGCGCTACGTCTGAGTGTGTGCTTTTATTTTACAGGTTGATTTCTTTTCAAAATGGCCTTCTGCTGGTGGACCCCCCACAACAAAAACTAGCAGTTGAACAAAAACCTTTTTACTATGGTGAGTTAAGATTGTTGTTTAAAAAGTGCAGATTCAGAAAACATTTTGTGCACAATGTAAATATTTCACATGCATCATTACTGCAATCATTGTAGAGTAATATTATTGTAGAAAAATGCAGCAGAAGAGCATCTTAGGATGAAAGCTTTAAGTTGCTCTTGTCTGTGTCTTTTATGTACAGTAAGTATTAACACAGTTGCAGTGATGAAAATTATTGTTTCTGTTTACCATTATACAATAAGACCTAGCATTCCTTGAACAAGGGTATGCCTGAGTTTTAGACTAAATCACCCATTGAGAAAGATGGAGATGTAGCAGTTTTTAACAAAACTTCAAAATAGTTTTATGTGCAGTTTCCTGAGGCATGGCAAAGTGTCACTCTCGGTATGTGTTGATGAGAGTGTCAGCTACCATCACATCAAACTTGAACTCAGTGTGTGTGAAATTGGTTGCTTTTCAGACATGTTTTTGTTTTTTTTCTACTGTCAACTAGCTCTGGTGTCCGTCTTGAACTGGGTTGGCTCCAAAAGTTAATCTGTTATAAAGACAGAATGATTATGCCTGCTATCATAAGAAAGCCCTCTGTAAAGATAGAACTGTACTGTATATTATTCATCTTTAAATGAGAATAAAAATAACCCCCGTTTCCTGTTCAGTACTAAAGCTAGACTAATAAAAACTCCAATCTCTGTTGAGCCATGCATTTCTACAGGTATAAGTAGTGATGACTTCATGAAATTCTTTATAAATAAAATTAGTTCAATTAGAGAGAAAATTCACACCATTTTTCCTACTATTGCCTCTGATTCTCTGTCAGATGAGGCAGCTTTTGAAATGTCACTAGAACCTGAATTATGTTTGGGATTGGTTTTGTCCCGTTGAGCTGTTCAGTTGTCAAAAAAAATAGCTTCATCCAAACCATCAACATGTCTGCTAGATCTCATCCCAACCAGGCTGTTTAAAGAAGTATTTCCCCTAATTAATATCACCTTTGTGAATCTGCTAAATTAGTCTCCAACGAATGCTTGTGTACCACAGTGTTTTAAGGTTGCTGTAATTTAGCCTTTACTAAATAAGTATGATCTTGATTCAGGAATTATAGCCAATTATAGACCTATAACTAACCTAACATTCATTAAAAAACATCTAGATAAAATAGCTGTCAATCAGTTGTGTGAACATCTGAACCAAAATATTGGTTTGAGGAGTTTCAATTGGTGTTTAAAGCTCATCATACCACTGAAACAGTACTGGTGAAAGTCACTTATGGCCACATACAATGGACTTGTGTCTATACTGGTCCTGTTAGACCTCAGTGCTGCATTTGATACAGTTGATCACAAGATATTGGGATTAAAAGAACAGTTCTAAAATTGTTTAAATAATATTTATTTGATAGATTCCAGTTTGCACGTGTAAACTAGAAAGTTCCAGGAGGAACTTTGATGAGGACGGCCATGTTTCAGCCAATTTAAATTAAAAAAATTATAGTACTATGTGTTGGGGCTCACTCTCATCTACCACTTTACCAAATGCTAGCTCATCTCAAAGAATGACTGAGCTATAGTCACTTATGTGTTTTCTGAGGTAACTGTGGCAGCCATCTTGAATCAAAATGTCTCCAAAAGTTAATCAGTGTTTTGTTCAGAGGCCTCTCCCCTCTAGGTCATGTGACCTCACTGTGGCATTTAGAAGCTATTAAGAGATCTGACAGTGCTTTTCAATGCGAAAAATGGCATCCGTGTTTGCAACCAACATCACCATGGTAAATCAAAATGCCAATAAAAGTAAAAGCACACATCAAGGTGACTAGTCGGTCATTTTGATATAACATTTGTGGGGGGTACATGTTGCGGCCCGCATTTCCTCCCACTGCTGCTGTCTTTACTTGCTCTACTCTACCTGTTTGTATTTGTACATTTTTATATCCTTACTTTTTTTTTGTTGTCTTTCTTCCAATAGAAAGTGCACCTGGACATGTCATTCTATATTTGTTTCTACTTCCTGTTCTCTCAAATTCCAGCCGGTCGAAGCAGATTGTCGATCGTCCTGAGCCTGGTTCTGCTGGGGGTTTCTTCCTGTTAAAGGGGAGTTTTTCCTTTCCACTGTTGCCTTTGTGCTTGCTCAGTATGAGAGACTGCGACAAAGTGAAGATTCAACACAATCTGCTGGCTTCCTTTGATAACTTTTACTAAATGGCTTTATAATGTATGTGAATGTTTTTGTACAGTACCCTGAGACGACTTCTGTTATGATTTGGCACTGTATAAATAAACTGAATTTATTTAATTGAATTTTTTTCCATTAAGTTTAATTAAAGTCCATTCAGTGACTAATGAAATATTTTGGCAACAGATACATGAATATACAAAAACAAAGAGGCAAAAATATTATTCTTTGTATTCGCCTTTCAGTAGACAATGCTTAGCATTTCTGTTTTCATAACTACGGATTTTTTAAAGAGACCTAAAATCTGTTTTGTCAATTTTATGTAATACACAAAGGGCAGTGGCTCATCTGAATCATTGCCTGAAAACTTAGCATTCATCCACAACATAAAAGTTGTTTTATCATTTTCTGATCTGTATTAATTAAAACATTTTGCTGCTTTTCATGCTATTCTATCCCAGACATTGATTATTGAGTATTTTGTTAGTACTGAGAGCAACGCAGATTTCTCATTGTTCCAGTTGAATCTTGTTTTGAAGCAGTTAGATTTTTTTATTTTATTTCATATTTTCCAGTTTACGATAAAGATTTATTCAAATACTGGAGTTAACAAGTTTTCAAATCTTCCTTTTACACATAATGAGTTTGTGTTAGGTGTACACATTACACAAACCTTTATGCAAGGTCATATAGTGGTGAAACAGTTTGAAACATAATGAACGAAACAACAAGTAAAAAGCAACAATTATTTGTAACAATCCAAACATAATTATCAAAGTAAAACAAAATCCAAATATGCAGGCTCTGATCCTAAAACTAAAAAAAACAACAGCAACAATAAAAATGACTCCAAATAGACTTGCAAAAAAAACCAACACGACTGGGACACTGAGAACAAGTTACACAGGGAGGGTCGATTAGTGAACGGTAACAGGTGCAGGACAGCTGATGAGCAACAGGTGTACTGAGTTGGAGATCAGGGGAGCTGTGGAAACAAACTGGCTGGGAAGTAGACAAACAAAATAAAAAATGCCAGGCTGAACAGGTACTATACACTGGTTACTAACAAACAGAAAACACATGCAGAAATAAACTCTTTAAAATCACACAAAACAAATCTTAAAACACAAAATACGAAGATGAAAACCTGTCAGAGTGAACCAAACAAAACCAGCATTCAGCGAAACAACTTGTATATGTTGGTTTTAAAATAAGATTATGGTAAATTAAAATAAAGAGGAGTTCCAGCCATTTTAGTCTAACCTTTTAAACAACTAATGGACTAAAGTCAATTAACTGTGGCCGCCACTTTGAATGGATTTGACTCCAAATGTTATTCAAGTGTAGGTGTACATCCAGTGGTGATTGTCTGAGGGTTTCATTAAAATTCACCCAGAGGTTCAGATACCAGGCAGACATACAAACTCCCCACCACCAAATCTTTACCTTCTCATAGTACAAAAGTGAACAAGTTCTTATCTTCCTGATAAAGACTGTTGTTGATCTGGCAAGGATTTTTTTCAGCTTAGCTTTTCCTCATGATGGGAAAAAAAAGTCAGTTTGATCTAAAAATGTTAATGGAGAAAAAACCTGAGCGTTTTGACAAGACATAAAAAAGATAGAATAAGCCATATAATATTTTGTATTGGAGCAAAAGGTTAAAAGGACATTTTCTATCATCAATCACTGAAAGAACGCAAACATTTACTGCATTTTTGTGCATTCTTCAACAGTGTTTCTTTGCAAGCTTACATTCTATCATGCAGAGACATAGCTGGGCAAATCCTATAAACGAACAATTTTTAAGTGCTTCTAATAGGTTCCTATAAAGTATATTTAGTAAAACCAGGAGAAGCTGAATGCATTTGGCATACAATCTGAAGTCTGTGTGCTCACAGCTTGCATTGTAGCGCTGCCCACACTGTGGTCTCATGTGCCAGTCATGGCTCAGTATCTGCAGCCTCTGCAGCCAAATCTCTCTATTGGCCAGACAGAGCCCAGACTAATCCACTAAAGCAAGAATGTGGGCTTTTTTCTTGTCCTTCTTTATTAATAAAAACGGCTTTATTGCTGTCGCCTGTCAGCTAACTCAGCAGACATCATAAACCTTTAATGTCACTGATATTCATGAATGACTTTAATAAGTGAAGCACATACTTCACCCAACGTAATCATTTTAATTCAAACTTTATCATTTTTGCCTTTGCTCAAGGGAAACTTTGGAGGAGAGCAAAAACTTTGGATGTCATACTAATAAGTGCACCAAGATACATTCATTTCTTCTTCTTCTTTTGGCTGCTCCCTTCTTCAGGGGTCACCACAGGGAACTAAGTCGCACAAAGATTTGGCAATTATTTTTACGCCGGATGCCCTTCATGATGCAACCACAGACCACTGAGCTACCACAGCCCTCTGTGTGGAGCAGAGAGCTGCTATCTAGGGTGCCCAGGGGGAGCAGATAGTGGGGATTAAGGGCCTTGTTCAAGGACCCAGAGTGGGTCAAATGAGGGTGGAGGCAGGTGTGGGTGCTTCACCTTTCCAACCCACATTTTGATGTTGTCGGACCAAGATACTCTCATGATCTGACTAATTCTCATTGACTGGGTTGAACATTGCTGCAAATTAGCTTCAGAATATATTTTGCACATAATGAAAGAACAGGACTGAGTAGATCATCCTTTTCACCAAGTAACCATAAAGAAAAGGACTTGTAGCATGCCAAATTTATCTTGGTGTTGTTTTGGTCTCTTAAATGTTGTAAATCTGTTAGAATTGAAAGCATTTTTATTCAGATGTAAAATATTAGTGTAAACTAAATATTTTGCTAGTGTGAATTAAATAAAACACCTGCAGATGTATATAACTCCTGTTGGCAAGAGTGGGACATCACATTCTAAACTGATTTACAATAATCAAATCCAAATCCAGCTATATGAGGTTTTGTTTTGGATTGTCAGCTGCTGTAGCAGCCATAAAACAGATCTTTACCAGATTCAATAATTAGTGCTTTAAATTCAGGAAAAGAAGCCATTTTTAGATCAGTAATTCTTCTTTAAAGAGTGTTATAACTCTGGATTGATTAGGCTTTTGCAAAAAAAAATTATGTGCTTGTTCTAATCCGTTCTGGTCGTTGTGATTCATGGCGACTTTTCTGCTGCTTCTTTCTGCAGTAATTTTTATTAAATAACTTTATTTTACATAAATAAAACACAAAACAACATGATGATTATTTTACCTCAAGAACCTATAAATATTATGGCAACTTATGACAGCACAATCCAGTTTGTCATAGATAGATAGACAGGTAGATAGATTAATTTGAGTCAAGATTGTAGTTTCCATTTTTTTCCGTAATCCCATCACCTTTTTGCAGCTCCTGGGTGACAGGGAGGAGTTTCTGTCTCCTCAGCTGTGGCTCATTTTTCTAATAAGACACCTGCCATATTTAAGGACCTAGGCTGCCAGAGGATGCTGCCACACTTGTTCGCAGTTGATGGTGGTAATGCATCATTAAGCTGTTTGCCAACTGCCGTTAAACAATAGAAAAGAAGGAGAGGACAATGCCAAGACATTGTCTACTTATGGTATTTGGTGAGAAGCCAGAGGTCCTAGTGCAATTTAAGATATTGTGATTAAGTTTTCCCTGTGCTCCTCAGAGAGAAGCCATTTCCTGTGTTCTTCAAGTTTGAGACTTACCTTCATCCTCCAGCCTGAGTTTGTCTTGAACCATCACCCTAAAACTAATCTTCTTCGTATGGACATACAACGGGAAAGATCTTTCACTTACCTCTTCATCCTGGTCCGACCTGCCACTCTCTTACACCACCCTGTGAATCTGACCTACCATACCCCGCTTCCTGGAATCTTGAATCTCACCCTCCTCTTCAAGTCTGAAGCCCTACAACAAGAGTAAGCCTCCTCCGTTTACATACAAACCTTCCAGAAGATAATCTGACTTCTAGAAAATACATGCAATCTTCATTCTTTTCTACAGATACCTGCTTCCTCCCAAGTCCAGCTCCTGTAAATGTTGTTAATCAATTTTCTTGTTGTTCCTTACCTTCAGTCTCCTGAGCCTTCCTGGGTTTCAGTTAATGCCACTCTGAGAGAACTAACTACACAAACGTGTCAAAGATTTGGCACAGAAGTGAAGAGACCATTTAATTTTTATCCCAGCTCAATCATTCATGCATGCCAGAGTGTTATTTACGTGAGGAAATGTTCTGCATAATCCCACATTTAATGTGTCCAATTACATTAAATGTTTGCACAGGGCTGCATCTCTCCCTTGGGGTTGTAGAAACCTGGGTGTGGGAGGGTTGGAGTATCTCATATGCATTCAGTCAGGCTACCTCTCTATTTTCTTCAAACAGTCAGAATCCATTAAAAATGTAAATGAGTCATCTCTAAAGAGAATGAACCGCGCAGTTCGAGAAGCCTCTGCATGAATCTGTGCCGTGTGAGGGTAGTCAAAAAGGTTTTTGATTTAAAAATATATATTTGTAATGCAATAACTCTTTGTGGTCTGCTGTAGACCATGTATGACTGAGTGCACATCAACACACGTGTGCACACATACACTTACATGTAGTGCACCAACTAGAGTGATAGACATGTGAGCTGAAAGCCACAGCACAGAAAGAGCCTTTGCATGAAAGTAAAAGCGTGTATGTGTGGTTTTTAAAACTATTCAGTTACACAAGCAATGAGTCTGATTCAAACCCCGTCTGACACTGATGCCTCTGAATACAAATCCAAGCTGTTTGTCAGGCTCGTGTTTGTACATAGATGCGTCGTGTTGACAACAGAATCTTGCAGAGCTTTGAGCAAGGGAGCGTCCTAATCTACAGGGAATCAAACCGTCTGCTTTGACTTTGCTCAGCAGAATACTGAATCCACACTGCTGCCTTTCTTTGCAACTTGATGCATAGGAAAGCACAACAAATGCACATGGCAAAACAAACCGATTGTAAGTTCTTAAATGAACCCTTTAATTTAACCTTTTAAATCAAAAGGTGGATAAAGACAGATGGAATGAATTGTATAGTTTGCAGTTAGAACTGATGTTTAGAGCCAAGATGCTCAAACAAATATGGTCGCAAACAAATGCAGCGACAAAGACATCCAGGTGTGTCACTCTTGCATACCAAAACTTTGTCTTGCTCATAATTATTCTTATTAAAAGTTTATTGGGTCTGAAACTTATCAAAAACCCACAAAATGACAACAGCAGAAACCTTTGACACTAAGGGTGCATTCACACCAGCCCTGTTGTCCTGAACTCTAGCCCGTTTTGCCTAGGAAGTCCGGTTCGTTTGGGAAGATGTGAACTCACCATCGAACTCTGGCCCGGGCTAAAACCTAGGTCTCGGTCCAGTAGAAGAAAACTCCAGCGCGGTTCAAGTACAGTGTGAATGTAAGCAGAACGGGCACTGCTCCACAAGCAGGAAGTAGACTACATCGCAGGGCAAACAAACACGCATTTCTCTGACCTTATATGGAGCCGTCAGATGCCTTGTGTGAAAAACAACATTCTCCTGCCTCATCTTCTGCTCACGCCGAGTCCATTGTTGAAAAATGACAAAATAGAACTCCTAAAACCGCTAAAATATGACGCCACTCCTTCTTCTTCTTCTTCTGGAAATAAAAACAAAAACGAAGTGTCTTCTTCGGAGGTTTTTGTGTCGTTTCTTTCAGTAGTTCTTGGTGCAGCGCCACCACAGGCGAGCGGGGGAACAGGTTGGCTCGACTGCACAGTGCAGTGTGAATGTGAACGCACCAGCTCAAATGTAAACAAAATGTCATGAATATTGGTCCCCAACCGAACCAAGTCTACTGGACTGTCAGGTGTGAACACAACCTAAATATTATGGTTAAAGTAAACAAAAGCCCAATGACAGACATTAGTGTAGTACTTTTATTAAGTTTTATCTCTCCAAACATTTATGGCAAACAAAAGTAATTAGTTGTTTTCAACTTTTTTGTTTTTGTTTTTGGAAATCAAATCAAAACCCACAATTTGATGTTTTGTGATCCACGGTGGGATTCCACTTCCAATTTAGGAACCATTGTTGTCTTTTAATTAATTGTCTACACTTAAAATGCACATTTATTTTTGGTATGCTTTGACCAAACAGTGGGAACACAGTGATGGGTGAAATGAGATTACATGGCATCCTCTGAATAGATTTTTCTCTTTGCTTTTTAAATATTGCAACCATATGTTTTCATCTTTGAAAATTCATTTTACTACTGTCTTAAAGAATGTTATTAGTTCTCAGATCCACTTGCACCTTATGTATAACACCACATGTCAAGTGTTGCTGGATCCAGCTTTAACCATTTACCAGTAACTGCATTCAATTTATTGCTGCTGTCGAGAACAAATGTAACAGATTTTTACAGACCTCTCATATTCTAGGAGTTAAAGCAAGTTATGCATCTCTGGGTTTGTTTACAAGATTTAATTTTAATATATTGCTGATAGCGCCAAGGATATTATTCCAACATGTAACTACAACTACTGAAGATGATCAAAGTATGTGTACGTATATGCATATGGATCTTCACATTTATTAAATTTCAGTATGAAACCTTTGGTATTTTGCTTTGAGAACATCAACATAAACCCCAACTACTTTCAAGGCTTTAAACTGGTCACATTTTACAAAAAAAAAAAAAAAGTCTGTAAATTTAGACCATATGCTTTATGACTGCATGCTATTTACAAATTACATTATACAGCAAAGTAGCAACATTTCCTGCAATTTTAACCAGGAGTGCTTTTTCTTCAAGTCTTCACAAGTGTGGCCAATTAAGGCTCAAGATACTAAGTATGCACCTCTTGGGGATGCAGATGGGTGGGACAACTACACCCTTTATTCCTTTAACGACCCTCAAAAACTCTTAAAAAAGATCTTGTACATGATGTTTTGCCTTTGAGCTTCCAAATAAGAAAAAAAAACCCCAGAAAATTAAGGGAACAAGTGTTGAATGCAACATCCAAATCTGACACAACTCTATTTCCCTAGCAAAGTGAATAAATACATAGAAATAAAAGTACACTCACAATGTTGCGTTAGAAACCCTTTTATTACTTAAAAATCCAACTTTTTATAATAAATGAAAGATAAAATGAATGTACTGTATGTACATACAGTATAACCCATCAACCTTAACGTACTAATCCTGAACATCTGCACATTCACAGCTACAGAAACAACATTAGAGGCTGTCAAAAACACTTAAACTTAAACATAAAATAAAGCCCCTATTATGAAATTACAACAAAAAAAGTGATTTAAATGAGAGAAATTGAGCAAAACTAACCTTTTATCTAATGTGTGGGAGTTCTGCTCTGCCAGCTCCATGCAGCCACAGCTAAGCACTAATCAGCAGCACCTGAGGATCATCGGCTTGATGAACAAGATGAGCATAAGAGGCTGCAGAGGACATCCAGCAGGTGCTGGAGCATTACCTGCCAATGGTAGTTCTGTTCTAGTCTTTACTTGTGAGTTAAACTGGATATTAACAGACTCCATATTTCTCAGTGCTTCCAGGGTATAATCCCTGATGTCCTCCTGTCCCCAGGCTTCTCTGTGGACCTCAAGTTCTCCTGTGCCGCCTCAGCTTTCCCTACACTTTCCTACCACTTGCCTGCCTCCTGCCTGGAACCACTGGGTCATCTCTCCCCACAACTGACTCCTCCTTCTACAGTAAGAAAGAGGAGCAGCAGCAACACTGTCACCTCTGCCGACAGACCATTAACCCATCTTCTTGATCTTCAGGGTTCCAGCTCAAATTCCTGGCACAGTTGATGAACTATTACTTTGTAAATAAACTCTCTAAATATATCTGGAGTATCTGTTCTCTTCTGTCCTTGTATCTGGGTATAGCCACAATCGTTCTATAATGTACTACTCCGTACTTATAAGAGTTCCAGTAATATATAGCAACAAAAAAACTGAAAGTAAAATTTATTTGCTACTGCATGAACACACACGTGCACTATGATCCCATACACAAGAGTTACTGAAGATCCATGAGATTCACTCGAACACACATCACTAGCTGGTTGCTAAACACTGACACAATGTCTGGCCCACTATACCATAGAAAACTGCAGGCTTGGTCCTGCTGTATTTGTTCACGAGCGATTCACCAAGCCGACATCTCCAAAGTCCTAAAAGGCACATACCAAACATGCAATACACTCACCTCATTAGGCATCCGTTCACAGTTGTGATAATAAAGTACCACATGCCGGCTCACCAGAGGAACATAATGTACCTGCTGCCAACACAAGGACATCGACTGCAAAAAGGGTGTCCAAAGAGCTTTAAACTCATCCTGCACAAGAACGAGTTTATTGAAAGACACACGGACATGCTGAAAATTCAAGCACTCAGCAGATGTTACAGAAATACTGTTAACAACATGGCATACAGAACAGCTCTGTTGGGAAAGGAAACAAAATGAAGAGACAAAAAAAAGAGAAATAGTTGAAGAGAAATGAAAGGAAGCAAAGGAAATAGATAAAAAGGGGAAAAACAAGGTAGAAAAAAGGGAAATGAAGGAAAATACAGGAAAAAAACTGTAAAAGGAAACAAAAGAGGAAAAAAATAGAAAATAGAGAAAAAAGTAAAGGATTAGCTGGGGCAGCCATCTTAAATTAAAAAGTTCATCAGTTCTTGATGTATGATCACATAAAACTTTCTGAAAGTTTTCAACAAATCTGTTGCAAAAGATATTTTGCTAACAGCCAGACCAACATGCACACGCACTTTTAACCACTTTTTTTCAGCGGCAGGCGCTAATAAACAGAAACAAAATAAAATACAAAAGGACAGTGCGATGGATGGGCAGTAGAGAAACTTTGTTTAGTGTAAAACATTCTGGATGGGCCACAAAAAAAGTTATAGTGTTTTGATTAAAAAAAAATGCTCGTGTTCACATTTTTCTATTTTTAGAGCACCTGTGTGTACACAATTTCATTCCACCTCATGTACCACATGTGATGTGAATGGCAACAAAACCTATTTGAACTTGCACTGTGCTTTTTATCCACTTTTTTTTTCTTGAAGGTTAAAATGTGTGACCTCTGTGATAAAAGAAACACACCTTTCTAGTAAGAGTCCTCCACATGTTCAACGGCGTCAAGTTTTTTGGAAGAAAATGTTGAACTTTTCAGAAACGAGCCGGCTTCGTCACCGTTTCTGCTTTTCAAAAATATTTACGAGTAGCATCCCCCCCCCCCACGTAAAAAAACGGAGGTGAATGTCAGAGAATCAGACCCTGTTGTCTCTCCCAGGTTGAGCTTTTATGATCTGTCAGACTGAAATGATGACAAGAAGCCGAAAAAAAGCTTGTTTGTCGGATCAGATCACGCAGACACTGAATGCTACTGGTGGGTGTTGTGCTTTTATCACCATAGGAGTTGCAAGATTGTTTTTGTGATACATTTTGTGACGAGGTGCTGACAGGGAGGGTTCCCTCTCACTGTTTGTTTTTTTTTTTTTACCTATTTTCCAGAAATAACTTTACAATGGACATATGTTGCACTTCAGTTATCATTTTAGTATCTAATTTATTAGCCATCTATCCATTTTACTTTCTATTCTTGTGTCTGGAAGCCACTAGTACAATGTCCCTTTTTACTTTAGTTTACTTTTATTGATTGTTATGACCATAATAACAACTGTTATGGACAGCAACAGAATTTTGATGGAGTATAATACACCTACATATTAATAAATTAGCACATAGTGGCAAAAAGAACTTAGCAAGGTTCTGATGATCAATGTAAACACAGATAATAATACAGCAGGTGTGCCCAACCAGTCGCTCGCGGGCGACCGGTCGCTCGCGGGCGACCAGTCTCCCGCGAAGCGAAACCTTGACTTGTATTCTCACAGACATAGTCTCGCGAGTTTTGGGTGCGGTGACACAGTGCTCTCACGAGACTTTAGACTCAGTAGTGGAGTAATGTCGGTGCGCAGAAAACATGGATGGAAAACTAGCGAACAAGCAAACGAAAACTTATTATTTTCACACAGAGTGGGAGGAGGAGTATTTTTTTGTTTATTCTAATTCGAAGTCCATTTGCCTCATCTGTAATTAGAGCATTGCCTTACCCAAAAAGTGTAACTTGGAGCGGCATTTCAAGACGATGCACAAACGGTTTGAGACAGATTTCCCTCTTAAAAGTTCTTTACGGACTCAGAAAGTGCGGGAGCTAAAAAACAAGCTTGCAGCCCAGCAATCAGTCTTCACTCGCCCCAGCACAAAAGGTAAAGCTGCTACGATAGCTTCCTACCGTGTTAGCCGCATCCTGGCTCAACATAAGAAGTCTTTCAGCGATGGACAAGTTATGAAAGAAGCGTTTATTGAGGCTGCAGATGCGCTTTTTCATGATTTTAAAAATAAAAGTGAGATCGTAGCTGCTATTAAAGACGTGCAGTTGTCCAGACAAACAGTGACACGGCGATGTGAGGGAATGGCTGTGGATGTGGAGGAGCAGCTAAAAAAGGACGTGGAAGAATGTGAGTGTTTCTCTCTTCAGTTTGATGAGTCGACAGACATGGTGGATGTAGCCCAGCTGTGTGTTTTTATCAGAATGGCCTTTGCAGACATGAGTGCAAAAGAGGAGCTGCTCACCATCTTGCCTTTGAAGGGACACACAAGAGGAGAAGATATTTTTTATGTGTTTATGGAGTTTGTTAATAAAAGCAACTTGCCCCTCTTTAAACTAATTTCTATAACAACTGATGGCGCTCCAGCAATGACTGGTCACACCAGTGGATTTGTTGCACTCTGCAAAATGACATTGGGATCAAATCCAGAGCATCACCTGGCGTGGATGGAGAGTTCTGGAGTCTGCTGTCAGAAGAAAAGTATCCTAACATCCGAAGATGTGCTTTGAACTTAACAGCACTTTTTGGATCTACCTACCTGTGTGAGTCTGCTTTTTCACACATGAAAATCATCAAGTCCAAAAACAGATCCACAATGAATGATGATCATCTGGAGACCTGCCTGCGCCTCGCAACCACCTCATACTGCCCATCTTATGAGACCCTGGCCTCCTCCTCTCAGTGTCAGAAGTCCCACTAAGGTAGAGACACATTTATTTTATACAGCTTGCATAAAAAGTTGTCTCCTATAGACACATCACGTTCTGTTTTATTTACTTTAAATAAGTGAGGAGTAGGGATTGATGAAAAATTATGTTTGTTGATAATGAGACTGGACGAGTAGCTCTCGGCAAATTGCCGACTTCAAAAGTAGCTCTTGGTTCAAAAAAGGTTGGGCACCCCTGTAATACAGCATCTAAGGACATGATAACATATGGAAAAACTGTAAACAGACAGATGATGAAGGGTAGAAGTTGGTTGCTGCATCAATGTAATATCCATTTCACAGTTATTGTCATGATGAGATTTGAGATGTAAGGATAATGGGCGGGGTCATAGAGAGCTGCTGTTCATTTAACAGTCTCACAGCCTGTGGGTACTGACTGTGAGCCATTTTGGTGGTCCTGGAACCTATAGACCGGTACCTTCTGTCTGAGGGTAACAGATGGAATGGACCATGTGCAGGATGTTCCGCAAAATGTTGTTGACTCATCTCAAACAGTGGGTTGTATAGATAGTTCTAATCTCTGGGCGGGTAATCCCGATGATCTTCCCAGCTGTTCTAACCACCCGCTGGAGAGCCTTTTGGTCCACCTTAGTACAGCTGGAGAACCACACTAGGAATCCACAGGTTAATACACTTCCAATAACACAGTTATAGATGTTAATCACAAGCTGCTGAGGAATTTTGACCCATTTCTGTTTCCTCAGAAAGAAAAGACGCTGCTGGGCCTTTCTGATGGCTGAGGCGCTGTTGGTACCCCAAGTCAGGTTCTCTGTCACTGTCACACCCAGAAATTTGAATTTTGTGACCCTCTCAACCGCTTTGTTTCTTATGTAAAGTGGAGAGTGGATGATTTTACTTTATTTGCAAAAATCCACAAGTTTCCTTGGTTTTCTTTAAGTTAAGAACCAAGTGGTGGTTGTGACACCATGCTACCAATTGTTTTACTTCGGCTCTATATGCTGTCTCATTGTTGTCATTGATGAGCCCCAACAATGTGATGTCATCAGCATATTTAACAATGAGATTTGATGGTGAAGAAGCTGTGCAGTTGTGAGTGATGAGAGTATAAATCGCTGGGCTGAGCACGCAGCCTTGTGGGATCCCCGTGCTGATGGAAAGAGTGGAGGAAGTGTGCTCGTCCACTCTCACACACTGTGTGCGGTTAGTTAAAAAGTACAAAATCCAATTGCATAGAGCGTTGTTCAGTCCAAGATCGTGTAACTTTGGTAGGAGTTTGTTCGGTCATATGGTATTAAAAGCTAAACTAAAATAGACAAAGAGCAGCCTCACCTTTTTGTCCCTCCTGTAAGTATTAGAGGTGGTGCAGAACTTAGTCTTCCGAGTACAAATTCACAAGCTTTTTTGATTTATTTTTGATATAAAGATAAAGGAAGTATTTTATATATGAGAGATAAGAAGATGTAAGGAGCAGATTGAAAGCAGTGATGAAGCGCCTAAAGTCTTGAAAAGGTATACATATTACCTTTAAAATTTGCTTGACTCAAACCCTGCAGCTGAACCTCTAATTAAAGTGTTTTAAGTTACCACTGACTGACACCAAAGGGAAGAAAAAAACACTATACTCACACTCTACTGATAAAAATAATGAGGTCTTGATCCTATTTTTGCTATGATCTGGCTCTTGGCTACAAAATATAGGGACACTATCAACGTTTATGGGCAGAAATGGAATGCATTTTGTTGGAAAGGTAAATAAGCTATGTGGTGACTGGTGTGGAGAAACAAACAGACGAGCATTCTTCACTGCAGCACCATGGTGGATGTCTTATAGTATTATAGAAAGAATTCACCTTTCCCAGGACGATAGCGCAAGAGAAATGCTTTGTAAAGCCCATTTTCAACTTGTAGATCTCAAAGTGTTTGACAGAATTCACAATAAATTTAAAAGCTGCTGTTTTTGAAAGACAGCAGCTCATTAAGATGTCGTAATGGAAAAAGAACTAGCATGCTTGTTGCACCAGCTGTTTCAATGCACCGTTGTGTTGAACTTGGTTCAGCTTATCAACAACTCGGCTGTTAATCTAGTCACCTTATGGAGAAGTGATTGCTTGCTGGTTTGTTGGAGGAATGCATGCGTTTGTTTCTGTCTCTTCCACATGGTTGAAATCTCATCTGAGTGAACAAGAACATCATGGACGCATCTGAGGAGGTTTCCGTGGGAACAGTTGGACAACACCAAACACTTTGAAGATCTGCTTGTCTAGAGATTGGATAAACTAGCCTTTATCCCCGTTTTAGAGCAAAGAGCAAAATGAGAAATCAAACCCTTGTTGATGAACTGTAAGTTCAGAGAAGAACATAACGATCGTCATATCCTTTTTGTAACAATATTTGTGAATATCCTGAGTATCCCCACCCTCAGCGCCCTCTGCTCCACACAGAGGGCTGTGGTAGCTCAGTGGTTGCATAGAAAGGGCATCCGATGTAAAAACAATTGCCAAGTCTTTGTTCGAGTTAGTTTGCTGTGGCGATCCCTGAAGAAGGGAGCAATTGAAAGAAGAGAAGCAGAAATGCTGGCTAACAGTGGAACAACTTCCTGCCTGATCATGATACGATCCACTTTGGTTATGGTGTGAGTCTTCTTCATTTAATAATATTATGGATCTGAAACAATTTGACCCATTATTACAACAGTGTTTTTTCTTTATTGTTCTAGTCCGACCTCGCTAACATGTAGTTTTAGTTCCCTTTCATCCTTCCATTTTATTTTATATTTGAGTGACTACCACAATATGAGTAACTGGATATGTTCTTTATAGGGCAGAAACACAAAGTTTGAAGCGAAGCACAATACATGTGATCATAATGGTTATTTTGAAAAAAATATATATATATATCAACGTCTAAGCAGGTCTCTCTTGGAAAAGAGTCCTTGTGACTCAATTGGGCTACATTTATAAAGGTATAATAAACAAAGATTAAAGGTTAAATAAATAAGTAGCATACTTGGCCTGTCATATGTAACCGTGTCAATCATTACAGTTCTGTGCTCTTGTTTAATGGTTTGAGTCTGATCTGTTGGGTTTATTCAATTAATTTCCATCCATCCATCCATCCATCCATCCATCCATCCATCCATCCATCCATCCATCCATCCATCCATTATCTTTACCTGTCCGTCCGTCCGTCCGTCCGTCCGTCCGTCCGTCCGTCCGTCCGT
>NC_056501.1:25234801-25248901 GCF_014905685.2 Nematolebias whitei | reverse complement strand
TATATATATACAGTATATATAGGCAGCACAGTGGCGCAACTGGTAGAGCTGCTGCCTCTCAGCAAGCAGGTCCCTGGTTAAAATCCCGGTCCGGGGGCATTTCTGGGTGGAGTTTGCATGTTCTCGCCTTGCATGCATGCGTTTTTTCCGGGTACCCCGGTTTCCTCCCATGATAGGCTGATTGGTAACTCTAAATTGTCCATAGGTGTGAGTGAGAGAGTGAATGGTTGTTTGTCTCTATGTGTCTCTATGTGTCCCTGTGATAGACTGGAGACAAGTCCAGGGTGTACCCCGCCCCTCATACAGTGATTGCTGGACATGGGCACTGGCGACCCTGTGACCCAAAATGAAAGAAGCGGGTGAAAGATAATGGATAGATGGATGGATCTTAGATCTTATTATTGTTTTTCTTTACAATTTATACTTTTGTTGGACATAACTGGGACCCTGTGTACACAGTCTCGTTCCACCACATGTGCCACATGTAGAGCGTATGACAAAAAAGAAACTTTGACTTTGGTATTTCATTTAAAACGATAATGAAATGATAATTAGATGACATCTGGTGTCTTATCCATGATCTTTCAGGTCATTTTTGATTGACACTTGTCAAATCAGAGATTGACGAAAGGTGGCGTATTATTTCTCTAGCCATGATCCATTACCAGACACACAGTATAATGAAAAACATTGATATTATGAGCATGCATTGAAATTGCTGCCTCTTGAATTAATCAAGGCATCAAGGAGTTTCATTGGTCGGCTAGCCTGTCTCATTCTTCTTTTTCTCTCCATTTTGCTGTTGTCCAGTGTCTCTATAAGCTCATCCAGCCATATGACGAGTTCACAGGAAGCCTGGTTATCGAAGTAATAGATTTCTTTCTGTTGATTCCTCCTGGGTCTGCAGCTCTGTGTTTAGTGATGTATGCACCATGCGACGCCACTGGACAGCTCATCTCTCTGAGGTGCCTCTGCATAAGCACATTCGCCCAGAGCCAATCTCTGAATGGGGCTGCTGCTGTCATGATCATTAACCTCCCCACAGAATGGTAAAGCACTGTTTTAAAGTCATGCACCGAGCATTAAGTGTTTAGAGATAAACATGTCCTATTGGCAGAGTTTGTTAGTTGGACTCTTTCGCCTGTCTTTTAAATATCTCAAAAATGCAACAACATATTATTGGTTAGTAATTAGGTGAGTTTTCATGAACCCCTCAAATGTGTGTTTTCTCAATTATGCAGCATATGATGGTTTCACGGTTCCCTGTATGTTTCTGCCTAAACTGCCACCTTCCTCTGCTTGATATAGCTCCACACTTACAGCCAAGGGCTCTTCCTACTCTCCAACTTCATTGAATCTTTGTCCTGCAAAGTCCCCTTAAGTTATTTATATACAGTATACACACACGAACACACACACATATATATCTCTATCTGTATCTATCTGTATCTATCTATCTATCTATCTATCTATATCTATATATATATATATATATATATATATATATATATATATATAAAGACGTGTACATTTAATATTTCATCAGGATAAGTTCTTACATACACCTTAATACACTTTGATACACTGTGAAATACAAGCTTTTACTCTTAAAACTGTCAAAATGTGAGGTGTTTAATGATACATCTGTAAAACAGAACATGCCAGCCACATAAATGTCACAACAACCTATTGACTTTTTGTAACACTTGCTTTTTTGTATGCAGCATCCCTTTCTTACCCTTTTTTCTCCCCGCTGACATTTTGTAAACACTCCATGGATATCAAAGCGTGTCCTCCAGGAGACATAATTCATTATCATGCTGCCACAGCGCTCAACCACAAACCCCATCTCCCTTCCAGTCAATGGTCATGCAGCACAGCAGGCACGCACAAACATAACACACAACCAAAGCTTCAGTAGATGATCAATCAATTGTCTAACCACAGATCAGAACCCTGGAATTTAATTCATTTCCCTCTCTTTGTCAGCATTATGCTGATTCCTTCACATCTGCACAAGACGATATGGACAGAAATCCAGCAGAGTATTCCCAAGTGTTGTGCCCCTTACCTGCCTGTCTTCGTGGTGGTCCTGCTCTAAAACTGTGCCTGTTGAAGACCCCTGGTCTACACAGCCGTGCCCTCCTACATGGGCATGCATCTGGATGGAGGATCAGAGCTCTGCCGTCTCATCTGTCAGCGTGGAGAAGAGGAGGGATCAGAGATCACAGAGTACTCCCTGCCGGCAGCCCCATCTAGCGCATCTTCCTGTGTCTCCTGCTCACCCAGGTCATTCCAGCCAGCCCCTTAGCAACTGCAGAGCCAGGGAAGCGAACATTCAGGAGTGGGTGGAGGTAGAGGGGATGAGGTGGCTGGGTGGTGCTTATAGGTCTGAAACGGAGATGTAACGGCGAGCAGAGCAGCTCCTCCTCCTACACGTCTGACTGCAGCCGGTGGACATGCTGCAACTGGAGGCTCTGACCATCTCCTGTTTTCTCCTCTGTGCATGTGTGCGTGTGCATGTGTGTATGTTTGCACGTCAGTGCTGGCTCCTCTTTGTGCTGCGTGTGAAAATAGCCTATTCCCTCAATGTTAACGTGGCTGGCAGCTTGGAAATGCTGAGGCAGTGTGAGAAAGGAAAAGGAGTGACGGAGGTGTGTGTGGGTGCTGGGGGAGGGAAGGTAGCAAAAAGACATTATAGAAAATGTTGTTTTAGTTTGTTTTTTTTAAATTCTCAGACTGCTACATGTTTTGGTAAAAATCAGTCACAAATGCTAAATTCATTCAAACCTGCCTTATGGTGTTTAGAATAGAATAGAATAGAATAGAATAGAATATCCTTTATTGTCCCTCAGTGTTTATGAAATGCACAAAAACACTAAATTGGGGGTGGGGAGGAAAGACAGTTTTCTTATTCTGTTTGATGAAGGATGAAAAAGTTTTGAGGAACCGATCCGATCCAGTATCAGTATCGGCCTCCGATACCAGCATAATTTACGTATCGGATTTTATCGATCCACCTGCCGATATTTCTGATCCATGATGAATGTTGGCTTCAAACTATGGAATGGATTTCCTGAACGGCGGCATGTCTCATGAACCCAGAGTAATAAGACCCGCCTCACATTCAGGAAATCCAGTTCATAGTTTGCAGCCAGCTACAACGTGACGGCTGAGTTAGCAGCACTGTGGCTAACAGCTAACAAACTTTTCATCTAAACATGTCCACTGTGTGGAAGTATTTTAAACTGGAAACACCACAAAACAAGACAACAACGTGCAATGTCTGCAGAGCCATAGCGCCACATTAAACCGTGGTAAAGTTAGTTTTATGTTGGACATTCGAGCTCTCTGGCTTCAGCGGGGCGCTGCTCTTTGCTCAACACACAACAGGCGACTCGACCCCGGGCAGCCGCGTCCAATCTGCCCCGCTCAATCTGCCCGTCTCTGAGGAGGGACAGACTGAGCAGGGCTGCCCCAAATCAGGCTGCCTGCTTCGGATTGAACAAGAAGTAGACGTCGCTGAAGCCCCAGAGCTCGAATGTTTACAGAGAAGTTGCTAAACTTCATCATAATTAATGACCAACCACTATCAGTTGTAGAAAATGAAGGTTTTCTCAGCTTGATACTTGCAGTCAAGATCTAGTTTACCCTCCAGGAGATATTTATCAGTACAACAGTAGACAATCATAAAAAAAAAAAAAAGATTTGCAAATTATATTAAAAACAAAAACAGCTACATTATAAAGTGATGTAAAATACTAAAAACGGGAACATATCTGTTGGTTTATGCCAGGTGTTTGAAGCCATTTAACATCTTATTTAATTGAATTCATTAATTTAAAAGAAACACAATTATAAAAAAATCATCAAAAAGAAAACATTGAATGAAAAGAGTGCAGAAAGAAGAAAAAAATTATTAGATCTGCCCCTTATTTAAAAAAAAGAATGAAATAACTTTAAACAATCACTTAAATTAATCACTTTAATATCCACTTTAAAGCTAGGAATAAAAAGAAACATGTTTTGTGTTAGCAGAATTTAATTCTAACTTTAAAACTTGTCCAAAATTAATAAAACTTTTCTCAAGTTGCCTTTTTGGACATGCATGCATATATTTGTACAAATTGTACTTGAGAGGAGATTATTACAGCCTCATATAAAATCAATGATGATCATGATATCGGAACTGGATCAGTATTGGCCGATATTCAGAGTTAGGTATCGGGATCAGAAGTTAAAAAAAATAAAAAAAATAAATAAAAAAAAATAATAATATATATATATATATATATATATATGTGTGTGTGTGTGTGTGTATGTATATGTATATGGATGTGTGTGTGTGTGTGTGTGTGTGTGAATTTTAAGGTTTTTGTGCTCTTTTCAGTCTTTCAAATAGGAACTGAGTTGAAAAAATAATGTTGATGATAAACTCTACAACTCCAATTGGCTTTAGCACCTCATTCAACACTCAGGCCTAAAAATCACATTAAAGAAGTTATGATTTTGAATAAATTTTATTTTTGACTTTAGTATTTTAATGCTTACACTATAAATATGTATTTGACACCTAACTTTCTTGATTAGAAACATTCCCACCTTTGGCACTTGTAATGGTTCCTATATTACATGTTTATTCTGTATATTCTTCTTGAAACTGGGCACAAACAGGCATGCTTTAAATGACTTACTGGTAAATACATAAATGTCTAACTCTGCGTAAACACACACAGCTTAAGAGCATTCAGAGCCATACACAGGGGGACGTACACTTAAATAGCAACTGAACATCTCCTCGGGCCATCAGTACATCAACAGTCCTACAGCTTTAACAGGCAGAATGCTCAAAGCACTGATGGATCACACCTTAACACTTTGGAGAGGAGAAACCACAAAACACCTGCATAGATTTATAAAAACAACCTTCAGTCCTACACTGCACAGCAGGTCTGTCACACACATTCATTTCAGAAACTGAGAAGCGGCGACTAAGAAGAAACTGTAAAGATGAAATGGATATTAATCTAAAATGTGTTTGTCTTACATGCTTACTTTAGGATTAGCAGCTTCCAGATTTTTCTTCTTTTTGCTTTTTAGTCTTACCTAAATGTTTTAGAATGGCAAGAAAATTTTAAAATCAGATGAAGAAAAGTAAATACAAAATGCTGCTTTTAAATGATTTTATTACTAAGGGGAAAAACTTTGAGAGCAAACCTGGATGCATGCGAACAAGTCTACTGCATACAGCACATTGTGTTCCTGTCAACAAACTATTATACAGCAATCTATAGCAATGGCCTGCAAGCAAAGACCTTGTATAACATTTGACCTTGATTTTTTTTTACATTGACCTTGAAGCAAGCATGATGAAATGTGTGTACAGCACACTGTCTAGTGAGCAAACCAGAAGTTGTGGACCACACCAGAGAAAGTTTATTATAAAAAAAGATAAATTTTACAGACATATAAACATACGTACTGATGGTCGGGTGATGACTATACCATAATATGTCCCGCCTTTGAAATAATATATAAATATTTTATATAAATACAAGTATATATACCTTATAGAATTATAAATTTAGTGCAATTAATCACACGTTTTGGAAAGTTGACTTGAGTTTCACTACCACACCTAGACTTGTAGGGTCAAGAAATCACTCAAATAGAGCTGTTATTCACAACGGAGAAATTAAAGAACAGTGATGAACTTTCCCGAGTAGCCGAACGATCAAAATGACTCCAAAAGAGCATCAATGATTCATCCAGGAGGTCCGAAAAACCAGAACATCTATAGCTCTACAGGCCTCACCTGTCCCTGTTAAGGTCAGAGCTTGTGATTCAATTAGAGACAAAGAGCAACGAGTTTCAAGGTGAAAACCACTGCTGACAAAAAATAAAAAATAAAATAGAGCAAAAAAAAAATAAAAAATTACAGAAAATACATCCCAAGACCACTACAGGCACAGACAGGTATAGAATTCTAAAATCATCACAGGATGTTTTGGAAAATACTCTGATGATGCAAAAGTGGAGCTTTTGGAAGGTGTGCATCACAGTCCATCTGATGCAAAACTAACTACATAAAAAAAACAACAACAACATCATATTAACAGTCAAACATGATGGTGGTAGTGTAACGGTTTAAGGCTGATTTTCATCAGAACCTGGATGTAATGAGATAATATGCGTCTGATATTATCCTTTATTTAAACGGATTCTTTCATTTTTCTGGACTAGGTCTTATCGTGCTTTGTGGAGTAAATGTGGACAGAGACGTGTTTAAATTTCTGACTCACCAACAACAGTGGGTCGTTTATTTTAAACGATTTAAAAACACATCACACATTTACATTAATTGGCAGATTGATTACAATTAACACAGCTTAATTAATGAGCTTTACATTGAGAAATCATACGGCCATGCTTTCTCACTTGCAACTGAAATACAACAGACATTTCTGAAAATATCTGGATTAATTACTGGCAGATAGAAGAGTTTTAAAGATGGGGAATGAAGGAGTTTAAATGGAGAGAAAAGATGTGTGAGGGAAAATGTGTTGACGAAGAACGACACCCTCCATTCGAACCCAGCTCTACCTCGGTACACTTCGGTAGTGGAAATCGACTCTTTACCTTGCAGAAGATATCTCAGCTTCGGTGTAGAGTTCTCTTTCAACGTTACCATTTCAGCGTCTCCGTAGGATAGCAGAGAAACGTCCGGAGTAGTGACGGTACTTTGTTCAACAGCACGCTCACCTCCCAGGTGGACTCACATGAGCTGTGAGCCCGTCAGAGTTCCACTCAGATGTGGAAGATTCCATAATCCCCACGAGACTCGAAAGAATCCCAACTAACTCCAGCACTTCAGAACTTTCGCTCGGTTCTGCTCTCAGAACTTTGGTTCATGTCTCAGAACTTTGAACTGACTGGAACTAGGAAGTGTCGACTTTTTAAAGAGTTCGCTTCCTGTCCCTTTTTTGGGAAATCCTGATTGGTTGAAAGAACCAACAGGGGTGTGGTTTTAGTGACGTAAGAGGTTACTACAAGTCAGAAAAACAGTGAGATGTTTTAAGAACAGACAGAGAAATGTTATGGCAAAATGAGAGACTCACAGGTGCCAGCTTCTTTTGTTTACCGTCTGCTAGGTTTAAAAACATGACAGTTCGTTCCAATAACTTCTTTGCGACTGTCTCCGACTTTTGACCAACATCACTCCTTCTCATTTCAGACAGAAGATCAAAAAATGCATAATTACTCTGTAACAGACATTAACTTGATTTCTACTTTGAATGAGGATTAAAAATCATTAATACTGTTTCACAGTTGATTTAAAATGAGTAGTTCACTTCAACATTTAAAATGGTTTGAACTAAACACACTTTGATTATCAAGATATTGTAAAATAGTAATGATAATAAAAAAGAGAGTGTTCTTTCAATTGATTAGTGTAGGACACACTTAGAAAGTCTCTGGATGAGCTTAATTTGTGTTTCTGGACTCAAATCAATGAAATAACAGTTCCTGTCCCAGGAAGGCCCTCAGGGTCATGTTTTGACCTGAGGCTTAGTTCACTACATGGACAACTTGCTATAAATGAGGAAATCATGACTTCTGCTCTTTACCAGAGAGATCAGAAGGAGAAAAACCAACCATCATTTTGCGATCTTGAACTTGTGTGCGTTCTGCAGCAGGACAATGATCTGAAGCGCAGCAACATCATACCTCCACAGAACATTTAACACTTGTTTGCCCATTATCGCAAATGCCTGCTTGCAGTTGTTGCTACTAAGGATGATAAAACCAATATTGGATTTAGGGGCAATTCCTTTTTTACTTTAAGACCAGGTTGGTTCATATACGAGTTGAAAAGGAGGTGCCGTGGATGAATTTCCATCAACCTGGCTGCAGTGCTCGAGCACCTGACCACCGAGATCATGGAGCTGGTGGGAACCTCGGCTCGTGACAATGGAAGAACTAGGATCATCCCCGAGCACCTTCAGTTGTCTGTCCGTGGTGACAAGGAGCTTTCAGGAAGTTCTGCTGCCCAGGAGGACCGAGAGGCCCGCTGAATCAACAGAAAGCTGGATCCAAGTGTAGCCAGATTCTTCGGATTTGCTGCAGGAGATCCTTCCTGCCCACAGATGTCAGCATGTATAACAACTTTTGAATGAAAGCAGGATGTTGAGCTATGACAACACTTAATTTCCCTTTGGGATTAATAAAGTATTTTTGAATTGAATTGAGTGTAGCCCCCCCCCCCCCCCCCCCCCCCCCCACACACACACACACCAATAAAATACAACAAAAAAAATCATCAGAGGAAATTAATTTAATGCAGCTGGGAGTGAAATGGCTGGGATCAAGATTGGCACCTCCAAAATCTCCGTCCATCATCCTAAATCCAAAAAGGGTGGATTGCCCTCTCAAGGTTGGGATTGAAGTGTTTCATCAAGTGCAGGACTTTAAGCATTCCTTGTGCTTAAAGTTTTGTTCACAAGTAGAATGGGTGTGAGATCAACAGATGGATTGGTGCAGCTTCTTCAAGTTTGCAAACAATGTGCCGGTTTGTTGTGGTGAAGGGGGGAGCTGATCTGCAAGGCAAAGCTCTCTCTTTACACATCTGTTTACATTCCTATCCTAACCTATGGTCACTAAGGTTCTGCTGAAGGATTCTTCCTTTTAAAAGGGAGTTTTTTCCTTTCCACTGTTACCAATTTGCTTGCTCAGGATGGGAGACTGCGATGAAGTCAAGATTCGAGTCTGCTGGCCTCCTTAGATAGAGAACTTTACTAATTGGCTTTTCTATGTATGTGTATGTTCCCGTAAAGTGCCCTGAGACAACTTTGTTGTGATATGGCACTATATAAATAAACTGGATTGAAATTGAATAGATAGGAGAGTGCAGTTATGCAGAAGAGACTTGGAGTAGAGCCGCTGCTCCTCCACATGAAAAGGAGCCTTTTGAGGTGGTTTCAAGATGCCCCCTGAACAGCTTCCTAGGGAGGGGAGCAGGGAAGACACTCCGGGGAAGACCCACGACACACTGGAGAGACATTTATTTGATAATCTGTAACATGTAACTGGGAGAAATACATTTTCACACCACTATAAGCTCAATATATGCAAATCTTACCTTGTATTTTTCCATTTATTTACCAGATCAGAGACTCTACTTCCTCAGACGGCTGAGGCGAGCTGGTCTGGGAAGCTCAGTCCTCACCTCCTTCTACAGGTGTGCAGTGGAGAGCATCCTGTGCTCCAGCATCAATGTGTGGCATGGAGGCTGCACAGCTGCAGAAAGAAAAGCTTTGCAGAGAGTGGTGAATGCTGCACAGAAATCTGTCGGAATCAGCCTCCCCACCATCACAGACATCTACACCTCCAGATGCAGGAAGAGGGCCACCTGCATCATGAAGGACCCCACTCACCCAGCACACACACTTTTTGCCCCACTCCCCTCAGGAAGGAGGTTAAGGAGCATTAAGTGTAGAACCACTAGACTGAGGAACAGCTTCTACCCTGAGGCTGTTAGACTCATGGATCTCTAACCAGAATAATCACTGTGAAAAACCATATCATGTTGCTGCTGATCTGTTTCATGTTGCTGCTGATCTGTTTCAATGTTGATGTGTTCATACGTGCACATCTGCTCACAGACTCATGTTCATGTTTGTGCTGATGTTCAATGTTTTATGTTATGAGTGCTTAGTGTATATTTAGTTGATGTTTTCCTTAGTTCATATCTTAGATGTTATTACTGTTTTTCTTATACATTTTATTGTTGGATGTAACTGGGACCCCGTGTACATAATTTCGCTCCACCACATGTACCACATGAGGTGCGAATGACAATAAAGGAACTCTGACTCTCTGACTCTGAGATCAGTTTTGGTTGACTACATGTATTAAAACTGTAGGATCTTTGCCATATGAGCTATCCACCAGTAACTATCACCACTGAAAGACTGCATAGAAACCAGCAGCTTATTCTGAGGGTTAAATCTGCTGCAATCACCCAAGTTGATACCTGCACACCTTCTTGTGGTTTTACTTGAGATTGGAGAAAACTGTGTTTACTCTGATTTTGGAAATAAATAAAAGAAGGCACTCTAACTTCCTTGTATTCCTTATCTGCAGCACCAATGCACTGCGGTGGAAAAAACAGAAAAACCAAAGGCTGCATTTCTGCAGAATCTGCAGCTAATGCCTTTAGGGGAAATTGTGAAGTGCAGCTACAATAACCTCCAGCAATATTTCAAACAGACACTTCATTTGAAGCTACTTCCATGACTAAGCATGGCTGTAGTTTTAACAGAGTTCTGTTCACTTTCAATCCTGAACATAGAGTTGTTTCTGCAACTGCAGGAGTTCTTTTAAACACCCAAAAAGCTGAGCATCCAGGAGTGGATAAGTGGAACTGTCCCATAGCTAATCCCTTGTACATAAACCAGTGATTCTATCTCTCTTAGACTAGTGTTTGGATTTCATTTTAGTCTGGGATTAGCATTCTAACATCATCAAACAAAAGAAATAGTAGAGATTCTGATACAGATTTTATGACAATAGCATGCCTGAAATATACACTTTAAATGAAACGTTTTTTTTCTAATAAACACAAAATATAGAAACTGAAGGTTTGTATTAAATAATTATTATATGAATTTTATCATCTATTAAATCTAACAACAGCCCATTGAAGTACAAAGTATTTTAAAGAATACTGTGATGATGCTTTAATATTTCCATATAGGCAATATTTATAATGGTAAATGGTAAATGTACTGTATTTATATGGCACCTTTCTATTTTATCAAGATACTCAAAGTGCTTTATAACACAATCTGTGTCCTCAATTATCCATTCATTCAGCACTCTACTATATCTATACAAGGATAATTGAACAAATCATTCTAAACAGACTAATCAGTGCTTTATCACATTCATAGACCAATAGGACACACATCGGAGGCAATGAGGAGTTCAGTGTCTTGCCCAGGGACACTTTGGCATGTGACTGCTGGTGGAATCAAACCCCCAACTCTTGTACTGAAGGACGACTGCTCTAACCAGTCAGCCAGATCCACCCCTTTGTGTCAGGGGTGGTCTGAAATTATTGTTTCACTTGAGAAATAGTTGTGACTTGCTTGTCTAGACATATTCATACACATTTAGAAATATAAAAGGTATTCGTCTGAATGTATGTGATTTATGCGAGAAAACATATTCTATTGCCTGAAAAAGTCATTCATTCTTGTAATTTGGAATCAGCATTAGCTTTGATTATAGCATTTAGCTGACGTGACATCACGTCAATGAATTAGTCATTCAGAGTGGACTCTCTCTCTCCCCATATATATATATATATATCTATATATATATCTATATATATATATATATATATTTACTGTATATATACAAAGTATAATATAAAAGTGTAGGGCCTCTGTTAAACCTTTTGTATGCAGACTACAAAGTACATACTCTGAAAACAATTAACAACTCACAATTTTCACAACTTTTCTTTTTCGCTACTGAGTGAACCTTTTTACTCCTCAGCAAATGTTACTTTTATCAAGCCACAAGTTCCTCTCCTATGTTTGTGTCTTCTCGCAATTATATATAACATTTCTACTTGGAGGCTTTCTACAAAAGAGAAAAATACAGGTATGGAAAGTGAGCAGTTTCTAACATGAGGCTGCTCTTTATCTCAAAACATAATTTTCAATGTCTGTAATGTAAGGCTCTTTTTTCTTCCTAAATTTCTAGCTTATCTTTTAAAAGAAACCCATTTGATTTTTATTTTTATTTTTTCCATTGCTGACCAGGTTAGCAATATTAGACTCGTTATTGTCTTTGAGTGCTTTTAACATTTATTGAAGTCCATACATTTCCATTCATCAACATTCTGAAAGGAGTTGTGAATTTTCCCAACATTGTTCTCTATATGTGTCATCTTGTAAGGGCCCACAAACCAGCAAGAGAGGCACAACAGATCTAAAATAAAACAAACAAACAAGAAAAACTTTACAACATAAGAAACTCATAAAGTGACTGACCTAATGATAGCGACAAGAAGGAAACTTGTCTGATCATGCCACAGTAACACGGGGAGGGGTAGTGGATTAAACTGAACAAAAATGGTACCACTTTACAATAAGGCTCCCCTTATAGATGGGTAATAAATAGTTACTAGATATGTTATTAATTCCTCTATAAACACTTTATAAATCAGTAATACCTGCTTATTATGCATTAATTAAGATTGAGAAAGAAACAAAACTGACCAGTTTCTTGCCAAATCTGTTCACCTATATATTTCATCTACACCTGTTATATTAAACATTTCAGACTAAGTTACTACCTTGAAAGCACAATAAGCATTTGTAAACCTTTTTTTTTGCATATAATATTGTACTTTATCACTGCATTATAAGTATCTATAGTTGTAGATACTTACATATATGGCGAAGCGACATATTTATGGATCTTTCCACTTTATTAGACAAACATGGGCTGATTCGACTTGTAGGGCGGTGCGACGTGTACGGCGGAAAGTACGGTTGCTTCGCCCTTGATATCTTTAATTTTTAGAAACCATCTTGTCTAATTAAAACAGTTAACAGCAATATGATAAATATGAAATAGAATATAAAAAGCCCACATGATGCCAACATTTGCTGATGACAATGAGAGGCACATTAACGAGCGCCTATGGAGCAAAGCTGGCCTAAGGGGGTCTAAAATCTTAAGATTAATAAAACCAGCAAAAAAAATCAATATATTGTGAAGGTAGAACACTCGCACATAACCTTTAAGCTGAACTTTATCTGAGATCGTACTCAAAACTGCATTACCCTTATTTTACTTTATTTTTACACACTGAGCACTATGATTTGTCTTGACTGCATCAATACTTTTATCATAAAACATAATTTGCAGCAAAAAACATAATGCAGGCTATCCTGGCAAATCTTCTAGCAGGTCAAAAAGAACAAGCTGCCTTCGTAAACCCAAGTAACCAGTGACAAATATCCATATTAAATCAATGTCAACCTGATAAACTGTTATAAATACTTTATAAGTACATAGTACTTGTTGAGTATAACACAAGTGTGCCTGCCCTGAATAATAAAAAAAAAAGAGAAACTTTGTTCTTTTACTAAATAAACTCCATTTCCTAATAACAAAGTTGTGAAGTCCTCTTTTCTTTCAAAGTACACACATCCAGATTTTCATATAAACTAGCTTCAAAATTAAACAAACAGCACAAAATATGGCAATAAGAAGCTAAATCTATAGCTCTGCATGGAGCCAGTGTGATGAGACAGGAATCATTCATACAGAGAGACAGGATTATTGAGATTAACCACAAGCCCTAAGAACTGATACCACGATGATTGGTGATATTGTTTGCATATTAAAATACTCTTATGATCACATCATAGTTTTCACACACCATCTAGTACCGATATAAATAGAAAACACAAAGTGCAACTTAACCTACATGCCCACTTAGTATAAACCGTGCGTCATGAAAACAAAATTGCAGCATACTGTAAATGTCAATGAATGAATTGTGCTTCAATCCTGCACATTTCTTATTATTTATTTAAATGTGTGAAGGAAATGTTTAACGCACAGAGTTAACTTTACTGTATTTGCAATGAAAAAGACAAAAGTCAAGAGTCATCAGAGCAAACGTTAGCTAATTAGAGAAATGAAAATGATAATCAAATGTAGATGAAAAATATTTAATCTACAATCTTCCCTGATGTTCGGTGTTAACTTCCTACAGGACAAGTTTTCATCACAGCTCCGGCTGCTGCAGAACATTAATAGATATTAAAATGTGTAAATGCTGTTTATTTTTCAAGGTGGAATGTGACAAAAAAAAAAAAAACAGCTTACTGATGCACAAGTCATGTTTAGCAGTAGTTAATGTCATTGTACAACTGAGAAATTATTTATTGACATTTTCTTGTTTTTTTGTTTTGCACCTCTGTGTGTCCGTGCTCTACACCTGTTTCTCCTTCTCTGGCTGTTCAGACAACATTTGAGCACTTTGGGCTCTTGTGGCCATCGTAGAGGAGCATC
>NC_056501.1:25224137-25234401 GCF_014905685.2 Nematolebias whitei | reverse complement strand
GGGGGGGGGGGGGTTGCTGGTCCTAAAATGGCCTCTGTCTTAGTGTACCTTAAATATTTGGCTGTGAAGCCTAAAGTGCTGAAACAAACTGACAAAAACAAGCAAACAAACAATCAAATAAGCAAAAAAACGAACAAATCATTGAGTTATTTGTATTTTGCCTTTTGAACTCAAAATATATACAACTAAATAAAATAAAACCATAACATTTCACGAGTAAATATTCTGTCTTTGTATAACCAAAATTTCAAATATATATATATATTTTTTATGATGTACCATTTCCTGATGAAATTCATGAAAATAATGAAGAATAGCCTAATTATGGGATGAAAGTGTAATTAAATTTCCATAACAAGTATCAAAGCTGTTGAAAATATTAAGTTTCATTAAGCAGTGTCAAGTACATTATGAGATATTTTGCTAACAGATGTGTAACACCAACGTTTAAGTTTAGTAATATACTGTATCTTGTACAATGTCTCTGAAAACCTGTGTTGGGGTGATTCTCAACTACCACCACACTAAATGTTAGCTCATCATATGTGTAATGAACAGAGAATTTTCAATGTCTTTATTTGCTAAGATCAATTAGCTGTGGCAGCCATCTTGAACTGGGTTAAGTTCAAAAGGTAATTAGTTTGGATGTGATTACTTTTTTTAGACAGAAGCTCTTTGTGATGCAACCTGGAATGTGTTAACTCTAATTAGAAAAAAAAAAAGAATGTAGATTATAAAATAAATGTAAACAATGATGTATATAAATGACAACAAGGCTGCAGTGACCTAAAAAGAAGCTTCATGGTCTACTGATTATTCAGTGATGTATTACTTATAAACATTAGGCAAGTAAAATAATAGGCATCTCCACCACTGTTTGGTACACCCCCCCCCCAAAAAAAATAAAAAATAAAATAAAATAAATAAATAAAAAATAATAATAATAAATAAAAAAATTGGGGAAAAAAAGTTCACAGACACAGATGGCAGACTGTTAAATTTGATGTTTTTATATTTTTGTGTGTGAATATGTATCTTACAACAGGAGAGAAAACATAAAAAACTAGCTCAGGGGGAATGAAAAACAGTTGAGGTTAATCAAATGGCTCAGAAACAGTTCAGATCTCAGTCTGATTAAAGATTTATTGAGGAAATTGAAGACATTTGTCCGTAACAAGGGTTCATTCAGCAGGCTGATCAGTAACCAGCTGTGGGAAAAAGCCTCACCCTTTCTGATAAACAATATTTGACTTTTCGTTAGTGAGAGCTGTCTATAAAACCATTAGAGGTGACACAGTTATTGTTACTTAAGTTGTTGATTTAGTGCTTTTCCTATTCTGATTAATCTGAAAAAGTAAAATGCAATAAATTCTAGTTTTACTTATTTTGGAGCCTCGAGGACTCATTTACAAGAGAGACCTGATTTCAACAAAGAATGATGACAACAATGGACAACAGCGACAACAATAAACAGTTATAAAAAGTCATACAGGTTTTTTTGTTTACTATTACTACAAAATTACTAATGTTTAGCGGTTGAATAAAAAAAAATTATGGATTACATGTGATTTTTCTTTCCTGTAAATTACAGCTAAATATCCTCCAAGTATAACTATTCTGTTGTTGCCAGTTATTATAGTGTTATTGTTTTTACTTTCATCTTGCTCATAAAGCAACATGTAAAGTCCCTACTGCATCAAGATGTATTTTAATTAGCTCATAATTCAACATTAATATATTACACATGTTAATGAATTGACTTAAAGATTCTCAGTGAACAGCATTATTTCATAAAATCTTTTAAACCACACATAGTTGTCATCAATAAAACAAACAACTGAAATAGTAAAAGGTTTCTTCACATTTGACACTTTCAAATATGGAGCAACTGTCTTTTACACCGACTCTAAAACAAACAAGTGGTGCAGCGATGGCCCCTTCACTGAAGGATTTGAACAGTGAAGGTTTGTACTTTCTGGGATGTGTTTTTCTGGAATGGAATTGAACAGGTATGGACTGCAAGCAAACCTGCTTGGTTTTGGGGCAAGACGTTCAAGTGGGTAGGATGAAAACAGGTAGGTGGTTTTATTTCATTTTTTATGCTCAGCCAAGGCACAGAGTGACGGACCGTGGCGAGTGGAAGGAGCAATTTTATCCACCACCAGGCGCAATGGTGGAGCCAGGGGGAGGCTAATGGTGGCCTTCGCCACCAGAGATAAATCTTAGGCCACTCCAAGAGCCACCTAAATCATTTGAGGGAACTTAGAAGTGTTTGATTGGCCGTCTTGAATTTTTATATGGCACCCAATTTACTAAAGTGACCTTTCTTACGTCTGGATGCAGCCACACACCAAAATGGAAGTTGGCACATTGCTTATTTTTGACATAATAATTTGAGGAAACTATACGTATAAGCAATATAAAAACTAGAAAACATAGTTTCATCAAAAGACTGAGGTGGCTGGTTTACAAATATATATAATATATATAGTGGTGGCCATTTTGGATTTTGATTTGGTATCTTAATTTTTGATGGTGAACTTTTTACGGTTAAATTCAGCCACACAAGCAAATAGAAGTTGGAATATTGCTTATTTTTTAAACTTATCCAGCTCACGAGACGGATGGACATTTATGATGGCATCTATCTTAGATTTTGACCTGGCAACCTCATTTTTGAACTGAACTTTTCTTTTGCGTAGATGTAACCTCACACCAAAATGGAAGTCCATACCCCACTTAGTGATCCTACTCACAACATACACGGATGGACAGACAAATGGAAGGACTGACAGGCAGTATTTCCAACCCCCTCTTTTTGCTCCACAAAGTTGGACAAATAATTCTTGTTATAGGAATACAAATGATCTACTGCCTTTCATGCCGGAGTTTTAAACTAAGATCATTCTATGTTGAAAATTGATGAGAGTTAATGTTGTTGTGGTCAAACCTTAAACATTGCTGAGATGTTTTGCTAACAAATAGACATTCACACACACAGAAAGACCTAAAACAATATTAACCCTTTATTACCTTTTAGCAGTAGGAGATAATGTTTTTATTGTTAAAAAAAGGTTAAATTGTGTCATCTGGACCAGTTTATTTAAGTGAGAAATGTTTTGTCTTCCATCCAGAGGACTTCCCCAGTCTACGGCCTGCCAACCAGATTTGTCCCATAGGTGGCCTTCACTTATCTGATGGTTTTTGATGATCTTTGATGGTTGATTGTTTTGAAGGGGTGTGTTTGCCATGTGTTAAAAGCCTACTTTTGAGATTCCAACAGAAGGTTTGGTTTGAAACACAGCACTGAAGTTTACCTATGGGACAGATCTGGTTGGCAGGCCGTAGTCTTAAGAAGTCCTCTGGATGGAAGACGAAATGTTTCTCAAAGAAACTAGTCCAGATAACATGATTGAACCTTTTTTATTTTTATCTACCTGGATGATTGAGCTTACAACCTTTCTTTTTGTGTTTGTTTTATTGTTAGTTCCAGCGTGAGTCTGTGTGAGCGACTTTAATCCTGCAAATGCCTGAAATATGGGTTTGTCATCCTAAAAGTTCACAAATCACAGCAATTACTTGAGTTAAGTTCTGATTTTTGTAAAAAAATTTTAAGGAAATTTGTGTTGGGAACAGCACTATGGCCAAGAGTTGGTAACGACCAGAAATGCTACTTTGCTTTAATCATTTAGAGCCTTTGTTTATAACACATGCAATAATTGAATACTCTTTTAAGTTCTTGACTTTGCCTTGAGTTAACTCATTTGTCTAAGAAGATTTCTAAAGATTAGATGAAGATTTAACACAGTGGTTCCTATTCAGATAAAGTTGTGATTTATTCCAAGTTCTCCGCAAATTAAACATTGAGTTTAGGTTTTAGACAATATCTCCCCACTAAAAAGTTTGATTATTTCAGGGACCGTTTTTACATTTTCATTAAAGTATCAGATGAGAGAAAAGTTAATGTGACATACGTTATTTGACTAAACTTCCTACATCAAGTCAATATTCATTTAGAGCAATGCAATAAATTGAAATGGTTCACTGTGCATCTGCGATTGGTCTATAAATTGTATTTTATGGTTTACATTTGTGGTTTGGATGAGAGCCCAAAGGGAGAGATGAGGGTAGAGTGAGAGGCGATGAGAACCTGACATGGAGAAAAGAATGAGAAAGCAAGGAGAGGTGAGGTGAGGAGAAAAAACTAAAAACTCTTGTTCTACCCTTTAGTCACTGCAACAGATTTTATTAAACTGTAAGAAATAATCAAATGACAAAGTTCATAGTAAAAGAGAAGAATGAGTACATGGTAGAAGGGACAGATAAAGAGCAGAATATAAAGTTTAGGGCAAAGAACAAGAAAAACAAACAAGTGAAACACATTGTGTCTCTGCGCTAAAAATGAATGATCTATGTTCACTATAACACATCATAATTAAAATGTTTAAGGCTGGTTCCTTCATCCCTAAATGCTCATCATTGTTGATAATACCTGTGTTTAAGTGAATATCATGTAGTCTTTATATTCAGCTTTATCATTTATTTGAGAAGAAATTGTACTCCAGGAGCTAGAATGTTCATGTAACATCATGTGTTACACATTTTACACACATTACATGCATTAATGATTGAAAACATGTTGCCTGCGTAAACTGACTGTCTTTGTCTTGGATCAAAGAAAGCCTTGATTGACAGGTATGTGTAGATTATTGTAGATACAAAAGCGGTTCATGCCTTGAGTTATGTGATATTTTTACTATGTGCAATGAGAAAACATACAAATCATATTTTATTTTTAAAAGTGTCAGGTGAAGAAAGACAACTACTAGAAAGCAACAACTTTATTGGGAAAAACAGTTTTGGAAAACTTAGAATTTTTTATTTTTTTTACCAAACACATTCTCCAAAACAAAATCACAGAAGAATAATGAAGAATACTAAGGTCTTTTGTACAATAAATAATGCATTATTAGTTGTAGCAAATCCTAAAGGAAGGCATTATGCATGCCACCTTGCATGCCAAAGACTCTAGCAAATATTTCACAATTTTTTTTAGTGCTCAATTGGGATGACTCTCAGGTACTTCCACAACAAGCCTTGGTTGAGTAGCCGTAAAACGAATTGGGTTGTAGCTATTTGTGAGTGTGTTAAGGTTGATTAGCGCTCACATCTATTTTGTATCAGGTTGACTCTAAAATGTATTCAGTTGTCGGGGCACATCAAATGAATGTTTATGAAATATTTTTCTAACAGACTCAAATTAATGTTGGTAAAAGTACAAAATCTCATTTCAGCAACCTTAGTTGAAATGAAATTAATTAATTTAACTCTTCTTCTTTTCGGCTTAATCTTCTTCAGGGGTCTCCACAGTGAGTCATCCTCCTCCACCTCACTCTGTCCTCTGCATCCTCTGTCCTCACTCCAACTACCTCCTTGTCCTCTCTAACTGCATCCATATATCTCTTCTTTGGCCATCCTCTCTCTTTTTCCTGGCAACTGCATTTCTAACATCCTTTTACCAATATAAATGGTAAATGGTTAATGGACTGTACTTATATAACGCCTTTCTATCTTATTGAGATACTCAAAGTGCTTTACACTACAATCTGTGTACTCATTTACCCATTCATACAGCACTCTACTAGATCTCTACAAAGCTAATTGAACAAATCATTCTAAAGAGACTAATCAGTGCTTTATCACATTCATACACCAATGGGACACACATCGGAGGCAACGAGGGGCTCAGTGTCTTGCCCAGGGACACTTCGGCATGTGACTGCTGATGGATTCGAACCCCTAACTCTTGCATTGGAGGACGACTGCTCTAACCACTCAGCCACAGCCGCCCTTAATATACCCACCGTCCATCCTCTTGACATGTCCAAACCATCTCAGTCTGGCCTCTGTGGGACCCTGTGTACATAATTTCGCTCCACCACATGTACCACATGAGGTGCGAATGACAATAAAGAAACTCTGACTCTGACTCTCTGACTCTCTAACTTTATCTCTGGTTGTTCAACCTGTGCTGTACCTCTGATTATTTTATTCCTAATCTAAATCCTAATCTCAACTAGGGGGTGAGTAGACTAGTCAACTAGTCGATTCTAGGACATCTCATGAGTTTTTAAATTTCACATGGACTAGTCACAGTCAGTGATTGTGTCACGTGATCAGCGTCGAGCCACTGGCTACAAAACGGATTCTTCCAAGCAGATGGAAGGTTGAGGAGCAGGCAAAGTCTTCCCAAACAGCTAGAAATCCATCAACAGTGTGGAAGTATTTCACTAAATATGATCTTGTTCTTAGTTTTAAAACAGGGGTGCATACCACTGGAGAATCCATCAACACTCACCACCACCTGTGGAGAATCCACCACTGCCACCACCGCCACAGTGGTTTATTTTATTTAGTGGATTAAAGAAAATAAAACTAACTTTTGCAGCTTAATAATTGTTTTTTTTTTCCAAATGATAGGAGCATAAACATATGCTCCCAATATCCTGATGCATGCTCAATAATCCAGGTAGAAAAATCCAATGTCCAGAGGATTAGATTGAACTTTTTTGGAAATGCTCCCAATGTTTTTTTGTTCTTTTTTTGTAAATAATAAATTACATTTTTTTGCTAATTTTTTTAGCATCTTGAGTTCCTATGAGATCATCAACTAGTCGACATTGACTCGACTATTATCGTTTTAATATAGACTTAAAAAAAATAATTAGTTGTTCAACCCCATCTCAATATAGCTGGTCTCACCACCGTCTGGTAAACTTTTTCTTTGACCTTTGCTGCCACCCTTTTGTTGCAAATCACTCCTGAAACTTTTCTCCATCCACTCCATCCTGTCTAGACTCTCTTTTTCACCTCTATATTACATTCCCCATTTTCTTGGACAGTGGACCCCAAGTACTTGAAGTCCTGCACCTTTGTGACCTCTGCTCCTTGTAGCCTCACTGTTCCACCTGTCTCACACACATACTCTGTCTACAGCTGACTTTCATTCCTCTTCCTTCAAGTGCATATCTTCACTTATTCAAGTTCTTTTCCACCTGTTCTCTATTTTCACCATAGATCACGTCATCTGCAAACATCATAGTCCACAGGGATTCCTGCCTGACCCCATCTGTTAGTCGGTCCATCACAAAAACAAACAAGAAGGGGCTCAGAACTGATCCTTGATGCAGTCCCACCTCCACCTTGAAGCTTTCTGTCACTCCTACAGCACATCTCACCACAGTCCTGCTGTCCTCATACATGTCCTGTACCAGTCTAACATACTTCTCTGCCACTCCAGATTTCTTCATCCAACACCACACCTCCTCCCTCAGCACTCTGTCATATGCTTTTTCTAAATCCACAAAGACACAATGAAGTTCTTTCTGACCCTCTCTGTATTTCTATAGCAACATCCTCAAAGCAAAGATGGCATCTATGATGCTCTTTCTTGGCATGAAATCATACTGCTGCTCACTAATAGTCATTTCTTGTCTAAGTCTTGCTTCCACAACTCACTCCCAGATCTTCATTGTGTGGCTCATCAACATAATTTCCCTGTAGTTGCTATAACTCTGTACATCACCCTTGTTCTTAAAAATGGGCACCAGCACACTTCTTCTCCATTCCTCACAGATTTTCTCCCCTTCAAATATGTCATTGAATATTTGAGTCAAAAACCTCACTGCCAACTCTCCAAGACATTTCCAAACCTCCACTGGTATGTCCTCAGGTCCTACTACCTTCCCCTTCTTCATTTTTTTCAGAACTATCTGAACTTTACCGTCACAAATCTTTCTCACTTCTTGGCCCACAGTTTCTATGACCTCTACTCTTCTTTCCTTTTCCTTATCTTTATTCATTAGCTCCTCAAAATACTCCTTTCATCTTCCCATAATGGTCTCCTCACTTATTAGAACATTATCATTCCTATCTTTAACAAGCCTAACCTGTTGCACATCGTTTCCAGCCTGATCTGTCTGTCTCATCAATCGGTACAAGTCCTTCTCACCTTCTTTAGTGTCCAGCCTCCTATACAACTCATCATACCTTCTGGTTTGTCCTAGCTACCTCCCTCTTTGCTCCACGTTGAATCTGCTTATATTTCTGTCTCTTCTCTTCAGTCCTCTCACTGTCATATTTATTCTAGGCTAATCTTTTTCTCTGAATACCTTCCTGCACTTCACTTTTCCAACCCCAGGTTTCTTTAACATCTATTCTCTCTCCAGATGACATGCCAAGTACCTTCCTTCCTGTTTCTAATTACTGTTGCTGTAGTAGCCTGGTCACCTGGAAGCTTTTTGTTTCCAATCAGAGCCTTTAACAGCTCCTCTCTGAACTCTTTACAACATTCTTCTTTTCTCAGCTTACACCGTTTGGTCTTCTTCTCTGATTTGACTTTTTTCTCTTCTTCACAACAACAGTCATTCTACACACAACCATCTGATGCTGCCCATGCTCTCCCCTGCCACAACCTTACAGTCTCCAATCTCCCTCAGGTTTCCTCTTCTTCACAGAATGTAGTCTACATGTGTACTCCCGCCTCTACTCTTATAGGTCACTATGCTCCTCCCTCTTTTGGAAATAAGTGTTGACTACAGCCATTTCCATTCGCTTGGCAAAATCCACCACCATCTGGCCTTCCTGGTTTCTTTTCTTGACACCAAACATACCCATCACATTCTCATATCCTCTGTTTCCTTCACCAACATGTCCACTCAGGTTTTCTCCGATCACCATTCTCTCTTCCCTCAGAATACTTTCTTTCACTTCATCCAGATCCTTCCGAAATGTATCTTTCTCCTCTACATTACATCCAACCTGTGGAGCAAAACCATTTACAACATTTATCATCAGACCTTCTACTTCTACCTTCAGACATGTCACTTTATTAGACACTATTTTCACGTCTACTACATTCTTTGCTAACTCCTCCTTCAGGACATTTTGCTTTCTATCCACACCATGGTAAAACAGTATAAACCATGCTCAAATGCTGCAAGCCTTGCTGCCCTTCCACTTGGTCTCTTGGACACAAAAAACATCTACCTTCCTTCTCTGCATCATGTCAGCCAGCTATCTACCATTGTCAGTCATTGTCCCCACATTTAATGCTGCCATCCACAGTCGTACCTTTTTGACTTTCTTCTTCTCCCTCTGTTTCCTGACATGTTTCCCTTCTCATGGTCTATGACTAACAGTAGCACAATTTACGCCGGCACCCTGTTTGTCAACAGCACTGGTGGAAGTCATTGTTAAACCGGACCTCAACCCATTCGATATGGTGTCACTTAGATAAACTAGCATATTAGTTCTGGCAAAAGTGTTCTGGGCTTGGGATCGGCACAAGAGATGCACTGTCTTGTGCTTCCTAGTGGCTGGTTTAATTAATTTACCTCATAATCCTTAAAAAGTGTAAAAAGAAGTTAAAGTGCAGGAGTGCAGAACATTCTAGATAACTCTAAACAGCTCTGTACATTTACCAACCACTGAATTACTAATGCAATTACTAATGCAACATCCCAGCACTCAGGTGACAGATGAATAAATATGAGTTTGTTCAGTGAGACACCTGCTCAGCCATTTGATCAGAGAGAAAACAATAAAGAAGAGGACAGGCGATGGGATAGATGAAGGTGGAACTGCTGAGAACCAGTTTCACTGATGGAGCATTGTGATTTGGTCCTGAAGCAAGCTGTCTGCGTTGCTCTGACTGATTCAGGAACTGAAGGAGGAGGCAGTCAGGGATAAAATAAAGGATGAAAACATCGGGGGAAACACTTTTGAACTCAACAAAAAGAAAGTTTGCATAAAAGAAGAAGAAAAGTAAGAACATTTGCAAAAAGAGAATGCTAAATGGCTTCATTTTTTTCCGTTAGTAAAACCCTTTCAAACTGTTGCTTTTATTTTCAGTTGTTGCATTGTCCTAGATCCCAAATATGAATAAACAAACAACTAAACAACTAATACCCCAGTTCATTAAAAATTAAAGACCATTGACAATTACAAGTGTTAAGACAGACTCACTTATACAAAATAATAAACCACTGTTAGGGTTCTATCTATCTATCTATCTATCTATCTATCTATCTATCTATCTATCTATCTATCTATCTATCTATCTATCTATCTATCTATCTATCTATCTATCTATCTATCTATCTATCTATCTATCTATCTATCTATCTATCTATCTATCTATCTATCTATCTATCTATCTATCTATCTATCTATCTATCTATCTATCTATCTATCTATCTATCTA
>NC_056501.1:25221900-25224037 GCF_014905685.2 Nematolebias whitei | reverse complement strand
CTGTCTGTCTATCTATCTATCTATCTATCTATCTATCTATCTATCTATCTATCTATCTATCTATCTATCTATCTATCTATCTATCTATCTATCTATCTATCTATCTATCTGTCTGTCTGTCTGTCTGTCTGTCTGTCTGTCTGTCTGTCTGTCTGTCTGTCTGTCTGTCTGTCTGTCTGTCTGTCTGTCTGTCTGTCTGTCTGTCTGTCTCTCTCTCTCTGTATCTCATCAGTACTCATTGACATTGAACACAGGATGATTAGATTTAGATTTAATTTTTCTTTGATTCTGATGGTGTTTATTCTTTTTTGTTATTCCACAACATTTGACACAGTGTGATCTGATTTACAGTAGTATTTCACTGTTTAATTATGTTTTGTGTTTTTATAATTTTTATTCCATGCACTGTATATCTTGTTACTTTTTGTTTGATGCTGTGATCTTTTTAAGCACTTTAGTAACATTTTGTTTTAAATGTCTATATACAGTGAATACATCTAACTTGACTTGACTTGACTAACGTAGAAATGTCAAACTTCCCAACTAGACACCTCATGTGTCAGCAATGATTATTTTTGATTTTAGAGTCATGTGAGCAAATGTCAGGGTCAAAGGTCACACTTTCCTTTATTGTGCTAAAATTTGATAACCATAGAAAACTCAACATTCACAGCTGGACATCATGTGGATTAGCAAAGATCACTTTTGATTTTTAAGGTCATGGGGTCAAATATCAAGGTCAAATGTCACTCCTTTTTTTAAACAGCTCTAAATTGGGAACCCCTTCACATAGAAATCTCAAACTTGACAGCTGGACACCTCATGGGTCAATAATGATCTCTATTGATTTTATGGCTAAATGTAACTTTGTTAAACTGGATTTACCATTGATTCCCTACTTTTCACTCTGTTAACTTTTACTTTGAATCTTGGAAGTAATTTCCTACTTCTGCTATTAGCTAGCTTTTTCTTGCTATTTTTGTGTTTCACTACTTCTAGCTCTTAGCTGTATCTTGCAAGCATTTCAATACTTTTGTGCCTTTATACTTTTTTGCACGCATTTTGCTACTTCTGACTAAGCTAGCTGTTTTAATTTCTTGCTAGCATTTAACTAATTTTGGTAGTTAACTAGAGCTTTCATGCAATTTGCTAGTGTTTCACTACTTCTGACACCTAGCTAGCATTTTTCTGCTTTTTGCTAGCATTTCACTATTTCTGCTTCTAAGCTAGCTTTATGAACCTTTTTTAACTAGAGTTTAGTACAATTTTCAAACTGTAGCAAATCCAATCTGTTACATCTAGCTACCAATACACCTCTGAAATTCTAATGCCAGACAAACAACATAACAATACATTCACTCGTCTCCAGATCATACCCACCCCACACAATTTTTTCTGATCATCCCCAACTATCTAATGAAGTTCTTTAAACCACTTTTTTTTCTGATGGTCCCCGACTACCTAATGAAGTTCCGTAAATCTCTTTTTTTGGTAGTCACCAACTACATATCAAAGATCTCCAAACTATTTTATTTTTGATAGTCCTGACTATACAGCAAAGTTAACTGAACTTCATTTTATTTTAATTTTTTTATTTATGTATTTATTTTTAACAACAATATCTTAGATATGTTAAATAAAATCAGTGCTTTACCCTCAGTGCATGCGGCTCGTCTCTGGTCGGACTTCCGTCACCTGTGTCGACCCACCACCAGCAGACCTGGCCTCACTAAAGTTGGCAATTCAGCCAGAAGACTTTCAGTTCAAGAGATCAAGACTCCTCCATGCATGGTTTCAGGTGCAAGCCTGATGTGTTCCGAGGTCTGATGTTTGGGACTGGCCTCGAAGGACCAAAGTGTTGGAGAAAAATATTCTTGCCTACCTTACTTACTCAAAAACAACCACACTCAACAGCCTGAGAAGATTTTTAACCTGCATTTACTCACAAGGTGAGATTTTCAGGACAATTTATACAAATATACATAAATACTACTAATAAAAATAAAATAAAGCACACATACCAGTCACAAGAATCTGCCCCAAGCCGCCTTCTCAGTTGCTTTTATACCCTTATCAATTAAGTCGAGTTCACAGAACTTGGAGGTGTCCTTGGCTGCCAGCTGCTTGCTATATATAT
>NC_056501.1:25201108-25221500 GCF_014905685.2 Nematolebias whitei | reverse complement strand
TTACCTTGGGATGTATATATATAAAACAAAGCTGTGAATGTGAACAAAAGTTGTAAACAGCTGTTTGAAATTTCTATATTGTCTGTCTTTTATATTTTTCCAAAGTCTAGTTTAGTCCTGAGGAAATCCAAATCTGATCCCCCGGAGGAAACAATGACTTGAGTTCTGCCTATTGAAGCAAATCTCAATGCTTGGCAGTGCTAATCTCTCCCTGTGGTCTGTTGTTAATTCAGCCTTTGGGGTGAGCTGAAGCACTGACTGAGAAAATGCAAAGACAATTTTGCCCTGTGGAAAGTCGGTGGGAGTAATTATGCATGAAGAAGATGGTTATTGCTGCATTAGATGTGAGCAAAGAACTAACAGATGGTACTTCCTTCCAGTCCTTCACTCCTGGTCAACCTTTAGATGACAAAGTCACTGCTAACAATACTTTATTATGCATGCAGATGGACTGTAGTCACACGAGACCTGTCTAAAAAGTTATTCTTGCTCAAATATTACACCTGAATGATTTTTATTTTTTGCTTAAAAATGCAACACATATCAGACGTACTCAAAAAGAAAATCTTAGTCATTTGTCTGCTTTGCGCTATGCTTTACAAAAGCTCATTGGGGATATTTTATAGATTTCTCATTAACCATCGGTTGGAGACAGTTTTGAAATATGAGGCTGTTTTTGTTACAAGACATCTCTGCCATTATAAGCCTTATTACAATAATATGGGACTGCTGATTTAACAGTCACACGATTCTGCTTCCCTATACTCACTCTGTATTCTTATGCTAGTTTTAACTTTTAATTTTCTGAAGCTTCTAATATTTTGTTAGTTTTGGATTGCCTTTTGCTCTTTTTAGCCACTGGCTATTCAAATACTTTTAGCAAGCCTTTTGCTACATTTGCCTTTTACTTACCTTTCTGTTATTTAGATTTTAGTTATCCTTTTGCCATCATTCTTTAACTTTTATCTAGTGTTGAACTTGTTTAAGCTTTAATAACTCAGCAGACATTCAAAGTACTGTACATTTTTACAGAAAATGATGATTCCTTCTCCTTTTATTATTGTTTTTATGGTTATTATTATTATTATTATCATTATTATTAAGAAGAAGAATAAATTATTTTACTTTAAATAATTATCATGGAGAGCAGGTAAAACTATTTGTTGAACAATTAAAAAAAACTTTAATCAGTTTCATTATTTTCTGCACCAGTCTGAGGTAATTAGATACATTTGCTGAAACATCCCATGACACATTGTGTATAGTTTCAGTAAGTTTTACATCCATGCACTGCTATGATTTTTATTTATTTATTTTGCCTATGTGATAGCTACATATTTTATTTTAGTGAGTCTCAGCTCATGTCTTCTGTATCATAGTCAGTCTGATTTGTTACAAATAGAAACTTAGCCAGAAGTTCTGGCATTAAGTTTTAATTTACCTTGTGCTGCTATGGATTCCTCACAATCACTTATAGCCTCACTGCTATGCCTCACAGCAAGATGGTCCTGGGTTCAATCGCCGGTTGGACCTGTGGTCTTTCTGGGTGGAGTTTGCATGTTCTTCTCATGTTTGCATGGGTTTTCTCCAGGTACTCTGGTTTCCTCCCACAGACCAAATGAACATGCATGTTAGGCTGCCCAGGCCCAGGCCTTCCTTGCAAAAGAAATCTGTGATCTCAGTGGGATTTTCCTGGTTAAATAAAGGTTAAATAAATGGATTGCTTTGAGAACTAATGGAACTACTTGTTCTATTTTTTTTTCTTCTTTCAGTCTTTTTCAAACTCACATTATAAAACAGATCCTTACCTCTGTATTGACTCCCACTTTGCTTGGATAAGTGTGACCTTGTTGTTTGTTTGTCATGTTTGCCTTTTTTTTTTTTGTCATATTAACAACATGTATTTTAATAAGACTATACTTGATGAAACTAATCTATTTTAAAATAATGTTTTAAAAACTTATTAAAAAATATTTAACATACATCTACAACGGATACATTTTTTTGAATATACCCAGTTCAAGGTTGCAGCCACAGCTATGTGAACATAGGGAACACAACTCAGTAATATTTACATATGATTAGCTGAATTTTGGTGTGTTAGAAGCTGAGGCTGATCCCAATCACATTGTGAGCACTAGCATGATTCCTGCTTTTAAACTTTAGCATGATTTGGTCTGTTTGTCTGCAAAACATTTCAAGAACCAGTGAACAGATTTTACTGAAGCTCTCAGAAAATTAAAGAACCAGCATTGCTTAAATAAATGCTTATTCGTTTTTCAAACTAAAGTTTTGAACTAAGATTTTTTATAAAAACAAGTAGGTAGGTTGTAGCAGTTTTAACAAAAGTTGTAAAAACTGTCACACGTTATCCCATGTGTTACCACTCAGAGTATCTCATAGGGATGACTATCAGCTATATAGGTTGAGCTGAATATTTGTATAAATGACTTAGAGACATTTTGCAATTGGCTGATTTCAATTTGCTGTGGGGGCCATCTTGAATTGTGTTGTCTCCAGATGTTAAGGAGTTGCAGATGTAAAAGCAATGATTTTTTTTTGAGAGCTTCATTAAGATCCATTCTTTGGTTCGTGAGATATTTTGATAACAGACATGCACTGTGTGCACACCAACCTAAATACGGGCAAAACCTTTTTAAACACCTTCACCTTTGACAAACTAAGATTTAACTTTATTGAAATAACTGGATGAGGGAATGGACTAATTCACTTGTTCTGTCTGCTGTTTTTTTCAGCTCCACTGAGAGCATCATGTCTCCTCTAACCTGTTTGTATCTTTACCTGCACTGTTTTTCCTGTCAGTTTGTCAAAGTGTATTTGATATTTCATTTCAAGGGTGAAACAAAACAAATATTCACAAGGATTGGCCAAAATTTAAACTACCATTTAAAACTACCTTTTTAGGCCTCACTGCAAGTTTTGGACCAGGACATCCACAGTCTGTAGAGAGAAACTTCAACTTTTCAGCATCAGTAGTCAGGGTACCACATCTGCAGATGCTCGCAGGCTGACTACAAATCTAACCCTGTTATTGAGACTGCACAGAATCACAAAGAGGAACTCCACAGAACCCTGGAATCCTGAGAGAACAAAGTAAAGTTTGTTGAAAAAGTCAAAGTGAGGTTTGACCAAACAGTGAGGAGAAGTTGAGACCTGAAGATGTCTCATTCCTTCTGTACAGAAGGCCACAGTGGGAAGAGTCGGGGAACTTCAAGTCCAACGTCTTCACCTGACTACATGTCAACAGAAAAAGAACAGCAGCTGCCTGAAAGCCCATGGAGACGTGCTGTAGGGTAACATCCCCACCTTTGCTCTTTCTTTCTGGCAGAGGAATGAAGCAGAACAATAGAAGTAAAATGCATTCATTTTCATTTCAGACATTGGTTCCAACAGTTATTTTTTTTCACCGGTTTCAGGTTATCATGCGATCTGCAATAAGGTCAGCCTTTACAATTTAGTTTTTATGTAAATGTGTCTTGTTTTTTCTAAAATGTTTCTTTTTAATCAAAGCACCAGAGGAGACATGCTGTTTAGGAATCAGAACATTTGGCAGGTGTCTTTTTGTTAGACATTCTCAACTAACAATGCCATGTCTGCCAAGAATGTTGCATTGATCTGGGTATTCATTATTCTGTCCAATTCCAACAAACAGAAATAACTACAGCCCCCTGTTGTACTGTAAAACAGCTAAACAGGGAAGGGTCATTTTGTTTCCTTTTAGCTATTTTTTCTCAAAGGAAAAAGTTCCCTGGTTGTATTTTGTTTAATGCATTTTTTATTTTACTGCTCTCTACATGAAACATGGTGTTGTTGGATGAACATATGGAGCATAAGCATATTGAATAAGATTAGAGCTGTTTGTCTGACAACATGTTGCCTCTTTGTGGCCAACTCTGTGGGGATTTGTGCCCATCAGTGACAGTTTACTACGTAGGAGGAGGAGGACGTGTTATGGAGAACAAGATAAGTGATAAGTACATACAGTATGTATTGCTTGCATGGCCAGGCATACTAAACATATGTTACGATAGAGGACAACAATATTACAGGTGACACCAGTAGCCTTTGAGCAGATAAAAAAAAGACTTGCTAAGAGAAGCAAGTCAAGATGTATGAATTTAAATTTACTTAAGAAAAACATACAAATTTAAGGTTAAATTACGAATTTGAGGAAATACTGACTAAAATAAATTGCCTAGTAATCATTGAAAGAAGGCATATCAGTTATGCCCTTTAAAACCACAGTTTTACACCAAAATCATCCTTTGCTGAGAAGGGATGGTCTTGCATCCTCTGTCTCTTTCTTTGGCATCTGTGATTACTCACAGGTGCCTTCACTTGGTGTAATTGGTGTTTCCTGTATATAAGTCTTTGACCTGGCAGTGTCTATGTTCACTGGTGATGACCCATCTGTATCGTGAGTACTCCCCTGATCATTATATGTTTGTTTTGCTGCCCTGTCAGCTCATATACATCCTGAGTCCTTGCCTGCCTGCCTGCACCACTGGGTTCACCAGTCCCAGTTTTTTGTGACAGAATGACTCTCAGTTTCTACTACCACACCAAACATTACCTCAATTTCGACAAAACAAACTTAGTTGTAGTCATTTTTTTAAATAAGTAATGCTGATTAGCTGTAATGGCTGTCTTTAGTTGAAGTGACTCCAAAAGTTAACCGGTTGTAAATAGTTGTCCTCTCAAACCCAGCCGGTCAAAGCAGATGGCCATTTGTCCTTTAGCCTGGTTCTGCTGGAGGTTTCTTCATTTTAAAAGGGAACTTTTCCTTTCCACTGTTGTCGTTGTGCTTGCTCAGTTTGTTAGACTGTGACAAAGTGAAGATTCAATGAGTCTGCTGGCTTCCTTAAAGAACTTTACTAATTGGCTTTTCTATGTATGTGAATGTTTTTGTAAAGTGCCTTGAGACAACTTTGTTTAGAATTGGCGCTATATAAATAAACTGAATTGAATTGTAAATGCACATCTATTGATTACTTTGAGTTAGATTAAAATCTAGCTGAGATATTTTGCTAACACAGAGAGTTTACGTCAACAGTTGATGTCCAAATGGTAAGCAAATATTTTAGTGCAATGTGTTGCACGCAAATGTTATGAGGATACAGGCTCAGCCACTACTGCACCAAACTGTAGCTCAACATCCCTTAAAATTTGCTGAACTGTAGCCATTTTAGTGTTTCCTAAGGTCACATGACTGTGGCAGCCATCTTGAATGGGATTCACTACAAAAGTAAATCAGTTGTAGATATTCATATTCATTCATTATTTGCTGAATGTTTCATAAAATTCATCCACTGATTAATGATGTCTTGCTAGTACTACAGCAGCAAGCAATAATTAGAATGTGAATTTTCTGTGTTGTTGTAATTTACATAAAGCAGTGAATGATAGTTAATGCCTATTTTCAGTAAAGACAATAATACAACTCAACACAAAGCCTATTAACTCCGGAGTCTGGGAGGGATCCTTCAAAGATGTTTTTCAAAGAACTATATCAATAATTTGTAATTCTCACATGAAGTATCAGCCAATATTCAGCTTAGACAGCCTGTGGCAAACAACCAGCAATGATGTTTGAGATCTATCTGATGTGTGCCATTGTTGTTTTAGATCATCTTTGCCCTGAAAGAGACTAGATTTATTCATCTTTAACTCTTGTCTCAAATGAACTTTTTAAAACTACAATTCCCCAATTAAACACTACTTTTATTTCTGAACAAACTTTATTCTGTACAAACAGAAACCTGATTCCTTCAAAATGAAAACCTGACTTGAACCAACCCTGCAGCTCTACCAGAAAATGGGGGCATGGCAGCCATAGCTAAATCAAGCATTTTATTAGTTCAATAAATTCCTTAAATATAAAAAGTAAACACCATTTTCATGACTTTAGAATGGCTCACTCTCAGAGTTTCTCCTCCTGACAAGAAAACTCAACCTCTTGTTCTTGCTTCATTGCATTGTTTTTCAGTCTTAGACACTTTCATCTCTTCTTTTGTCATTACTATATTTTTCCTCTGTTTATACATATGAACATTTTTAATACTAAATAATGCTAGTTTAACCACACTAAATTATTGGACTCTTACAAATTGAGGTTATTGTGCCTTTCAGTTGATGGGTTTTAAACTGACTTTCTTGACAGTTATTAGATGTGTGACACAAATTATTGACAAGTATTATCATCTGTATCTAGAACTGCAGAGGGGGTCATTTTCACCCAAAAACTAACACGCTGCAAACTCTACCATTGTGTCAAAGCCACAGGTGATGCAATGGCATTCGAGACATATTGCAATCAGCTGACTAACAAAATAAACAGTAACAAAAATATTGGATTATTTATATTTTTATGCAAAAATGGCAAAGAGCTTTCGTGAAAACTGCCAATAACTACTTTAGACAACAATTGTTATATATATATACATATATATATATATATATATATATATATATATATATATATATATATATATATAAATATATATATATATATATGAGTTGAAAAGGAAACAAATTAATGCAGTTTTGCTTTAATTATGGCTGCAACAACGGTGATTAAGAATGTCCCCCTCTGTCTCATTGGGACAGACACAAAGCAAATGGCTAAATTGATTATATATTTTTAATTAATTTCGTTTCCTTAATTTCCACATATATACGAAGGGCATTTTCTAATATTGAGTAAAAAAAAAAATTCTGTCTGATCTGAAGATTTCAACTTGGCCTCAAGAAATGAAACAAAAAAAAAACGTTATATTCAAAAATACCTTTCATTGGACTCTGCATGTGGCTCACTCTGGTCACTGTGATGAGGTGGACACAGAAACAGTGTTGCTGAAATATCTCTGCACTTTAAATATATTATTTTATAAACTTGGTTACGCAAAAAGTCACTTTGAAAAAACAATCTTCTGTGTTCCACAACTGTAAAAATCTAATCTTCAATACAACATAAGAAAGTGGTGAAAGGCCTAATTATTCGACTCAGTTTCTTTCTCTCTGTGCTGTCTGAGTTAATGTCGACAATTAGGGCTTCTCTCTATCCCAACTAGACTCTTTAAGGGTCTTCTACCCCATTAATACCTCTGTTGTCAGTGAGATCAATCTTTTTCTAAACTGGCTGTGAATCACATGCCTTTAAAAGGACTGTAATTAAACCAGAGTAAAAAAAAAAAGAAGAAATTGCTTGTTTTGGGGTTTTTACTTTCTACAAACAAAGATCTACAACTTTTCATTAATTTCTAAAACACTGAAAATGTTGTCTTGTAAAAAATAATTCTACAACCCCAAAAAATGTTTGTATACAATTTTAAGCAGTACAATGCCACAGTGAACCAAATTAAGTTATAAATGACCTTTATCTTAAGAATCAGATTCAGCTTTATTATCACTGTACAGTCAAGTACAGCAACATTAGTCTTTACATCCATCTGAAAGATTGATAGAAGTGTACAGGGGCTGCCACTTCTAAGATGCGCTGCACTTATTGCTTAGATAAAAAAAGGGAAGAAAACTTAAAAAGAGAGGTATACAAAAGAAAGATATCTCACACCATGTCAAAGACAGGCCACAGTTTGAGCCATCCATCCATCCATTTTCTTCTGCTTATCCGGGGTCGGGTCACGTGGGTAGCAGCTTAAATAGGGAGGCCCAGACTTCCCTCTCCCCAGTCACTTGGTCCAGCTCCTCCGGGGGAATCCCAAGGCGTTCCCAGGCCAGCCGAGAAACATAGTCCCTCCAGCGTGTCCTGGGTCTTCCTCTGGGTTTCCTCCCGGTGGGACGTGTCCGGAAAACCTCACCAGGGAGGCGATCAGGAGGCATCCTAAACAGATGCCTGAGCCACCTCAACTGGCTCCTCTCGACGTGGAGAAGCAGCGGCTCTACTCTGAGTCCCTCCTGGATGATCGAGCTTCTCACCCTACTCTAAGGGAGAGCCCAGACACCCTGCGGAGAAAACTCATTTCGGCTGCTTGTATCCGAGATCTCGTTCTTTCGGTCACAACCCAAAGCTCATGACCATAGATGAGGGTAGGAACGTAGATCGACCGGTAAGTTAAGAGCTTCGCCTTTTGACTCAGCTCTCTCTTCACCACGACAGACCTGTGCAGCGCCCGCTTCACTGCAGATGCTGCACCTATCCACCTATTGATCTCAAGCTCCATTTTTCCTTGATTCGTGAACAAGACCCCAAGATACTTGAACTCCTTCACTTGGGGCAGGACCTCTTCCCCGACCCAGAGAGGGCACCCTACCCTTTTCCGGCTCAAGACCATGGCCTCGGATTTGGAGGAAGTGATCTTTGTTTGAGGCATAAAAAAATCTACCACAGCAAAACAACATAAATAGACATAATGCATATGCGTGTGGAGGAAGTAAGGGGTGGGGTCCCAGCACAGCCGCCTGGTGAGCGATGCAGCCCTTTGGGAAGGGAGGCCAGTGGAGGCATTGAGTTTAGGGAAAGTTGTAGCACAGCACAGTCCAGAGACATTGTCCTGATAAGAGGTATTTGTTTATCAGCCAGCTCAGTTGAGCTCTGTTGATGGTCCATGACCTTGGAGAAGGGAGGGGGTGGGGAGGGGGCAGAGCGTCGTTGTATCCATAACATCCAAGGAGAAATTTGAGATTGACCACCTTCCAAGGCCAGGTCCAGATTCAGATATCAACATTTTTTTTTTGGTCAGGTTGAATAAGTAAATTTCCGTGTCTGCCTTACAATCTCACTAGTACATTCTCTCATGGTGACGCCAAACAGCCGAATATGACTACGTACGCTAAGTCGAGCTTACAACTTCTCCAAGATTTATTCGTTCCAACCATTCGTGGACACTGCCAGAAAGTTCCACAGTCCTAAAAAGGATCAGCCTGTTCAGCTTGATACAGCACCACATATACAGTAGTTCGCAGATAGTCTTCTTGAGTGTTGCCCAGCTCAGCACATTCTCCACATTCCAGGCAGCTTAAACAGCTGCTGATGTTTCTGAATTTGTTGACAATCCAGATTTCCACTGAATCCAAACAGTAAAATCCAGTTTTCATATATCCAATTACGTTTCTGTCAAGGTAAGAGGGTCCTCGTTCATCCTGACTATCTGTTGCAAAAAAATTGATCAATTTTGTGGAGAAACCAGCTGATCAAATCCATCGTTACAATTCAGAAGGTATGCAAAGAAAAGCGGGCGTTCTGAAAAAGATTCACAAGACAAAGAGCAATGCAGGGACGAGCGAGGGACAGAGCAGAGAAGGATGCATCTGCCTTCCACCTTTCGGAGATCAAGCAAGAAAAACTATTGTCTCCAAAAATTGGTTCCGCTTCATTCATTCATTCAACCTTTATTTAGACAGGTTAAGCCCATTGAGCCTCAGGGACTCATTTACAAGAGAGACCTGATTTTAACAAAGAATGATGACAACAGTGGGCAACAAAGACAATAATAGACTATCATAAAGGATGTATACAAATTGAGATTTATTTTTTTAACAAGTCAAAATAAAATGGTATTTAAAAGAAAATGTAACAAAAACAGCTTGTAGGGCAGAAAACTAAAACAAGAACATGTAAAACTAAAACAAGAACATGTCTGTTTTTTCCCAAGAAATTAACAGATATTTAAAGCCACTTAGAGAGGTCAAGGTCACTTAGCTGGTGGTGTTGGACTGAAGCCCAGCATTCTACACTACAGAACAAATCTTGTTTTAAAAGTAAAATATTGCTTTGACCTGGTTTAAGCTTTATTTGTTTTTATTAATAAACACTCTGCCCTTTTTTCAGTTTCAGGATTTTGGGAGTCAGGACACTATAAATAATCAGATCTTTACCACGTTATTACCACCTGTTCAAATGTAATTTGAAGTGTACAAACATGTGCACATTCCACCATGTCATCATTAACAAATAAAATTTAAGCCAAACTGGAAAAGCTGTGAGCGAACAATTTAGTCCGCATTTCCTACCTCTATAGGATTTAGAAGTAGAAGTGTCCAACATATGCTGCTGATCAGTTGCACTTGCTTAATATATCATCAATGTCGCCACCTCTATAAAAGCAAAAGTTTTTTTTGTTTTTCAGTTTGCCTCTCTGAAGCATGCAGATGTTTGTTAATACAATACTAAAGGGCAAGACATTGGCAATGGCCTTAGAGAAGCAAATGTAAATTGCTGCCCATCAATTTGAGAAGGGTTAAAGGGCTTTTCCAAATAATTTTGGAGCACATCATTTTATATATAGAAAGATTACAAAAGTTAAGTCAGTTCCTCTTCAGTTTTTCTTTTTTTTTTAATCCATCCAGTGGACCTGACAACTTTTTTTTAGATTTTCTAACTGGATTGAGCATGTATCAGGATATACAGAGAGACATTATTCACAAGAGAAACACTGTTGAAAACAGCTGCCGATCTTCACAAGTGTAGAGGTGATAAGATCCAAGACACTGCTAAGTGAAACTTTAATAAAAATAAAAAGATCACAGGGCAGTAAAACAAGCAACACACAAACTACAGCAAGTAGTGTTAAAACACCCCATAGAAGAGCATAAGCACAAAGAGTGGGCAGTATGATGGTACAACGGCAGAGAAAACCAGGAGTATACATATAGAAGAAGGGATTGTGGTGAGTTTCATGTTGAAGTGCAGCTGTGAGGTTTTGGTAGATCAGGAGAGCTGAGGAAAAATGGTCTGTGACCAAATGAGACAAAGTAAACTGAAAACAAACGAAGCACATGAGAATATCAGAATAAACTTTATTGTCATTGCACAGTTTAGCACATCAACAATACATTCCAGTACAGCCATCCAACAAGGGAAGATGGAAATGCATGGAGGCTGCAGTTTTGGTGAAGCGCTGGCCTCATCACTTAGGTAAGAAAAGGGAATAAAAACATTTGGAAAGAGGGAATAATAAATAAAAAAAAATCTCTCACACTGTTTCCTTGACACACAGAGAACAGTGTAAGGTAGCAAGAAAAACTACCTCAGCACAAGCAACATAGATCTACATAATACATTCTGAGGAAGCAGACAAAGGTGGTGAGATTGTGCATGAACACAACCAGAACGTTCCATAGTTCTGATTAAGGTGGCACAGTGTCTATCAGCCGGTGCTGCTCTGATAAGGGTCCACAGATGTTCTCGGTGGGGGTGGGGTGGGGGGTTATTAAAATACAACAAAGAATTGTGTGACTGTATTATTTTAATTGTTGACAATAACTCAAACTAGAAACACTAAAACAAAGAATCATGACATGAGAGGACATTCAAGTAAATTCATCCAATGCTCTGACGGACTAATTTCAAAACACCCAAGAGTTCCATCGTGAACTCCTAAGCTAGCAGGTTAAACGTTTTTCAATTTTTATTAAGAGTTGTTTTCATGATAATTATAGGCAGAAAAAAAAAGGTCAAAATTGTTTAATGCAGTTTGACATATATCTTTTATATACAGTAAAATGTAAATAGGCTTTTTCTAAAGTTAGGAGAAATTTAATACATCTGTTTACATAAACAGTGAAGATCATATCTGTTGAAAGAAGTAGAGCTGTGATTCGGCTGCTCTTAGTACTCCATGATAGCACTTCAGTTTTGCACATACTATCAAACTGAAACACATACAGTAGGAACTCACAGGAGGCCTGACAAACACTGAGTGTGATCTGTGGTGAAATAACCATGGATGATATATCAGCAGGTTGTATGAAGAACGTCTTGATTGTGATCATAAGACTTGAACATTTATGATCTCCACAGCATGGAGGCTTAACAGCCAGTTAACCTCTTGATTCATTTTGACTCGTGATGTGCAGCCCATTTAGATCATACAGTACATATCTCATATCTCATTCATCTGACATACTTGGACTGCAGATTTATGTCCACAGATGTTGATGTACCTGCTCCTCTTTATCCTCTTTATCATTTTCAGGGGTCATGTGTTACACAGCCTGAGTCAGTGCTTCAGTGGATCCAATGGATTTCTTGAGTGGCTGAGCAATGAAACCAGAACAAAAAAATAAGGTTGTTAATGCCCACACTGACCTCAGGCTGAACTAATATCACAACCAGCTGTTCTGCCTAATGACTTATTGACTTTTTTGATAATGTGGCCTGAAGTAAAAAAGAAAGAAAGAAAGATTTAGTCTAGAGGTGAAGAGGAAATAGACAACCACAACAAGTCTACTCCATTTTAGACCTAAAGAAAAGCACTCAGGAAAGACATGTTCATCTAAAAATGACACAAATTAAGCAACCGGTTCATTTACATAGGCTGTTTGACAACATTATTGTCTCAGTTGTTTTAATTTAAATTCACTTCAAAGTAATCTGGTTCAAGCTAGTTGTATTTTTTTCAAACTACAGCTCATTATTCCACCCACTTAAAATGTTTCAGGCCTTAATAGCAAGTCAAATTTCACTCTAAAAGTAGTTCCAGAAGTAGATTGGTGTTGTGACCTAACGCTGCACAATAAATGTTAATGATATCTTTGTTCAAGTTTTGTGAAAACTTACAATTCATTTTCAAAGCTGCCATAAAAATGAAGCTTTATAAAGATAAATTAATTCATAGAAAAAATTCTGTAAATAAGCAAAAGTGTTTTTCAGTATTTCAGCCTTGCATCCACATTGTAATATCCCAAAATGATGTTTTTTGGAAAATGGGTTCCAGTGTGGAAAAAAAAAACACTAAAAAAACATCTTCTTGACCAGACAGGAAGTGTTGGAACTCCAGGTGAGGTCACTGGATATATGCACCCCAGGTACCTGTAGCAGGAGACCACCTCCACAACTGCTCCTTCGATGTGTAGGGGATGAAGAGGATCCTTTTCCCTTCTGAAATCCATCACCATCTCCTTGGTCTTCTTCACACTGATGTAGAGATTATTGTCTCTACACCACTGCACCAGGTGTTCCACCTCATCTCTGTATTTGGGCTCATCATTGTTCGTGATGCGTCCCACTACTGTTGTGTTGTCTGCAAACTTCAATATATGACAGCTGGGGTGTCTAGCCGAGCAGTCATATGCCAGCAGAGCGAACAAGAGGGGGCTTAGCACAGAGCCCTGGGGTGAGCCAGTGTTGAGGGTGATGGAGGAGGAGACAATGTTGTGGATCCGGACAGTCTGAGGTCTGCTGGTCATGAAGTCCAGAATCCAGTTCCCCAGTGTCCATGAAAGAAGAGCTTCTGCACCAGGGTCTGTGGGATGATGGTGTTGAAGACTGAGGAGGAATCCAGAAAGAGCAGACTGATTTAAGAATTTCTGTTCTCAAGGTGGGTGAGGACTGTGTGGACCACCGATGAGATGGCGTCAGCAGTGGAATGGTTTCTTCTGTAGGCGTACTGATGTGGGTCCACAGTGATGTCGATGGAGTCCTTGATGTGGGTCATGACAAGCGTCTCGAAGCACTTCATGACTACCGATGTTAAGGCTATAAGTCGGTAGTCATTCAGGCCTGTCACTGTGGAGCACTTGGGTACATGGATGTTGGACTTAAAGCAGGTGGGGACAAATGCCAGTGAAGTGTTGAAGATGTCTGCCAACACCTCAGACAGCTGGTGTGCACAGTCCTTCAGCACCCGGCCTAGAATGCTGTCAGGCCTGGCAGCCTTATGGGGGTTGATTCCAAAAGGGTCTTACTCACACCTGCTGTGATCACACAGATTGGCGTGTCACCGGGTGGAGGTATAAGTCTGGTGGTGTGGTGGTGGTGGTGGTGGGGGTGTTAGGATCCTCAAAGTGAGCATAGAACTTATTGAGTGAATCTGGCAATATGGGGTCCCTTGGGAATTGTGCATTGTTGCAGTTCGTAACACACTTGATGCCCTTAAACATGTGCTGGGGGTCGTTGGTGATGACGTGACCCTGCATTTTCTGGGCGTTTGTACCTTTGGCCCTTGCATTGCCTGCTGTCAGTCTTTTCCTCACCTGTCTGACACCTCACCTGTCCTGAACGCAGCATCCCTAGATTTCAGCAGAGCTCTCACCTCATCATTCAGCCAGCGTTTCTGGTTTGGACAACAGAAAGGACGCCCTTGTGTAGACATCTCAAACATAGCCTTATGGAAATAATAATGTCATAGCCCCAGCTTTTGCTTAGCCTACAACCACAAGCGTGACAGAAGAAAAATTATGTTTGAGATTGTGCAACCACAGAAAAACTTAATTTGTACTGTATCACTTCAAAGAGCAGAGAGGCTGATGAAGAATAATGTTGCCTTGAATAGAGAAGAAACTGAAACATATTTATTATTACATCAAATAATCTAAAGCCACAGAGTTTAAAAAAAAAAAAAATTAACATAAATTTTCTTAACTGTCAAGACTACTAAAAAAAACTTTGCAGAAAATTGTAAACAATAAATCTAAAGTATATATTTAGAAAACAAGGGAAAGGGAATAGCTTTAAAAGAATGAAACCTGATGTGCTTTGAATATTGTGAAGGTTATTCTTCTCTTCAGGCATCTTCACGTCCTCATGCACAGGTATTGATGTTGATTTTTATATTGCACAAAGCAGAAGTATAAATTCCACCTTAGATCTCAGTGAGTTACATTATCTGCCGCTTGATAAAATTCATATACTGTATACGTAAATTGGGCTATTGTTGAAAATAAAGCCGCTCTTATAAAATATTTTAGAGAAACTTTCTGTGTACAACATGTATCTAATTGTGTCAACAAGCAATCTATGCGTTCAATCAGTTTCAAGGACTTGTTGACCTGATAAAACGACATTAGCGGTTGTTATTGCTCATGCATTTATTGGAAAAGTGGCACTTACTTGACTCCTTCATGCAACGTTTTTTTCTCCCACATTAGAACATTGTTGTTCAATGCTTGTTTAATTTTAAATATTGTGCGCTCAGTTTGAGGTCAAACTTTCATTGTTTGTTGTCCTCAGTGTTTATCAGTTATCACAACGGATGATCCCAGCTTATTACCTGAAAGCATTAAAGGACATCTGTCCATATCTACGAGATAAGAACTGATATTGTATATTCTTGGCAGACCAAAAAATATGATCAAATTCATGAACAATATTTTGGCCACCGGCTGAAATCATATAGCTAAATATTTGTTTTGTTTGTTTGTTGTTTTTAATTTAGCCATTTAATTTAGCCTTTGCTAAATGACTGACTTTGAAAGCTGAAACCCCTCAACATACGCCTTGTACACATTACCATCATCATTTAAAGGTGACTTTCTTACTACTGTATTTAACTGAAAACACAAACTACTTTGAAGAAGAAAAACAGTGTTTTGATAAAGCATGCACAACATTTCCCCCTCTGGGTTTTGTTCAAACTCTCATCGATATTCACCAAATTCCATAAAGGAAGAGAGCCGTGAAGCTGCATCGTATATGTTTGTTTCTGTTTCGAGTTGAACCAACTGTGCTGCACTAAACTGATAAAGAATTGCTGATGGTTGAGTCTTTTACACAAAAAGTCTTTGCACATTAGCAGACAATTCAGGACAGCTCTCTGAATGAGCCTTTGCTTAGGCGTATCCTGGACCTGACTGGTACTGACACGGGTCTAAAAATAGCTCCAGGACCTCCAAGCAGCACAGTCGACCTACAGCCACAGAACAAGCTTGTTAGTCCAAAAACTTGCCTGTATGAATTTTTGATGTCAAATCTAAACCTCTGCAATACATAAAACAATTTTGCACACTCTTTGTTTTGTTAAACTGACAGCAGGTCTGGTTGTTACTGATTACAGCTGGCACCCAAGTGGGATTGAATTCAGACCGTAGCCTGAAAAACACTGGCTAAACTTTGTGTCAGAGAATAAATCAACTGAGGAAGCATGACAAATATCTTCAGAAGTCTCAGCACAGTCAGAGACAGCACTGGGTTTGAATCTGTTAAAATGATCCAGTCGGACAATGAGATAAAACAGTTAACATCTTCTTTGTAAATTTGATTTTGAAGCATCCGTGATTATTATTTTTTTTTTTTTGGTACTTTTTATTTTTTTGTCTCAAGACAAATGTTTTGTATTTTTCAAGACTGTGTTGGAAACATTTAGTAAAATAATTACTCAGGAGTCTGGGATTGACGTTTGACAACATTTTATTAAAAGTTAATTCATTCCACCTTTATTTATACAGGTAAATCCCATTGAGCCTCGAGGACTCATTTACAAGAGAGACCTGATTTCAACAAAGATGACAACAATGGACAACAGCAACATCAATAAACAGTTATAAAAAGTCATACAGATTTTTTATTTTTTTTTAACCAATAGGATGGCTAAAAAACAAAAGTTACAAAAAACAGCTAGATTCTAAGGCGACTGTAGAAAACTAAAAACAGGAACATGTCTGCATTGGTCCCTGCCAGGAGTCCAACAGATTCTTAAAGCAACTTAGAGAGGTCAAGGCCGAGAGCTTCAAATGTTTTTGTAAGATATTCCAGGAAACAGGAGCGGAGTAGGAGAAGGCCCTTTTGCCTAGTTCAGTCCACACTGAGGGAACACTGCAGGTAATAATGTCCTGAGAGCGCACGCTGTAGCTGCACTCACGCAGAGACATGTAGGAGGAGATGTATGAAGGCAGCAGACCAAGAAGTGATTTAAAGATGAAAATATACCAGTGAGAGAGTCTGCGTGAAGTTAATGATGACCAGTTAACCAGTGAATACAGGGTGCAGTGGTGGGTACGATAATCACAGCCAGTTATGAATCTTAGTGCACCATGATAGACAGCATCCAACATCTGCAGGGTTCTTGTAGGAACGTTCATGTAAATAATGTCACCATAATCAATTGAGGGAAGGAAAGTCACAGTTACAAGGTGTTTTCTAGCATTCAGGGTTAGACAGGATCTGTTTCTGAAAAAGAAACCCAGTTTAACTTTCAGTTTCTTTACCAAGTTTTCCACATGAAGCTTAAAAGAGAGATGTGAGTCGACCAAGATACCCAAATATTTATAGGAATCAACAAACTCAATGGGGACATAATTTGAGGATGAAATCAGAGGAAGAACTGCTGGGACTGACTTCCTATTTGAAAAAAAGTATCCCTTTGGTTTTGTCGGCATTTAGGACAAAATAATAATAAATACAAAAAATACTTGCGAGGAAAGAGTTGCTCTCACATCAAAATGAACGTCACCCTCCTAAAAAGGGCAAACATCTCTATAACATGAACACATATATCAAGACATATCAGAAAACTTAATTAGTGTGCATGAACATGCACACTAATGAGATAACTTTTGTTCCTCCGAGAACATTTTTTGCCGCCTGACCTCTGTGGCAAACACTAACTTCACTCCCTGCTATTAAATCTCTCTTAAAAACACACCTGTTTCCACTGACGTTTAACATAGTATGATATGATTTAGTATTTCATTGATTCTCATTGTTTTTGTGTTATTATGTTTTTATTTTGATGCTTTTTAATTATATCTTGTTATTATTCTTTTTTATTTAATTTACTGCCTTGATCTTATTGTTAAGCACTTTGGTTACTGCTGTTCTAAATGTGCTTTATAAATAAATTTGACTTGGTTACTTGATATTATTGTGACCATTCACACTTCTAATTGTTTAGAACATTCAGTAAATTATTGCTATCATTTTTTTGATCTTATGACATTTATGTTTTTTGAAATATTAAACTTTATTTAAGTTCCATTAAGATACATTGGGAAAACTTTCAGCAGCTTGGATTTGGTCCAACATCGCACCTTCGGACAACTTTTTAATGGATGTTCTGCAGTCTTAGAGACTCCATTAAGCAGCCTACAAAGGTCCAGCGGTCCCAGAATTATAAGTTATTCCTTCCAGCATTATAAATTAAAACCATGTCCACCATCTGTTAACTAAGGGGTGTGACAGAGGTCAGGGACAGGCAGATGTACTGTGGACCGTCTTCTCAGTTTTTTATTTTATTTTTACATTTTAAAGTCTGCTGAAAGTGCCTGACCTAATCAGCATGATGAGTGACAGCTGTGCCTTAACTTTCAGTCAGGGTGCTGACTCCTGTAGAAACCAACACGCAAACTATTACACTTAACTTACATGCCCCTTTAATATCAGGCTCTGATGTTTTCTTATCCAATGCTACCTATGTAGCCATTTTCTCATCTTCTACCTCTATTTTGTTTCGGCAGCATTGATTCAGGCAAAGCACACTCACTGTGACTTTGACTGAGTCCTTCAACATAATGAGGAACACCATTTGTTGGGGTCAATGGTGCCCATGTCCAACAGTCGCTGTGCGAGAGGCGGGGGACACCCTGGACAGGTCACATGTCCATCACAGTTACTGACAAGCTGCCAAAGAATGAGAAGGTCTTAGTCATATCCAGTCTTACTCTTAAGGAAAATAAAATATTGAAATGGACAAAGTGAAAAAGCAAATCGTTCACTTGGCTCCACCATAAGAAACTGATGACGAGTGGCTCTATTCATTTTCTGTGGTTTCTGACACGGGCTGTGGTATAACTGTTTGTTCATCTACTAAACAGTGCCTGACAGAGCCAGTCATTTTGAAGTGACTTCAAAATTACCAACGGTGCATGTTCATTTGCTTTTGTGTTCTTGTGTTGGAACAGTAATGGACTGGGCGTACTTTGTGTCTCGTCCAGTGACAGCAGGGTCAGGCTACAGCCATTACTGGTCACATAAATGGATCAATGACTTCCATTAAGTGTTGGAGGTTTTACTTAGTCAGGTTGAAGAAACTCTAAAATCTGTGACCTGTTAAGGTCACTATGTTTTGATTAGTTTCTCTGGCCTCTTGAGTTGTGGTGTTGGGTTTTTGTCAAGCTCTTGTTGTATTATCCCCCACCTTGAGGATTGTGTGTGTGGGGGAGGGGGGGGGGGGTACATGTGTGTGCATGTTAGCAAAATATCTCATGAACCACTGGTCAGATTTCAATGAAACTCCCTGCAAATAATTACAACTGATTACCTTTTGGAGTCAACCCGATTCAAAATGATTGCTGTAGATAATAAACTTATCAAACACAAACATCTTGTTAACTCAATATTTTTTAACAATATTGTGCTAAATCTTGGTATGGTACTAGATTGCTTTATATCAGATACAATAATCAGATTTACCTTAATAATCTGTACTGGGAAGGTGAAAATCACTTACTGAAATATCTTATTAATACCATATTTGTTTTTATAATATAGACAGGTGATTTTTGTTTTGTTTAAGCATGTAGTTAAATATCTTTCTAGTACCAAATAAAAATAATGTCCCGTTTCATTGTTGCATGTTGTACACAAAGTTGAAGCAGAAAAAAATGCTAACGATGCAGCTGAAGAGGGAAAGTATACTGGTAGCTGAAAATGAAGAAAAAAATATAGAAAATAATTGGGCAAAGTTGAAAATTAAAAAAATGAATGTAGTTGAAAAAGTAGGAAAATCAAGATGAAAGAAAAAGTGAAAAATAAAAAATAAGTAGAAGTAACTGCAGAAGAACAGGATGAAGTTGAAGAAAAACATTTTGAAAGAAATTTAGTAGAGTAATTTGTAGAAACAAAGGATAAAAAGTACAAAATAAATACAAAAAATGCGTAGGTGGAAAATAAATCAGAATCTGAATAAACTTTATTATCATTGTACTGAAATACAGTGAGATTATGTTCGTACAGTCATCTGAAAGGTGGGCGGAGTGCACGTTGCTGCTGTAAATATAATATAAAGTAAAGAATTTGAAGGAAAAAAGAACTGAATAAAAATAAATAAATTGAAGAAAAATCGAAGGACCTGGAAAGTACGAAATTAAAGTAAAGTGTTTAGTATTTTGTATAATAATTTAATATTCTTGTTAGAAGTTAGAACGTTTACTAATGTAAAGAAATCGCCTGTTTGTAGACAATGTCTGTCTGAGCGTGAAATGTTGGGACTTATTACAGCTATAGAGATAATTAGAAAAATATATGAATGATTGATGTTCTAACATTTTTCAGTCAGGTCATCTGGACATTTCTTTCTTGTGCTGAAACTGTCCAGATGACCTGACTGAAACATTTTAGATTTTATACCTGGATTATTGAGCATGGACTTTGTTAATGATTGATGTTGTTTTCTGGCATGGAAAGCCAGTCAGTAAGAGTGTCCAAACTTGTTAGACATAATTATTATTGTTCAAATAAAATTCTATCCAGCTGTCAATTTCTAAATTCTTTTAATTTTGAATGAAAAAAAAAAACAACTGAAAAAGTTAACATAAAGAAAATACTAAAAAAGCCAAATTTTATTAAGGAACCTAAAATGATGAAGAAAAAAATAAATAAATAGTTAGCCCAGTATATCCAAGAAAGTTCAATCTGGTCCTCTGGACATTCAAAAAAAACAAAAAACAAAACAAAGCAAAAAAAAAAAAAAAAAAAAAA
>NC_056501.1:25187386-25201008 GCF_014905685.2 Nematolebias whitei | reverse complement strand
AAAAATGTAGAAACGTTTCGTCTCTCATCCAAGAGACTTCCTCAGTCGGAGGTGCTGTTTTCAGCTCAGTCTCTTAAATAGCACCTTCTCAGAGTGGATCAACCAGTTTGCTGCTGACAACCAAAACCAGCTGATCACATGATCAAGAAGGACCATCAGCCTAACAAAGGATCATTAGCACACTGATGGCTGTTTACTATTCAAAGGGGGTTGAGTGATACTAGCAATCACAGCATTGTAAGAGGGGGACAGTTGAACCCGGAGGCCTCCACCCCTGTTTAATGATGGACGGTTTCTTTTCACAAAGATGGCCTCCTTTACTCCTCTCTCAAACCATCGTTCCTCACCGTCCAGGATGTGAACATCTTCAAAACGTCTCAGTTTCTCTGATACTCCCTCAACATACGGAATGACCACTGGTCTGGGTCTGGGTTCCTCCTTTTCACCTGATGGCTGACTGGAGTCCTGTTTGGGTTTCTTCTCTGCTTTCAGGAAGGCCCAGTTAGGATAGCAGAGAAGAAAGCAGAGAAGAAACCCAAACAGGACTCCAGTCAGACAACAGGTGAAAAGGAGGAACCCAGACCCAGACCAGTGGTCATTCCATATGTTGAGGGAGTATCAGAGAAACTGAGACGTTTATTTTCTAAACATAACGTCCCAGTGGCTTTTAAACCCCAAAATACATTACGGCAAAGACTGGTTCATCCCAAAGATCCAGTCCCCCGGCACAAACAGAGTAATGTTGTGTATGCTGTTCAGTGTCAGGAGGGCTGTGATCAGTCCTACATCGGGGAAACTAAACAGCCACTGACCAAAAGGATGGCCCAGCACAGAAGATCAACATCATCAGGCCAGGACTCTGCGGTCTACACTCATCTCCAGGCCAGCGGTCACTCTTTCAGGGATGAAGATGTTCACATCCTGGACGGAGAGGAACGATGGTTTGAGAGAGGAGTAAAGGAGGCCATCTTTGTGAAAAGAAACCGTCCATCATTAAACAGGGGTGGAGGCCTCCGGGTTCAATTGTCCCCCTCTTACAATGCTGTGATTGCTAGTATCACTCAGCCCTCTGTGAATAGTAAACAGCCATCAGTGTGCTAATGACCCATTGTTAGGCTGATGGTCCTTCTTGAGCATGTGATCAGTTGGTTTTGGTTGTCAGCAGCAAAACTGGTTGATCCACTCTAAGAAGGTGCTATTTAAGAGACTGAGCTGAAAACAGCACCTCAGACTGAGGAAGTCTCTTGGATGAGAGACGAAACGTTTCTACATTTTTTTTTTTTTTGCTTTGTTTTGTTTTTTGTTTTTTTGAATGTCCAGAGGACCAGATTGAACTTTCTTGGATTTTTCTACCTGGATTATTGAGCATGCATCAGGATGTTAGCCCAGTATAGTTTATTCGCTTTTTTGGTAGTCCCTATCTATTTTAACATTTGTGCCATTTTGCTCTGATTTCCTGCTTTTGGTCATCATTTATTAAATGAGACATATATTTAATAAAAACCTTTGGTATTATTAACACTAGTTTGATTGAATGCTCTTGGGTCCTGCAGCGTTTAGCTCGGCTCACCAACAAAAACAACTTTAGCTGAAACTTATTACCATTTGTGAGGAACTTGAATGTTAAAGGCCATAATCTCCATTAGTAACCATTTTAGTCATTTAAGTTCATAAAAGTCGTCTAGTTCTTCTGTCTCCTGCCTCTAATGTCATTTGTTTTGGGTCACTACCCACGTTTTAATGGTGGTGATCCTCTGTAGTGTAATTAATCTGTTTTAATGGTCTCAGTGGTGAATATCAAGGCAGAATATCCATCAGCTGCAGTCGTCATTGGTTCAACATTGATCACTTTCACTATAGTAGCTCAACATTTTAAAACAGACCATAATGTTAAGGCTTCAAAATTGTTAAACGCCACCATTTCTAGTAAAAAAAAAAATAATTATTGTGACGTCACTGCAGTGTGTTTTTTTTGTGTGTGTACAGTGGGCACAGTGGTATGTTCTGGAGTGCAGCAGGACTAATTCTGTCCTGCACTTTTCTAATTAGTTTCTGAACTCTATAGAACCATTTGCTGTTCTTTGCTCAAAGAAGCCCATTGTCTCAGCCTGCTTGTGTGAACAAGAATTTAGTTTCCTGGGTACTTTTCAGAGACTTAAAGGAAAAACAGACTTAGATGAAACATGACTGATGATTCTGTCAGATAAAAATATTACAATAAGTGGTCATCACTACGGGAGCACTTTTAGATTAACTTTGTTTAAAAATAATGCTTTTTCAGCTGATTAAAGTAAAATAAAACTGCATTTTTTTAAAACTAAACAATTTCTTATGTCACTAATGATCTGATCATTATATCCACTTTATAAATAAAATGATTCATTTAAAAGAAATCAACGTACAGAGTAAAACAAACGTTTGCTCGTCTGTCAGTCTAGACTTTCAGCATGGCTTGCACTGTAATGTTATTCTAATACAATTTGACATAAATTGAAAAAAAAGTTATTTTTCAAAATTTATTTTAGTCTATAGGTTTCCAGTTAAGATAACAAGTTTAGCATATGATACCAAATGGCAGACTCACTGGTCTGTCACATTCTGTTAGACTCCAACATCCCTAAATTAAAACAGCTCCATTGAGTCGAGCCATCTGTTGAGGCTGTTTACTGTAAGGCCTTGATCTTTGTTCTTCTCACTTCCAGACTGTGATGCCAGTTGACCTTTATTACTGCATTTCATCCTTGAATTAGCTAGCACTCTTGTGGAATGTATCCATCGGCTGGTGTTGCACAAAAAAAGGTCACTGAACCATCTGAAGGTATGATTTCAGTCATCTGTGACAAAATCAGTGTGACATGATGCAGCACAGCCAATCACAACACAGCATAGAACAAGGTGAAGTAGCATAAAGCTGCTGGACTATGACACACGTATGATGTGTAATGGTAATATAGAGAAGATGATGTTTTTATGTATGGTTATCATCATTTTATTCAGGATTTTGGAGCGTGAAGTTCATTGCCTATATAGACATCATATTACTTGAAGTCCTGCACCTTTATGACATCTTCTCCTTGTAGTCTCACTGTTCCACCTGCCTCCATCTCATTCACACACATGTACAGTATAAAGGTATACACATTTCTTATAAATGATCTAGTGATTCAGGGAAAAAAAACTTAACAATTTGTAAATATATAAATATGTATATATGTGTGCATGTATTAGGGATGCACAATATTGGATTTTTGGCTGATAGCCAATATGACGATATGTTTAAACGTATTCGGCCAATAACCGATACTGATATTTTATATACTTTCCTTTGTCAGAACATACAGTAGCCCTCTTCTTTAGGCTTATTTGCAACAAAAGATGTGCAACAGCTGTAAGAGCTGGTGACATATATTCAGTAACAGTCATATGATATGCATATCACTTGAACTTATATTAAATGAAAAGTGTTAAATGTTATTTATTAGCATTAGTCACCTGCGATGCTGTCTCACTTGTGGAGGCTTGTTCCAGGTTCCTAGCTGCACTGTGGGATCCTCTGCACTCCTGTGCATAAAGGACAGACTTTTTAAGTTCAAAGTTTTTGTCTATCCATTGTGCCGTAAGACTAATCATGCTAACAGGGCTAACACAACGTCCAAATGTCTGTGGTAAAACTCACCCAACAAGTCGTGCTTTTGGCAATTAGCGTCTCAATCACGTTGGAAATGACGGCTTGTAACTCGGGTAAGTTACATTGGAAAAATATCTCAGACTGGGGACAATGTAGCGAGGCTCAACATAGTCCATAAATCTTGGGAATTCGATATCCTCACCAACGAAAAATAAAACTTCCACACCACTGACATTTTGAATGTTCCTCTGTGTCGTGAGATCAGATAGGCGTACGTGACATCATCATGTTGTGCTGCCATTGCAACATCATCACGTTGTACTGCTGCTGCAGGCAAAAACAGCGCCTTTTATATTGGCAATTTATTTTAATGGAATGGCCGATGTCCGATATTAAGTTTTAACACTAAGATTGGTCGATACTGATATCATGCCGATAATATTGTGCATCTCTAATATATATATATACAGTATATATATCTGTATATATATATCAGGGTAGGTAAACATGGTTCTTGTGGACCCTAGCACAAACGACCTCTGAAATAACTTAGCAAGAGTTTTGATTCCACAAGGAGAGCAGTTTGAAAGGGTTGTGGCGTCTGTATGAAGCAGTGTCATATGTAATGGATCATTTTGTCCTTGAGTGTGTTGCTGAGCTTACAGTGTACGTCTATGCATATTTTGAGGTGTGGGTTTGTTTGTTGTTTTTTGTGAGCATCCTTGGTTTTTTTAACCGTCTCATCAGCAACATTTCTCAGGAGAGTAGTGAGTTGTCTCAGGAGAGGGTGAGATTAATATGCAGAGTATCGAGTCCTGTATAGTTTGCGGTGAAGTGATGTTATATACATATTTTTTTGTTTGTTTGTTTTGTTTTGCGGTGGTGAAGAAGAGGTGCAAAGAACTGTATCGTCATGTTTAAATAAAGGTTGAATGAATGTTGAATGTTTTTGTCTGTCCAAACAGATCTCACTTGTAAATGAGTCTTTGAGGCTCAATGTGATTTATCTGTCTAAATAAAGGTTGAATGAAAAAAAAAAAGTATTAATCCAGCATCTTCTATCCATCGTTTTGTAATCCTAGCCTTTTGTTTGTCACTCCACTCACACAATTACCCTCCTGTCTCCTCACATCCTGTTTACACCATCCTCATTAGCCGAGCAGTATTTGTAAGGTAACTGAGCATTTGGTGCTTGTACACTCTTTGTGTGCATTAGAGTGGTTTTGTCCATGTGTGTTAACCCCTCCAGTCTGCTGGCCAGTAGCAGCTGGTATGTCTTTAAAAGCAGCTCATTAGTGTGTCCACTTGGACTCGAGACAAGTCTTTCTTCTTCTGCAGCTGGTTTTTAGGCGCATTAGGCCACTGATGCTCTTTCCCACTAATGGATAAGAAAAAAGGCCCAGCTCTGTGCTGCTAATATCTGCTCTCTATTAATTATCCTTTCACAAGCCACTTAAAGTACAGTACCTTACAGCAGCTTTGTGATGCTTTATTTAACAATTACATTATAGCTAATTTAGTCCTCTGATTATCAGAATATACTCACTCCAAGACTTTTCAAAATCGTATACTGTCTTTTTTAAGTTTTCAGCATTGTGAGAGTTCATATGCTGGATCACATGGGTGTAAAACATTTAATGTGGCAGCGTTAATTGTCATGACTTGAAATCTTTGTTTAAACTTCAGTTTTTCTGACATGTGCTATTTTGTGATCAAACAATGAATGAACCTGTATTTTAACCATCAAGCCATCTTTATCAGACCGCTACCATGATGGCACAAATAAAGCTCCATCAATGAAATGAAAAATCTTGCAAAACTGACCTGGCAGTTCTATACGGGGGGTAGAGGGGATTAACCAAAAAATGTTTATGCATTTTTTTTTGTTCGAAATGTGAGTTTTTGCCATCTATGTGCAAAATCCTGCATCCAACTTGACTGACACTGTGCTTGCTGCTTTGACACTTCCGCATCACCAAATGAGACAACTGTCTGTCTGTCTGTGTCTTGTGGAAAACACTCTTTTCTTGTGCTCTCTTATTTAAATGCACATATGATCCTCTTTTGTCATGAGGTCTCTTCCATTTTTCTAAAGTTAAAAAGGACAAAAAATGATCAGAAAGAAACAAATACCTTTAATAAAAGGTTTCAGGGTTTTAAAAACAAAAACAGCTTAAAGAACTAGTCTATTTAATTGGAAAAAGAAGGGGCGAACACAGCCGCTCTGCTTACTGACCCTCTCTGCAGGTTAAAAGATCATTACTTAGAAACAGATCTGTGACATTTTGAAGTAAAAGGACATGTTTTAAGTTTAATTAAAAAGCTTTCTCTTAGATACAAACATGCTTTTGATTTATTTTTTATTCCACATGTAATATAAAGAAATACAGTAGAATGGATCTAAATTTACGTCAGTGTCAGGATCAAAACTCAGACAAGAGTCCAACAAGAGAACGATGATCAGAACAGGTAGATCAGGGATTATTATGAAATCCAGACAAAGGACTGAGAAAAAACAGGTAGTGTAAGACTGTGAAATGGAAATTACTGACTGAAAACAGGTGTGATGAATACAAATAACAGGTTTTTAGTGAAGCTGGGTGCTGCTGGAACCACTATAAAATATTTGGTTGATTTAACACAACATAAATCTGTCTAACAAGGTTGAGCCAGGTCCTCTAGACAGACTCTTCTTTGGTGAAATGTTTCGTCTTTTATCCAAAAATCTTTTTCAGTCTCAGGAGCTGCAACAGACTCAGTCTTATAAACAGCACCTTCTCATAGTGGATCAACCTTTCACGATCACCACTTTCTGCCACTCCTACTTCCCCGCCACTAATCAGCGCTCATGCCCTACACCTGCTGCACGCTCTATTTAAGAGCCCTGTCCACTCCAAGTATCTGCCAGAATCTCTGTTTATACTGCAGAAATGGTTGCAATAATGTTGGCAATGGAATGGGTAGAAGAAACAAGACCTTTAAGAGCTATCATCTGTTCTGATTCAAGCTCATCATTAATCAGTTTACAAAGAAGTCACTCAGAAAGTCGTCCAGATATTTTGATAGACATTCAGCAAATATTATATCGGATTCAGATGATGGGGTTAATTCTTGTGTTTCTATGGGTACCAGCACATATAGGAGTGAAAGGAAATGAAATGGCAGACAAGAAGGCCAAAGACTCTGCAAAGGGAAAAGAAATTAATGTAAGAGTATCTTTTAGTAAGTCAGAGACTAAAAGTATTATTAAAAGAAAAATTAGAGAAAAATGGCAGAAGCAGTGGGAAGAGGATGTAAAAGGAAGATGGCTCTATAGAATTCAAAGGAAGGTTGGAGAAAATAGAAGAGGTGTTAGAAAAAATAGATTACAGGAAAGAATAATAACTCTGCTACGGTTAGGTCATTCTGGACTTAATGCAACGCTACATATAATGGGGAAACATGACACAGGAAGGTGTGAGTTTTGTGGGGAAAGTGAAACTATGGAACATGTAATGTCTGTCTGTAGGAAATACCAGAAAGAAAGAACAGAAATGATGAGTCTTGCATGAGAAAAAGAACAGTATAATCTTTTACACTTATTAGGGAAAAAATATTTTGATGCAAGTCTTAAGATTATTTTTCGTTATCTAATAGTAACAGGGTTAATTAAAAGAATATAGTTTTTTTTTTTGCTTTTTGCTTTTTGCTTGCTAGTCCTGATTCACACTCCTTACTGGTGGTGGCGGTAATGCACCAAATGTTGTTTGCCAACCGCCATAAAAACCAAGAAGAAGAAGAAGTATCTGCCAGATTATTGAACCCTTTATGGTACTAGATGTCCATCGTTTCACTCACATTCTTGTCTGATTCTCTTGTCTTGACCTCACTCCTGTCTTTTGGATTCACCGCTCTTCCTGCCCCACACCTGGTTTTGTTCTGCCCTTCTGATCCTGGTAATGACTACTCCTTCTGGCCAACTGATACCAAATTACAGCTTGACCTTTGAATTTGTTTTTGGATCTCTGACTTCTCATGCTTTATCCCTGCTCCGTCTTTCAGACCACAAACTTGGATTGCTCCTCTGCCTATATTAACCACAGCATTAAAGGCCTTCCTCCTCAGCTGCTCTCCCACCAGTCACGGTGAAATTATCGTACCAATCTTCAATAGGTTGTTCCCACCTCACCTGGCTGAGAAGATTCATTCCCACAACTGGATCCAGACTTCCACCCGCAGCTGCAAAACAATAAATTGTTTTACCAATCTTGTTGCCGGCTGAATTGTCAAATACAAAAACCTGGTCTATGTCACAACCAGTTTGTTGGTGACAGACAAAACTAGTTGTTCACATGCAAAAGGACCATCTGACTAACAGCTGGTCATTTATCTACCTGGACTACTGAGCATGCATCAGAACATAAATCCACTTTAGTCTTGTCCCCATTCTGACCCACAATTAGCTCATCTATCCACAGCTTTATCTGCAACAGGTAATATATTTTTTCATAATTTATCACATAATTCCACTTCAAAAGATCTGAACTATTTCTTAAACAGACAAGCTTGACTTGATACCACTAATAGTTACTACTACTTGGTCTATTCTGTTTGTTACTCTAAAGCAGCACAAAAACATTATCTGTTTTGAAAGTTAATAGTCATGTATGCACATCCAGATAACTGGACTTCTCTGGGTATCATTCTTGTTATTCTTGGAAAAGCAGAATGAAATGGAAATTCATTTTTCATGAACTCATTTGATTTGCACTTTTGACTTGATATTTGGTTGGTATGTGATAACCCGGAGTGTGTTTCTGCTGCTGAAAGCTGATCATGAATAAGTAAGCCGTGTCAAAATGTTTATTTATTCATTCATGAACCTCTTCAGTACTCTTCTCAGTGGGACTGACTTCTTGGTATTCCCAATGCTTTAAAAAATAAAACAAGTGTGATTGTTTGTCTGTATTTATGTATTTTTACCCATCCCAGCTGCTTTTTTTTCTCCTTGTAGAATTTCATTAGAGTCCTTTGAGAAGATTAAACTGGCATTTGAACAAATTACTCACTGCTGAGGTATGAAATAGGTTCGATCAAAACTTTTTAGCCAATCTGGAGAAGGGTTTCAGGCTGCTGGATAACTCATAGATGTTCTTTGGCTGATGTCTCACTCCTAAATATTCCAGTGGATCTTTATTAATCAAATTCCTCTCTTGGAGTGACTCTTCTGCTCACTGCCACCTGAGCCGTTTGGCTCTCAGGAAGTGAGAAATGCCTATAATTGGAATTAACTGGAGTGTTTTGTGTGATAGAGACAGGGCACTAGATTATGGGGGTATGTGAGGTGGGCGTTTGCTAAGTCAGCATTTCTGCAAAGCAGCTCACATATTGGAAAGCAATATACATGATTCAAACAAAGAATTATAATCAGCAAATATCTTAGCTCTACGCACGCCTTCCTGCAGGCTGCAGAGACACCAGCTGGCAGCTGCTTAATTTGAATAGATCAGAGAGACGGTTTTAGGTGCTGGACTGAAGATAACAATGTATTTCACAGATAAGGTGTTGAATCTTCCTCAGAGAAAGAGTTCTAGATCACTATCATCTGCTGGCAAAAAGTGAAAGGCTGTTGATAATCCAACAATGTTCAGTCAGGTCATCTGGACGGTTTCTTTTTTGTGTTGAGATGTTTCGTCCGTCATCCATTCAACCGTTATTTATACAGTTTAATCTCATTGAGCCTCAAGGACTCATTTACAAGAAAGACCTGCTTTTAACAAAGAGTGATGACAACAGTAGACAGACATAAAAAGGCATATGAATTGTCATCCAACGGACTTCTTCATTCTATGGAACCACAAAACAAAACTGATTCTCCACCAACAGTATACTCCGAAGTGGAGAAAAAAAAAAAATGTTTGCTGGTACTAAGATGGCCTCTGGGGCATGCCCTCTCCTCCGGAGACTGTCTACCTCGTCGACAGTCATGTCAAACTGGTTCAAAACACCACAGTTCATGCTCAATAATCCAGGTACAGATTCAACAATGTTCAGTCAGGTCATCTGGACGGTTTCTCTTTTGTGCTGAGACGTTATGTCCATCATCCAATACACTTCGTCAGTCCAGGTGAAGTCCAGTTATTATTAACCTTTATTTAACCAGGCGGCAGCACGGTGGCACAACTGGTAGAGCTGCTGCCTCTCAGCGAGAAGGTCCTTGGTTCAAACCCCGGTCCAGGGGCCTCTCTGGGTGGAGTTTGCATGTTCTCTCCGTGCATGCGTGGGTTTTCTCCGGGTGCTCCGGTTTCCTCCCACAGACCAAAAACATGCATGTTAGGCTGATTGGTAACTCTAAATTGTCCCTAGGTGTGAGTGAGAGAGTGAATGGTTGTTTGTCTCGTTTGTCTCTATGTGGCCCTGTGATGGACTTGCGACCCGTCCAGGGTGTACCCCGCCCCTCGCACAGTGATTGCTGGACATGGGCACCAGGGACCCCCGTGACCCAAAATGGAATAAACGGGTAAAGATAATGGATGGATGGATGGATTTAACCAGGCAAATCCCATTGAGACCACAGATCTCTTTTGCAAGAGAGGCCTGGGCCAGTTCAGGTGGGCTATAATGTTTTTGCCTATGTCTGTGTGCCTCTGTCTGCTATGAAACAATGACGGGATTGTATTAAAACTTTCAGAAAGTATATTATTGGCTGTTTATAACTGATAAATGTTTAAAATAAACATGAATCAAGATGTTGTAACTGACCACAGCGAACAAAAATGGATATAACTTAATTCAGTTCACAGATATTGAACTAAAATTTGGAATGGAAGTAGATGAGAGTCATCCCCAATTACTAAACCGCACACGTACTGGTCCAAAGAGATTGATGCCTTAAACTTTGGCTTTAACTGTTGAAGTCTGACTGACTGATATCATCTCCATGAACAATTTAACTCGACTGGATTCAAGATGGACACCTCAGATAATCATCCTTAGCCAATACAAAATGGTAATATTTCAGTCAGATCAACAAATATTGAGTTAAAATGCACGCAAAACTAAACTTTTAAAGTTTGATCAAAATGGTTAGAACCCCACATTTGCTCAACAAATGATGATATAGTTTAAAACTTGGCTGACCGTTTGCATTCATTCAAGGAATACTAAACTTTTATTAAAAAAAAATACATTCTGAGGGTTGTTTTTTTCTGTTGGCAGTCTCCACCAACTTCACTTTGATTTAGTTATCATATTATGCATCTGGCATTGAAACCTATAGAGCAAAAATCCTCCAAACTTAGAGTTGTGTCACTGATTGTTTCCCTTTTAGTTCTGCTTTTCAAAAATCTGTATTCAAATACGTACGTCTTTGTGCAAGAATAATCATGTGCTAGAATAATCACTGTGAAAAATCATATCATGTTGCTGCTGATCTGTTTCAATGTTGATGTGTTCATGCGTGCACATCTGCTCACAGACTCATGTTCATGTTTGTGCTGATGTTCAATGTTTTATGTTATGAGTGCTTAGTGTATATTTAGTTGATGTTTTTCTTAGTTCATATCTTAGATGTTATTACTGTTTTTCTTTTACATTTTATTGTTGGATGTAACTGGGACCCCGTGTACATAATTTCGCTCCACCACATGTACCACATGAGGTGCGAATGACAATAAAGAAACTCTGACTCTGACTCTGACTCTGAAAATATTTTAGTTGCAGATGAGAAGAATCATTTAATTAGTATATGGCCAAATAAAATACGTTTTTTTTTTTTTCATCTAACCTGGATTATATTTTGTGTTGGTCTGTTGAATCAATCCTGATTAACATCAGCTCCTTCACATTTAAACCATCCGCACATCTTTCCCTGTTTATTGTGTTAAGGAGATTCACAAAGGAGAAATCTACAGGTGAGATTTGCCCTGCTTCAATTTGTTCCATAAAGCTCTGCCTTAATCCTGTCCCCAGATAGAAAGCAGGAGGTTAACTCTTTCAGTATAAGAAATAATTACCTTGGAAGCAATAAGATACCAGGAGCTGAAAGCTTTTTTTCTTTCGGCTCCTGCCTGCAACAAATATAAACTCCCTGTGGGGATTTGAGAGTTTTCCACTCACTGACACCTCTTTTAGCCTCTGAGTGGCAGGGCGGAGCACATCTTCATCATCTGTTTCCAGTTGTGAGGAACCTTGGTACTTAAGGCCGCCTGGACCAGTTAGATGACGCTGGATCATTGTCCCTCATTTGGTACCTTGTCTGGCCTGAGTTCTTGTGACTTCCTAAGGTCGTTTTCACACCAGATAGTCCGGTAGACTTGGTTCGGTTCAGGACCAATATTCATGAGCTTTTGTTTACATTTGAGCTGGTGCGTTTGCATTCACACTGCACTGTGCAGTCGAGCCAACCTGTTGAACCAACCTGTTCCCCCGCTCGCCTGTGGGGGCGCTGCACCAAGAACTACTGAAAGAAACGACGCAAAAACCTCTGAAGACACGTCTTCTTCTTCTTCTGTAAATAAAAATAAAAACGAAGTGGCATCAAGTTTTAGCAGTTTTAGGAGTTATATTTTGTCATTTTTCAAAAATGGACTTAGCATGAGCAGAAGATGAGACAGAAGACCACGGAGAATATTGTTTTTCCACACAAGGCAGCTGACGGCTCCATATAAGGTCAGAGAAATGCGTGTTTGTTTACCCTGTGGAGCGGGGTCCGGTCTGTTTACATTCACACTGTACTCGAACCGCGCTGGAGTTCTCTTCTACCGGACCGAGACCTAGGTTTTTGCCCGGGCCAGAGTTCGCCTTTTTGTTCCGTGACAGAGTTCGATGGCGCGTTCACACCTCCCTAAACGAACCGGACTTTCTAGGAAAACGAGCTAGAGTTCGATTAAAGCGGACTAAACAGGGCTGGTGTGAATGCACCCTAAGATTCAACTAACTCTGATTTTCTTGTGCTCCCTGTTGCTCCTGTTCCTCTGTAAGACCTGTTTCTGGAACTATCTCGTGATTCTCCTCAGCCAGCTCCTCGTGCCCTCATGTACTCATTTACTGTCTCTGCCACCTACAACCGCAACATGAAGCTTAACTACCATTCATCCTTGAGATCTGTCTTGCCACTCCCTTTCATATCACATCACTGGTCATCTTGGTCTGCTCTGCCTTCATGGAGTCATCTTCCTCCGTCCAACCATCCAAGATTTCCAAGAACATTACTCACCACTTCTCCTCTCCTACAGCTTTCACCTCCCTTTTGTAAAATAAACACTTGCTTTATACTGATTGTTTGACTCTTGCATCTCTCTTTGTATTCAACCAATTACATGAAAACATGACACCCCCTCACCTGATGAGCAGAGTCTGGTGCAATGCAGTCTTTCCCATGCAAACCCACAAACATGAATTCTGCTGAAATTAGTATAAAAAAATCATTTGGGTTGTAATTATTTGTTTGGTTTTGCTAAAAGATAAAATTGTTTCCACAGAACAAACAAAAATCTTTACATCATTCTGTCTAAAAAGCAATAAATAAATAAATAGATACAAATGGCTGTTTTGAAAATGGCTAAAAATAACAATAAAGTCTACATTGGAAAAGATTCTTTAGGATTATTATTTATTTTCTGAAAAAAGTTTAGTTGTAATTCTAATCAAAAGGGAGTGGTGGTGCAGATGTTAGATAGGGTGAGCCTGTGATCAGAAGATCGCTGGTTCAACTCCTGGTACAGACAACATCAAAATGTGGGTGGGATAGGACCCACACCTGCCTCCACCCTGATTTGCCCAATCCTGAGCCCTTGAGCAAGGCCCTTAACCCACACCATCTACTCCCTGGGTGCCCTAGCAGCTCTCTGCTCCACACAGAGGGCTGTGGTAGCTCGGTAGTCTGTGGTTGTGTCAGGAAGGACATCCAGCATAAAAATAATAATTGCCAAGTCTTTGTGCATTTTAGTTTGCTGTGGTGATCCCTGATGAAAGGAGCAACCGAAAAAAAAAAAAAAAAAAAAAAAAATATATA
>NC_056501.1:25168547-25187286 GCF_014905685.2 Nematolebias whitei | reverse complement strand
CCAGAAGTTTTGTTGTTCCCCAAAAAGCAAAAGCAGATGATAATATTTTTGCCTGTGTCTGAGTGTGCTTCTGTTATCAAATAGTTCACGCACAATTCAACAAATTTTGATGACGCTTGCAGAAATTGTTCACTGAACATTTACAACTCGTTGCCTTTTACAGTTAACTTGATTTATCCTTAAAAAAAAAAATCTGAGCATCACGACTTGCATGAGATCACTCATAATGTTTTTTCAGGGTTTGATCAAAACGGCTACAACTTATTTTGCACAACACAAAAATGATTTTAGTTTAAATGGTTGTCATGAAACAGGTAATATACATTCCTTCAAGGAAAATAACGACTTACTTTTACATTTATTACATTTTTTTCTATTTTGTTGGCAGTGTTGAAATATTTGTAGTAGGTGTTCTTAATAAGTATAACTCACTGATATTTATTAACCCAAATTTCTGATTAATTGGCTCTAAGATCAAAAAGATTTCCTCTAATTTAAACCACCAGTTGCTTTTTTAACATATAAACTAAAATGTTGTCTCACTGAGATTTTTGCCCATTTGGTTTGCTCGGTCTGTCCTTCACATCTAACTGCAGGTCTCAGACACATGCACTTCCTGTACAATACTGCTATAAAGACCCATTTAGAAGTCTTCTTGTCCCCTGGTGGACATTTTTCCACAGACCCGATTAACAGTTTGTTTTGATATCTAAACAAGAGAATAAAACAAAAGCTAATGCCATGCCTCACCGACCATATTTTGTTTCATGTCAGTGTGTTTCTCTTTTCCCGTGGCTATTATGGTGGAAAATCTGAAAAATTAATTGCCTGTGACATAAGGACAGCATATACGCTGAGCCGGGAGACAGGTTGAACATTCTGAATAATAAAGTACAGCTGGTAATGTGAAGCAAACAAGAAAACAGCAGATGTCAAAACTCACTAAGATTCAAAACAAAGGAAATAGAATAAAGTCTTTCTGCTGCCGTGCAGCTCAGAGGCTTTTTGACTGCTCTTTATTTCTGTCACAGCTGTTTATGCTGCTGCACAAATAATTGGATCAGACTTACATTTGGGGTTTGTTGTAAGTGCTCAATGTATTTTCAGCAAATATGTAATCAACCTACTGTATGTTTATTTCTCATCAAATGTAAGAGTGCTTTGTAATGGGGAGAAGACAGAAATGCTTACTTTCGTTTTAGAGACAATAAAGTGAAATGAAGTATTCAGGAGCGTAAGATTTCAAACACTGAAACTTGTCACATTGTTTTTCTTTTTGCACTAAACCTGCAGGTAGTGGTACACTGTAACTGTGCTTTCAATAGTTGACAGTTAAATTAAAATCTTCAGTGAGTCTAAAAAAATGTGCAGGTGTGAACAGACTATTTATTACCTGCTGTCCAAGAAATTTACAGAAATGAAAATGATCCATGACTCAATTCTCAAAGAAAACTGTTATACCTGTATTTATTTTAATAATTGTGTTATTTCGTCTGCTCTCTTCTGCAGGGGTTGCCACAGCGAGCACGCTCGCATCACAGGTTTGGCTATTGTTTTGCACCGGATGCTCTTTCTGATGCAACCTGGACTCAAACCCACAACCTCTGACCGTCAAGCCACTGCAGCACCATATATTTCAATCATTAGTTTAAAACAAATCCATTTTGAAACACACACACAAAAAAACATACTGAACTTGATGTGCAGAGCTTATTTGTATTAATAATCAATCTTGTATGTCTAGAGTGAAGATTCCACTGTGGATGTGAAGAGTTACAGATTTGTTCCAATCCACAGAGGCCTTTCCATTCCTAAAATCGGATCTGTTCAGTGAGTTTCTTCTTCTCCTTTGAGAGGTGGTTTTGTTGCTTGGGGTCCAGTCTTCCAGAGTGGTGCAGCGCTTCCTGGACCTGGTGATGGAGAGGATGACAGCTGGAGAAAAGAGTCTCCTGCAGCTGTGGTCCACGGGGAATCGCCCGCTTGACCCAAAGGACCCTTTCCCGGACATTAACTTGGATCCTAACTTTGCGAAAGACAGTGGTCCTCTGCTACGCAACACAGACCCAAAGAAAGACTTGTGCATAACGGGTCCAAAAGTACTTTATAAGACTTATGTTAAGATCCTGAACAACAGAGCTGTCAGCGTGTGGGATGACAAGCTCAGAGGTCAGAAGCCCCAGTGGAGGACTCTTTACAAACCTCCAACAACAAAAAAACAGACTGGCCATCTTCAATGGAGGATCCTTCACGGCACCATTGCAATAAACTCTTTTTTTGTCGGTCATCAATCCTGATGTTATAAACCAGTGTCCTTTCTGCAGTTTGTCTGAGAGTGTTTTTCATGTTTTTGCAGATTGATGGCTCTGTTTAATCGAATGACGAAGATCTTTAGCCATTTTGACACAGTTTTCATCAAATCTGTTTTTATTAATGGAGTACATTACAGCAAAGCCACTGAGTTTAAATCACAAACTTTGAACGTTTTAGTAGCCGAAGCAAGCAAGCAAGTTGTCTCGCAGGGACAAACTGCAGGCTGGACCCCAACTTGATGCTTGATGGCTCTGTGGAAGTGCAACGTCAAGGCCAGACTTTTCCCTCTACAGGTTTGTCACAACAAGTCATCCTCCTCCATACAATTTCTGCCAGCATCCTGTTTGTCAACAGCACCAGTGGCGGTCGTTATTAATACGGGCCTTGATCGAGCCGATATGATGTCGCTTTGATGAACTCGCATTAGTTTTGGCAAAAGTGTTTGATGTCGGATGCCCTTCCTGACACAACCCTCACCATTTACCTGGGCTTGGGACCAGCACAAGAGAAACACTGGCTTGTTCTCCCTATAGTGGCTGGTTTGTTCAACAATTGGATTATAAGTCGGAAAACAAGCATCAAAAATAAAAGCACCTACTGTACATTAAAACTGTGCACGTACACTTGTGTATGAAGAATGCACTTCCTGTGTGACTTTTCTTCTGGTGCATCAGGTCCCCCCCCCCACTGGCAACATCTAGTATAACTGCAGTGAGTCTATGGAGAGCCATTTCATTCAAAATGAAATAAATAAATAAATAGTGTTGTTTAAATATTATCAGTAAATATTCCATTAAATAAGTAAATGTCCCCATGAAATAAAACATTTAAATAGACAAATGTTTAATTTTCCCCAATATTTTTTTTTAATTTATTTCAAGATTTATTTTTATTTATTTCAAGACTAATTTATTTATTTATTTAAATTTAGTTTTATTTTGTGACACTTTTATGTTGTAAAGTTACATTACATATTTCAGGGACTTTAATTTTTCAGCCCCTTTTTTTTTTATTTTAAGCACTTTTTATTTCATGTTCTTATATTCAAATAAGGGGGGGGGGGGGTGTACTCTGTGGGGCGGGTCTGGTCAAATCATCGACCCGGTGGTCGATGATCGACCATCAAACAATGCAGCCCATCTATGAGTTTTAAAGGCTGAGCTAATCAATAACCAAATCAAAAATTAAATAACGATGCCCTCTCAAGTCTCACGCACTGACTGTGAGACACACAGATTTCATGATGTGCACACGGCACACTTTGTATTTCTAACGCTAACACACATACACGCAGGCCCTTTTTTGAAGGGGAACCAATGTGCAGCACAATGTTTCTGCACGGACTGGAGCACAGTAGCGGACATGGCTTAGGTGTTGCAAATTTATTAACTTTGTTTGGTGCGTTTTCAGACCCATCTAGCATTTTTTTTTTCAAAAAAGTGACTAGCAACAAATCTATACTTTTTTTCTATGTTACTGGAGACTCTGGCGACTACATGTAAAAGTACCAATCATTCAACAAGTCCTGTCCTCATGCCATAAGCCCCTCCCACTACCTCACCCCCTCATTTGAATATAAGAACATGAATTTAAAAGTGATAAAATGAACAACGGGGTTAAAAAATAAAAGCCCCTGAAATATGTGAAGAAGTTTTACAAAATAAAAGTGTCCCAAAATAAAAGTGTCAAAAAATGAAATGCCATTATTAACTAAATAAATAAATCTTGAATAAATAATAATAAAAAAAAAATCTTGAAATATATTTAAAAAAAAAAATACACTGGAAAAAACTAAACATTTCTATTTAAATATTTTATTTCACGGGAAGAATTATTTATTTACTGGAATATTTGTTAATAATTTTTAAATAACACTATTTATTTAATTTTGAATGAAATGGCTCTCCATACACTAGAGTCTAGTGCAGCATGAAGAAAAACAAACAGAGTGTTTAGCATCACCGCTGGCTTTAAATGTTTCATGTGGATCGACTATCCATCAATCATTTTCTGATCTCATTCAATCCTCTTCATATGGAGCCGGTGTCATTTCCAGCAGAGAAGCAAATAAAACCTGTTTGTAAAAGGTACATTTTATTAGGTTTATTAATATTTAATCTCTATGAATCATTGGATGGCTCTGTTATTTTGTCGTATTGTGTATTACATTAAATCTAAATGTGCTGAATCAAAGCTCACACTGAACTGAGCATTGGAGGTTGTTGGTGTTTGTGTGTTACGTCTGTCTTTGCTCTTCTGTTTCATGACATTAAGAGGTTTTTTGGGTTTTCTTACTCATTGTTTCTCTCTGGAGTTTTTGCGTTCAGCTTCACACACCAGTTTATTATGTGTTAGCGCACCAGTTAGTCACTTCTCAATTTATATAAACTCATTGGTTTCACCCAATCTCAGCCAGATCTTAATATTTACGTGATCAGTCTTGGTTTACTCTATTTTTTAATCATTTTGATTCTAAAGCTGCTTTTTATTCGTCTACATTTTAGACCCATCCAGTGAATTGAATAATGATTTTTTTTATACATATAATTTTCATTGTGATCTTTTATTCTACTTATTGCCTTTTAAAATAAAATAAATTAAAAAAAACGGTTATATCTTACATCATATAAGATGAAAAGCTTCCCCTTGTGCTAATTTCGCATTATTCTGACATGTTGTGTGGAAACATCTGCTCACAGTGCAAGAGCACTTGGATTGTTTTTTTCAAGTGTGTTCTTTATCTTTTCTCACTAATTACACCGTCTGAGCTTTGTAGAATCAATGGAAATAGATTTTTTTTCTCCTTCCATTAAGTGTTGACTCCTTTTTAGCAGACAAATGCATCAATGATAATGAGTACACGTGTTTGTTGAGGTGAACACTGCTCCACTTTAAGAAACATGGGGATACTGTACACCTCACTTCAAATATAAATTAATGTGCCTGATAGTTAGAAAATACATTTGTCCATGCTGTCACAGTTAACTTGAACGTAATCGCATATTTTTATTTATTCTCCACTGGGGATATAATAAGAGTTTCTGTGAAAGTTATCGAAGTGGAAGGTTGTATTTCCAGACTGCATGTGAAGAGCCGTGATTCAATTCCCTTTTCTCTCCGCATGTCCTTTCATGATGCTTAATTTTTTTTGTGTTTTTCATTTAAATGCAGCTGAAAACATCCAGGTTTTTTAGCTTGCTTGCCAGGTGCCATGCATGTATCTGCATGCATCAATGGTGATGAGCCTCCAACGATGACAGTCTGTTGTCCATTTGATAACATCAGTGAAAGAATGTGATTAGCACATAATTTTAAATCTGTCTAAAAATTTGGCTTATCTTCCTCTTGTCCATTTTCCCTGAAATTTACATTTTAAGACCAAATGTTTCCTCAACCCCCTTTGAATGACGTGCCTAAGAAAGCAAATTTGCATTTCCATTATCACTAACATTATTTCTTATTTCACATTGGTTGAAGAACATCTGTGTGGATGACATGATCCTAGTATGAGATTCTTAGAATCTTCATAGAAATCACATTTCAGCCATATTTATGTTATTTATGAGAGTCCATGTCTCACACCCATACGTCAAACCTGGATGATCCTACATTTTTTGCTTCTGAACTCAAACAAGACTGAGGTTTTAGTTTGTGGACCTGAGCATCTTAGTAATAATTTTTCCAGTCTTTCACCCTCCTTGGATGACATTAATCTGTCCTCCAGCTCTAATGTTAAAAATCTTGGTGTTATTTTTGATCAGGACATGCCTTTTATCCCCCACATTAAAAACGTTACTAGAACTGCCTTCTTCCACCTGCGTATTATCACTAAAATTAAAAACATCTTATCTAAAAATGATGCAGAAAAACTGGTTCATGCATCTATCACATCTAGACTGAACTATTGCAATGGTTTATTATCTGTTTGTCCAAATACTTCTTTAAAAAGTCTTCAGTTGATCCAAAATGCTGCTGCCAGAGTCTTAACTGGAGTTAGTGGGAGAGATCATATCTCTCCAGTTCTAGTTTCTTTCCATTGGCTCCCTGTCAAATTAAAAGATTAATTAAAAATCTAACTTCTAACCTACAAAGCTCTCAAGAACCTAGCTCCATCTTATTTTACAGATCTTATTGTTCCATATTTTCCTAATAGAGCACTTCACTGTCAGACTGCAGGCTTACTTGCGATTCCTAGGGTTTTCAAAAGCAGATTGGGAGGAAGATGTTTCAGTTATCAGCCTCCTCTCTTGTGGAACTAACTTCCAGTTTTTGTCCGTGAGGCTGACACATTGTCCAGTTTTAAGACTTTCCTTTTTGATAAATCCTATAGTTAGTGTTTGCTTGTTATGCTGCCATAGGCGTAGACTACTGGAGGACAAATTGACCTAATTTCCGTAAACGAAATGTTAAAATTGAATAGTTTTCATTTGATACTGTTTCTATCTTAACATGTGATTTTCAACCTGCCATTGTGTATCTGTTCCTCCTTCCTGTTCCTCTCAAACCCAGCCGTTTGAAGCAGATGGCAGCTCGTCCTGAGCCTGGTTCTGCTAAAGGTTTCTTTTTTTCATGAGGGAGTTTTTCATCCACTCTGTAGTTTGTGCATGTTCAAGATGAGAGTTCTGGGATTTTTTTATTTTTTTTCTTCGTGCGACTTAGTTCGCTGTGGCGACCCCTAAAGCAGGGAGCAGCCGAAAGAAGAAGAAGAAAATGTATATATATATATATATATATATATATATATATATATATATATATATGAATATGAATATTTCTGTTCAGTGCCCTGAGATGAATTCTGTTGTGACTTGGTGCTAAATAAATAAACTGCTATGAAGACAGGACATACATAGCACTTGAGAAGCATGGTTTAAAGCCTCATGGATAAAATGAATCCATGAAACTCAAAATCAGGCTGTTCTATTGAGTGCATATCTTATTTATTTATTTATTTATTTATTTATTTATTTATTTATTTATTTATTTTTCCAAGAACAATTCTCTTTATGAATTTTGGTCCAACACATTTCATTAGATGTGATCAAATCACTGAAATAAATACAACTTTCAGTAGTTTTATTTTCACAGCATTTTCAGCAACAACCTGACAATGCTGAAGTCTTAAAACAGAAGATGAACAGATGCTGAAGTATTTTTTACTGATCCACAATTGACTCAGTCTTGTCCTGGTTAACCAAGAACCCTATTTCTGCACTGAACTTCACGACTTTATCAAGGAGAGCCTGCAAGTCTTCAGACGTTTCTACGAGCTCTGTGTCGTTACCGTTTCAAAGGTGGTTAACGTTGAGCCTGCTGAGTTTCACACCATCCAGATCTTTGAGCAGGAATCAAACGTATCCAGTTAAAAGAGGCTTTTGTTTGAGGACAATTTGATCAAGGAGAACAGGAAGCTCCTAGGAAAACAAGTCAGGGCCAAAACCAGGCAGAGACTGAGATTAAAAGAGTCTTTGCTGCCATGGGCTTTTAATCAAGGAACTCATAAAGAGCGGGACACAGTATGTTCTATAGTTCTACACTGAGCTGTTAGGATTTGATGCACCTCAACACAAAGATACATAAGTGTGACAATTTTATGCTATGGGCATAAAATATCACGTACACTTATACACATAAAAGCACGAGGTGTGTGTGTGTGTGTGTGTGTGTGTGTGTGTGTGTGTGCAGCAATACCTGCAAACCAAACCTGACACCAGCTGTCACAGAGAACCCCAGAGGTTTTTCTCTGTTTTATTACAGAACCCTGCTTGACTTTGGTTTGGTTGGTAGACGTAAAATCACACAGGAGACACATCTGAGTGGAATGAAAAACAAATCTTAACCTCACAACTCCATGTGGGCTCCATAATCATGAACTGAGACAAGAAATTAAAAAAAAAAATCGTCCTACGTTTTTTTTTGGTTTTTTTTGTCTATAAAATATTCGATGAGCCACCAGACAAAATTTGATGGAACTCTCAGAAAGTGTAGGACGTACATCTGCGACTGATTAACTTTTGATGTCAATCCAATGTAAGATAACTGCAACAACTGTTTGATCTTAGTGATGCAAACTGGAAATAATCAAGCAATTTTACAAATGTTAAGCTGAAATTTTGTATGATGGTTGCTGAGAGTCAGCCCCAACACACGCCCTGAGTGCTAACAGATTACACCAGATCAGTGTTTTAAACAGTAACTCTCGTGGTCAACCTTTCTTGCCTCGTAGTAGAAATAGCCACTAAACCATCAGACAGGTTTTAACAAAACTCTCTGAAAGTAATCATTAGATGTTCATCTACAACAAGCTTACATTTGGAATCATCCTGATTTAAGATGGCCACCACAGCTAGTCAACCTTTGATACAAAATACAATCTGTCTTACACTTATTGAGCTAATGTTTGGTGTGGTAGTAGCTGAGAGTCATCCCCAAAATCCACACTGAATGCTAACAGAGATTAGATCGTGTTCAAATACGCGCTTGGATTTACATTTTATTTGTCAAAATGGGGATTTTCTTCATTTGATGGATAATAATATTTTTAATGTAGGTGTTAATGTCATTTCATTTTGATAAATACGTTTTTACACACCTAAAATATTATAACGTAAATATTTTTATACATTTTATTGTTTTAAGATGCACACATTTATATTGTGTAATAAGGCTGTTTGGCAGTTGTGAAAACAGCTGCAAACTCTTAATACGCTCTACCCAAACCACTGCAAATATATGGTTTGTTGTTATCAGCTAAACAATGAAAACTACCAGACTCAAGACAAATTATTTACAATCAGGCGATGACCATAGACCAGGAAATGAAATGGCACATTGAATAACTATATATTATTTATTAAATTCAAAGGAATTATGCAAATTAATCAGTACAAGAATTTATGTTATTATGTAAAATCAAACAAACAAACAATTATTCTGTAAAAGCCAACTTTATTTGCAGTCCCAGACAGTTGATGGGCCAAAAGGAAAAGAATAAACTGTACAAACAATTACCAAAATGATAAAAGGATTTACTGTCTCAGCCTGTCATTGTGCGCAATTTACAAGGTTTGCTTTCTTTAGATTTGCAGAAAAAAAAGAAAAAATTCTGACACAAAAATCTACTTTGTACACAATTGAAAATAAAATTAACAAATTATATTTTAGATTAGAAAGGATTAAGTAGCATCTTTCTTACAGTATTTGACTCATTAACATTAGTATAGGAAGTGGAGAATGGCTTCACCAATGAATGGGTCACAAGTTGTAAAAAAAAAAAAAAAAGTATATATATATACATAATATAATAATATATAATATATCCATCCATCCATTATCTTTACCCGCTTATTCCATTTTGGGTCATGGGGGCCGCCGGTGCCCATGTCCAGCAATCACTGTGTGAGGGGCGGGGCACACCCTGGACGGGTTGCAAGTCGATCACAGGGCCACATAGAGACAAACGAGACAAACAGCCATTCACTCTCTCACTCACACCTAGAGACATTTTAGAGTTACCAATCAGCCTAACATGCATGTTTTTGCTCTGTGGGAAGAAACCGGAGTACCCAGGAAAAACTCACACATGCACGGAGAGAACATGCAAACTCCGCCCAGAAAGCTCCCCAGATGGCAGCGCGATGGCTCAGTGGTTAGCACTGTTCCTCACAGCAAGAAGGTCCTGGGTTCAATCCCCGGTTGGACCTGGGGTCTTTCTGTGTGGAGTTTGCATGTTCTTCTCGTGATTGCATGGATTTTCTCCGGGTACTCCTGTTTTCTCCCACAGACCAAAAACATGCATGTGAGACTGGCTTCAGGCCCAGCTCTCTCTTGCAAAAGAGATCTGTGATCTCAATGGGATTTTCCTGGTGAAATAAAGATTAATAAAGAAGAGATTTAATCTGGCAACCTTCTCGCTGAGAGGTGGCAGCTCTACCAACTGAGCCACGATGCTGCCTAATCGAAACATATTTAATCTACTGTTTCATACAAACTAACCAGAGAAAAATAAAAGCAAATCTACTCAAACCACAAGCTTAAAATTGTTTCTTTAAAGTTATTTAATTTATTATCTCTTTAAAAATTACATAACTGATTATTCGCCAACTGTTTGCTTCGAATGTCGAGACTTGGATTTTTTGAGTTGCTCAGTATTCGAGACACACATTCGAGAGCTAAAGCCATTATTCTTACTCTGTGTGATTGTGTGGCACACAAGTTTCATCAGTGGCAAATAAAAGCAACCAAGCAACATAATGACATATTAAAGTTTTCTCCCGAAACAGCCACTTTTGTACGGTGACCTTTGGAAAGTGAAGAAAGTTTCCTTGTAACTCAGATAATGACTTTTGACTGACAAGTGCTGTGGATGGGTTTGTGACAGCTTTGTGTGTGTGCGGGGGGGGGGGGGGGTGTCAATGGGTACAGATGTAAAAAGTAAGTTGCAGCGTTTGGCATCCTCTCCATCAGCGCTGTGAATTGTGGAACTGCATTTATTGTTGTGACAACATTATTTGGTCTCAGAGCAGCCTGGCTGGGGAGGGAGATAACACAGATAACTTTGCTCATTCCTCATGAGAGCATGCTTCTCTGCCTCTGCCTTAGGCTGCACACAGCTGTGTGTCTGTTTGTGTGGATGGTTTTGTTTATTTGGGTGGGATGTACTGTACGTAATACGCAGCATCTCTGCAGTGGCAGCTTGTGTGTGAGAGATGTCCGCTAATTTCTGCAACAAACAAAACAAATCACAGAGTGTGACTTTACTGTCAGCTATGAATAAAAAGTTTAGAGGGACATTTGAATACAAAAAGACACATTCCTTCTTTTACACAGCAGCCCATGGCATTTAATGGTGCTGCACATTAACTGAAGGTGGCTCCAAGGTTAAATATTCCAGTTGTGCAGCTTCCTAACTGATATGTTGATGACAGGGGGAGATTCTTTGCACATCATCTGTATCCTGCGTGGCACAATGGATGATGATACTAAGGTGCTAAACATGTGCAAACTGCAAGGGAGGAAAATATTAAAATATGTCTTCTGTGGAGCACATAAAGGTGGGGCTTGTGAGCTGACAGAATAATATGGGTGCTAAGAAGAAGTGGCACAAAAATTACCTTAAAATTCAGCAGAATTTTTTTTTGAAATGGTAGTTCAGTTCTTTTCAAGTGACATTTTGTGTGGTGGTTTTGAATAGTTATAATCTCACCTCTTGTAGATAGACTTTGAATGACCTCAGTGAATGTAAAGATTTTTCTTCCATCCATCCATTTTCTTTACCCGTTTATTCCATTTTGGGACACGGGGGTCGCTGGTGCCCATGTCCAGCAATCACTGTGCGAGGGGCGGGGTACACCCTGGACAGGTCGCAAATCCATCACAGGGCCACATAGAGACAAACGAGACAAACAACCATTCACTCTCTCACTCACACCTAGGGACAATTTAGAGTTACCAATCAGCCTAACATGCATGTTTTTGGTCTGTGGGAGGAAACCGGAGTACCCGGAGAAAACCCACGCATGCACGGAGAGAACATGCAAACTCCACCCAGAAGGCCCCTGGACCGGGGTTTGAACCAGGGACCTGTTCGCTGAGAGGCAGCAGCTCTACCAGTTGCTCCACCGAAATGCAAGATTTTTCTTCAATAGTTAAATTTATTTGCTTTGTTGGATTGTACTGCTTTGAATCTGTGTGTTGAATCAAAACTTATATTAAACTGAATTGTAACACCATCCATCCGTTCATTATCTTTAAACACCTTCCCTTCCAGCTCGCAGGGGTCACTGGTGCCCATTTCCTGCAGTGACTATGCATGGAAAACATACAAACCTAGACCTTATGTTGCAAAGGTGGTGTTTACCCAGCGAGAATGGACTGAGGACGACAGACTCAAACTCTTATATAATAAAGTGATTTATTTACAGTGCGGAATATACGCACATACACATGTTTCATTTATACAACTGGAAACCTGGGGAAGAAGGAGAAGTGTCAGGAACTGGGAGGATGGACTGGTAGATAGTGCAGATTGTTGTGCTCTTACAGGAAGGTCGGTGAGAGGTAGCGTTGATAGGACGGTAGAGGATTCCAGGTAAGTCAGGTCCAGGTTTTGAAGAGCGCAGGTGGAGTGTGAAGGCAAGTAGTTGGATGCCAGCGGAGCAGCTGAAGGAGAGCCACACGGTGGTACAGGAAGGTAAATACAGGAGTCGAGGAAGGCAACAAGGGACACAAGACTAGAGGCTCGAGAAACAGGTTCTTGAATAACATGAGGAAAACAAGGTAAGTAATACTTTGTACTTTAGTCTTAGTTTTAGCACAAGGAGGCCAGTAGCACGAATACCAATAGGCATGTAATGCTCCAGCAGGGAAGGGAGCTCTTCTGCAGCCTCTTATAGTCCTGGAGCTCGTTAGTGGAATGATTCCCAGCTGCTGCTTGTTGATGCCACCCTGGACTCAGGAACCTGCAGGAAGAGCTCCTACAATTTACCTCCTTAAACAGTGTTTAATTATGACCAGATTAATACAATAATGGATACTAGTGGGTAGGGCCAAGGCCAAATAAATCACAGCCATCCTAAAAACACTATATTCTCAAAAAATTGTGTGGTGATTTACGCAACTGATGTTTTGTGAACTTTTACACCACTTTCAACTTTGCATTTCACAAGTACTTACACAGAATTATTTTAGATTTTTGCAAGTAACAGCAGTAAGCTATCACCCGTCCAGTGCAGCTTGGAGTGCTGTTGGCAAAAATATAATCATAGTAATGAAAAGCTGGCAGCTGCAGAGAAGTTATAAAAGAGCACTTGTATAAACTGCTATGACATTTTTTAAATCAAAGTTGTTTCACAAAAGCTGGTCATGGCCATGCTTGAACCAGCTGATGACCCATCATTCTGGTCTGAAAAATGATAAATCTTCTAATTTAAACCGTTTTCTATAACAGGTAAGATATTTGTTCAGAACTTTTTCCACAGAAACACACCTTACACCATCTGATAAACCCTTTCAATCAAATAAATGGCTATATTTAAGAGAATTCATATAAATCACAACTTAGAATAGCTGAACCTATTAAACCTTTTTTTGTTTGTTTGTTTTTCATAAGCTTCTTGTTCCCCACTTTTCCCTCATCCTTCCATTTGAGCACATCTCACCATCTTTCAGTCATCTTTTCTTCATGTTTACTTTCCCTCTCTTCCTCATTCCCTTTTTTCCTCTGTCCTGTTCATATCACTGCTCGTCATTTACTTGTTTCCACCACTCTTCTTTACATCTCTCTCTAAGGCTCATTTCCTTCCCAGTACATGGCCACAAAAGAAGACTTCTGACAGTGATGCAATTATGAGGTGAATATTGCATATTTAATAAAGTTGAAAAAAAAATAGGCTTAATGTACATCTTAATAGAAGAATAGCATCAGTGTATCAGCTCAATCTAAAAGTCGTACCTGTAATGTAACTGCATAACAAATGATGGGAAAACCAAAAAGTGTTTCACAGTCTGCTAAGTTTGTCATTATGTGACACTTTAATAAGAAGAGCCATTAAATAAGACTTTTTGTCTTTACCATATTGCAAAATATCAGTAAAACTGACTTAAACTAAGCTTTATTTATAAAAGGTTTTAATACTGTGGCATCATCTGTTTTTGCTTTCATATATAAATGTTAGTCAGCAATACCTGAGTTTGGACAAGGAACCCTGTTAGTTTAACCTTGTGCCCTGCGTGCAGACACAGCAGATGATGGGTAGTGCTGGTGGGAGCCAGTTAGTATCCTCTGACTTTGCATCTGTCTTGTGATTCAGCTAAGAATGGTGCCAGTTTCTAAATGTGAAGGCTGAGACTCCCTATATGACTGATGTAAATTTTTATTTTATTTTTCCTGCGTTCATGCGCTGCAGCACAAGATGCAGCTACTCCACAATTTGGGCACTTTTGTCCTTGGAGTTTTTACAGGACGCCATTTACATTTTACAGCTGCAGCAGGGCAACAACATCTGCTCCAACACCCCAATGTATAATCAGCGGGGCAGAGCTCAAACTGCTGCTCATTCATTTTAGTGAAACTCCTAATCCCTAATCCCCGTGTGGAAGGAACTATTTGGATGGCTTTTTGATTTCTGCAATCGACTGCTTTAAAGATGAGGTCCACTGGATCACTGTGGATGAAATATCTCTCAAAGTCCTAATTAATTTTCTTTAGTTAAAAATGGGCTGGGGCATCTTTCCTCAATTTGAAATAGCTTGTAAAGCACAGGATAGTCGAAGGAGGCATATGGGGGATGTACACAACAAAACAAGTAATCGTACTGAAAAGGGAAAAAAAAGAAAATCGAGTTTTGAAATGTTTATTGGTGATTTGATTGCAGGACTGTAATCAGGTTTGTAGAAAGAGAACTTCTTCTTGGAAATCTGTAGGTAAATTTAGGCCTAATGTTTCACTGAAACATACTAGCATGTGGCACTTCCTATCCATCCATCCAGATAGCAGAAGGATGGTGCATATCTCCTGCAGTCACTGTGCGAGAGGTCATTTGCACCCTGGACATGATACAAGTCCATCACAGGGACACCTAGATAAACAACCATTCACACTCTTACTCACACTTTGGGACAATTTAAATTCACCATGCTTATATTTGGCCCGTGGGCAGAAAGCAGTGTTGAGTGAAAATCCTTTTGTGCATGGGAAAAATTAAAACCTTTGCACTGTAAGGCAGCAACTCTGGCCTACTGCACAGCTGCTTTTCAGCTTTACACAGCTTTTGTTTGAATGGTAGAGAATTGATGATAAGGAAACCTGGTGGAACAATGAAGTGCAGAAAGTTATTCAAAGAAAGAGGTTAGTCAATAAATATGATAATTAGACGACTGAAGAGAGGAGACGGGAATATAAGGAGATGTAATGTAGAGCAAAGAGTGAGGTGGCAAAGGCAAAGTAGAAGGTGTATGATGAGTTATATGGGAGGATGGACACTAAAGAGGGAAAGAAGGACTTGTACTGATTGGCAAGACAGAGGGATCAGGCTGGAAAGGATGTGGAGCAGAATAGGCTTGTTAAAGATAGGAATCGTAATGTTTTAACAAGTATGGAAAGTGTGATGAGAAGATAGGAGACTTAGAATGAAAGTAGAATGAAAGAGAAAGAAGAGTAGAGGTCATAGAAACTGTGGGCCAGGAAGTGGGAAAGATTAATGATGAAGTCCGAAAAGCTCTGAAAAGAATCAAGAATGAGAAGGCAATAGGATCTGATGACATACCAGTGGAGGTTTGGTTTGGTTTGGTGAGGTTCCTCTTAGGAGTGACAAGGATGGATAAGATTAGGAATGAGATCATCAGAGGTACAGCACAGGTTGAACAACTGGGAGATAAAGTTAGAGAGACTAGACAGAGATGGTTTGGATATGTCCAGAGGAGGGACAGTGGGTATATTGGTAGAAGAATGTTAGAAATGCAGCTGCCAGGAACAAGACGAAGAGGAGCTATATGGATGCAGTTAGAGGGCATGGAGGTAGTTGGAGTGAGGACAGAGGATGCAGAGGACAGAGATGGAGGAGGATGACTCGCTGTGGAGACCCTTGAAGAGGGAAAAGCTGAAAGTAGAAGAAAAAAGATTATTATATATTGTAATGTATATGATAAATATAATATTTTTTTCCTTTTTTTACATTTATTATGACTGATGGGTATGAAGAAATGTTTTTCTTTATTTTTTCATATTTCACCAGTCTTGCTTAGAACTTTATTTCCTCTTAATGCTCATGAACACACAACCACACAGGTTGTGTGAACACACTGCAGTCATCATGTGCTGCAGGCTCAATACAAGGCTGTTGCACAAAATAATAAAAAGACATTTTCGGTGATTAATAAGTTTCTCCTCTAGCCTGTGGAAAACTGACACCTCTACTCAATCACATCTTCAACCTATTAGAAAATATTGATTTCCTCCAAAAGACAGAGGGGGAGGGGAGTTTGTGAAAGTAAAAAGCAAAGTGAATCTGAGTTTGAGAAGACTGATGAAATAAACACTGAGGGACATAGAGAGCATGCCGGTAAAGTTATTTTTTCTCATCAATAATTGAAATGTAATGAGAATGTATGTGCCTACCTTCTGACATAACTGCTGTTAGATGTGGTGACAAGTTTGGCAGAAGTCTCAGGAGTGAACTGCAGCCCATCTGCCTCAGGAGCTCATCACTCTGATGTGACTACTCATTTGGGTTGTTGACCATGGTGTCTCTTATGCCAGTGACTGAGGGACACAAACTGAGAAAAAAAAGCATCATCTTGACATTAATAGAAGTTAATAAAGCCCTCCAAAAGAGGATAAAGCAAAAAATTCAAAGCACTCAATCATTGACAGCTCTTCTTTTGTTTTGTTTTTATAATTTTCAGGTGCGGTTGTGCACTGGTTTTAAAGTGCGTATTACAAATTTAGTCTCTGAGTCAACTGTTGATTTTAATTCCTACAGACAAGTGTGATACTTCATGGTGAACTGATTCTCTCCATGCTCGATGCAGCTATTCAATGGTGACATTTCCCCAGGGTATCGTCTGTCCATGTTGCACCTGGTGTCTCCAGAAACATAAAGGATGTAACGACTAAAATGAATCCACTGCAGCCATAATTTAAGTTTTTTAATTTACCTATACAAAATGCCTAATATTCAAACTGTGGTTTTCCAATGAAGCCAGTCAGCATGATCCAGCTCAGAACCACTCACCCATTTCAAAGCTCTACTTATTCACCTGGTGAACTGGAGGAGGTAAATTGGATAAATTACGACTGAAACTCACAGGGAAGCACTGGTCTATATCAGGCTGATATAATACCAGTTTTAAAAAGGCCAAAAGGAGCCAGCAAAGCATGGAAAACAAGATGCAGGGGCTAGATAAAAAACAACAACAACAAGATAAAAGAATGAGAAACTAAAGCTGACACGGAAAACAAAGTCAAGTCAAAAGTTTCTTTATTTGTCATTTGCACCACATGTGGTACATCTGGTAGAATGAAATTGTGTACACAGGGTACCAGTTACATCCAACAAAAGTATAAACTGTAAAGATAAACGGTAATAAAATCTAAAATATGAACTAAGAAATATGCTAAGCACTAATAGTACAAAAACAATACGCCGAACAACAGCACGAGCATGAGTCTGTGTGAGCAGATGAGTACGAATGAACACAGCAACGTGAAATAAATCACGTAAATAAATAATAAATCACATGTTGATGCTGGAGCACAGGATGCTCTCCACTGCACACCTGTAGAAGGAGGTGAGGACTGAGCTTCCCAGACCAGCTCGCCTCAGCCTCCTGAGGAAGTAGAGTCTCTGATGAGCTTTCTTGATCAGGCTGGTGGTGTTGTTGCTCCAGCTGAGGTTGTCAATCAGGTGCACCCCCAAGTACTTGTAGCTGGAGACCACTTCCACAGCAGATCCTCCAATTTTCGGGGGGTGGGGGCTAGGTATGTTTGTTCCGTCTGAAGTCCACGACCATCTCCTTCGTCTTCTTCACTTTGATGTAAAGGTTGTTCTTCCTGCACCAGCTCTCCAGGTGTTCCACCTCCTACCTGTACCTGGACTCATCGCTGTTTGTGATTCATCCCACCACCTCTGTATCATCTGCAAACTTTACAAAATAACAGCCTGGATGGGTAGTCAGTCATACATGAGCAGAGTAAACAGGACAAGGCTCAGCACAAAGCCCTGAGGGGAGCCAGAGCTGATGGTTATGGTGGAGGAGAAGTTGTGCATCCTCACAGACTGTGGTCTGTTTGTGAAGAAGTCTAGGACCAAATTGCAAATGGAGGGGCTTAGTCCAAAGTTATTCACATTTTATTTACCACCAGCTTCTCTTAACTATATTGGTAAGTTAGTTTGACACAGCCTATGTGAACATCCAACATTTGCTTTAGATAATTTGTTTGCTTTTTTGATGTAAGATCATAAAATAAAATATCCAAACCCTAATATGTTGCATTTCACCTCCTGTATTGCTTTGCAGAGTTTTAAACAAAGATCTCACACAACTGGTCAGCACTCAGTGTTTGTTGCAGATGATTCTCAGCTATTAGGACAGTGAAAATTTGAATGACAAAGAATAAAGCATTGTTTGTGTTTTGCAGTTGTATACATTTGTTTTCCTACATCGCATAGCCAAGAAAGGGAATTGGAAATATCCTCTGTCAGTCTGTCCTACCATCCATCCTTTCAACTGTCTGTCCTTTCATCTTGTGAGCTGGATAATTTAAAAAGTAAGCAACGTGCCAACTTGCATGTTAGTATGTGTCTCCCTATTAAAAAATGGGTTGCTAAGACAAAATACAAGATAGCCACCAACATATACACAGTAGATATACACATATACACACATATATATATATATATATATATATATATATATATATACATATACA
>NC_056501.1:25136273-25168147 GCF_014905685.2 Nematolebias whitei | reverse complement strand
GGGGGGGGGACAGCCCTATCATTTGAGGAACCTTTTAATTAAATTAATGAAGTGCTATGTGTTGTCATCATTGTATTTTCCCATACAAATGCTCTCTGCATTTAACCCATTGCACCTGGGATACACCTAGGTGGAGCAGTGGGCGGCTATGTAAGTGCCTGGGGAGAAATTGGGGATTCGGTGTCTTGTTCGGAGGAACCACGCAATGTGCAATGACCTTTGAGTCCCGAGTCGGCTGCATTGCCCCTACACCTATGCTTTCTAGTTTTTATGTTGCTTAAAAGTACAGTTTCCTCAAATGATTGTGGTGGCCAAAAATCAATCTATGGTGGCCAAGGCTGCATCATTGCACCTGGTGGTGGTTAAATTGCTCCTTTGACTTGCAAGAATTTGTCACTCTGTGCTGCCTCAGACAAGCAAAAAATAAAAAACAAAACCAACCTCTGTTCTTCTCCACAATGTAACTCCTACCCACTTGAATATCTTGCACTAAAAACATTCAGGTTTACCTGCATTCTCTGTTCAATTCCAGCCCAGAAAAACACTCATCTTGAAAGCTTCAAACATTCACTTTTTAAATACGTCAGAGACATGGGGACATTGGTGTACAGCTTGTTGTTTGTAACAAAGCACATGAAGTAAGGTTATATATTTTTATTCTTCAGCTGGATTTATTGTTTCCTCCATGTAGCTATTTCAAGCCAAATACATAAATATTTAAACTGTAATCAAGAGAAAACTGCTATCAGCCCACAGGGCGTTCTGCCTGTTGTGAATTGTTAGCTGATAGTAACCTTTTTCAAATGCATCCCCTGGTTTGTGAGGTGACAGGAACTTCATCTTGTTGTTTGATTTTGTGTGAGTTTTCCCTAATTTATAGGTACCGATAAGAAGCAGAAAAATAAACATGTTTAATAAATAATTAAGTACAATAATGTGTAGGTAGTTCATTAGTTTCACACATGTCCTGATTCACGTTGAGGAGTAAATAAAGGTCAATGTTTAATTAGACTAAGAGTGTAACGAAGACCAGCCACAGAAGGTGGTTGATTCATTTTCTTCAGATTACACAATTTACCAAATTCAGTGTCCATGCAGGCAGAAAGTCATAAACAAAGAACTTTACAGTCTTCTAAATACAGATTATTTCTAATATTTTCCTCAGTATTTCTTATCAAATAAAATTACACATCAACATACAAGTTCTGGCAAATATACAGTATCTATTACACAGAAGTGTGATTTAGAGCTACTTTTGTATTAGTATTTCCACACCACAGGGGGAAACATACGCAAATAAAATGTAAGTCCTTGTGTATCTCGATTACTGCATATTTGCGTTGCTTTTTGGACATTTGTCAAATAATTTGATCACATTTGCGCATTATAATTACCTTGTATTGTAAAGTCTGATGTCTTGTCAGTATCTGCTCTTGGCATTTCAGCTCATTCAACCCATTTATGTTCATATCAATCAAACTGAGAACAATTACAAGTTTTTTCTTTTACCCAAAATTTGTGTCTTCTTTTTCACCGCAGCCCTCTTGTTTTACAGTGACTTTAATGTACCTGAAAAGTAAAATATTTGAACCCATAATCACATTGTTTTGGATTACCTGCAGACTGGGAACCTAACCATGTCTGTCTTTTTGTGTTAGGATTCTGCATTTTCTGGTGTCCTTTAATTCAAAAATGCAACACATCAATTTTTTTCATCTGAAAGTAGAAAATATGATTTTCTTTCAATCTGATTTAGGTTTTTTTCATATGTGGTACTAAACCAGATGCATATCCAATGTTTTTAAACACTACTTCTGTCTTAACGGTCTTGTCACACTTCATCCAAATGTAATGTCAGTGAGGTACGGGTATACGGTTTGATACAATTAGCAATAGTAGATACAAACCTCATTTAGTTTAAATATTAATATTCCACAACAGAAGTCCAGTTGAGTTGTGTTTTTCTTTTAACTTGCCATGGCCAGAATGACTGGGATCGTACAGCAACATATGATACCAACATCAGTGTCAGACTGCATTGATACAAACATGATGAGACTGATTCTTCAGTTTCTTCCTACCTTCAGTCCATCACTCCCGTTCCAAAATCCTGCACCAAAGTAACAACAGGCAAGATCAAATGCAAACACCAGATAAGACAAGCATGTCAGATAATACTTTAATTGGTTCTGATTTCACAACACCATACATGCTAACATGTGTAGCATCCATATTTACTTCTGTAAACACAGGGTACTGCATGTGACATGTTTTTTACTTCAAATGCTGGTTGCATCAGGGCCATTTAGAGTTCACACTCGAGTCTGATAACAGACAGTTTAAAATAAAGTTCAATTCAATTCACTTTATTTATATAGTGCCAAATTACAACAGAAGTTGTTTCAGGGTGTTGTACAAAAACATTCACACACCTGTACATACAAAAGTCCAATAGTAAAAATTCTCTATCCCATTGTTAATCCAACACAAAGTGTGAACAAACATACAAAGAAATCGAATCTGACCTATGAGTTGGAATTAAGCATTAAGAACTACAGCGAACATACCCTAAGACTATGTTTATCTGTAGAACTTCCGGTCTTCCTCCTGGCATCTACTGTATATGTGAACATTGTCTTGCTCAAATTCTCAGTCCAAACCTCAGACATCTGATATGCCACTATCCAGCAACGGTCTCTCTTGATGAACCTCTCAGTTCCTAGATTTCCCTCCAGCAAAACACAGCAGTCAGCTCAGCCTGTAAACCCAAACCTGTCTGCTCCACTCCGTCCCTGTTCATCCTAAATTGCACCTCTTACCTGTCTTGGGGCCTGGAATTGTCCTTCTCGTCTTAGACCTGAAATACACAAGAACAAGGAAACCTTCCACAAACTATTCTGGAGAAAGACAAACTCCCAACCACTGTTTTCCATCTTCCTCTGTAGATAAAAACAAGCACTTCATCTTGCTCCCTTCACAAATGGTTTTCTTTACTTTCCTGTTTCCTCCTGGATCATTAAACATGAAACAAGACAATTTGGTTTGCTATTGAGAGTACATTTTTATAAGTTATACAACTTAACTTTATAATGAAATATTTTTTTCAAACATTTTTTTTTCTTCTGTTCTTACATTGCTTTAACTGCTGACAAGTAAGAATTGAAGTATATTTTAAACCTAAGCCCAGTTTTCATAAAAGTATTTACAAATTTCTTCCTAAGGTTGATGCAAATATACAAATACTTTTGGTAAATTGAAGTTTATGTTAAACCAAAAAGCAACAACAACAAAAAAAATGTTTCCACTTAAGAAACAACAAATGCAGCCAAATTTTAGATTCAAACTCAGGAAAAATTGTTCACATTTCATCTTCTTTGAGTTGTAGAAGTCACATGCTTTTCTCCTGCACACTCACTGAATGAGGTTTTCATAGCAAAAAGGTAAAAAACAACATGAAATCATTTAATTTTTCATGGTTTTCCAGTTGGTAGTGGGGGTTTGCAAATGCATAATGTAAGTGTTTTCAAAATGCTCCTAAAAATGATCTGGCAGCACATTAGAAGTTAAGTTCCTGCAGATAATTGATGACATTAAACCACAGAAGAAATTGCAGTCAGAAAACACTTTTGAAACAATTATTAATAAAGGTTTTATTTCTTTGATTTTATTACCTTTATGGAAGTTATTGTTGTCTTTTCGAATAGCAGTGATTAAACAGCTGTGTAATTGTTGTGAAAGTTACCCGCTGCTGTCCGGCACCCCATTAAGATACTTGGCAGGTTGTTTGTTGGAGAAAAAAATAGCACAGTCCAGTTGATTTGGTCTCCCTCTGTGTCTACTGTCTTTTCAGGCAATCCCAGGCTTACTTGAGCTCTTGGCTCTGTGGGGGTCCTGGAACAACTTTCAAGTTTCTCAACTGTTGCTTTTGAGAATAGTACTTTGTGTTTTTGGGGTAGCTGTCATGTTGGAGAAAAAAAAAAGTTAGATTTTCCAATTGGTACTGAATGATGCATGACTTGAAACATCCATTTTCTTCCGTTTATCCAAGGTCAGGTTGCGGGAGTAGCTGCCTAAGTAGAGAGGCCCAGACTTCCCTCTCCCCAGCCACTTGGTCCAGCTCCTTCAGGGGAATCCCAAGGAGTTCCCAGGCCAGCCGAGAAACATATAGTCCCACCAGCGTGTCCTGGGTCTTCCTCTGACTTGAAACATCTGAGCCTTAAACAGCATGTAGACAAACATATGTTAATATTATCCAGCTAATCTTGGTTTTGCTAACATATACACAGACACACATCTACACTGACCTTTATTCAGTGACATTTAAATCAATTTGGATGCAAGGTCACAGGGACAATTTCATCCATCCATCCATCCATCCAATATATTTACCTGCTTCTTCCTTTTCAGGTTGCTGGGGTCACTGGTGCCCTTGGCCAGCTGTCACTCTGTGAGAGGCGAGGTACACCCTGGACAGGTCTCCAGTCCATCACAAGGACACATAGAGACAAACGAGACAAACAAGCATTCGCTTTCACTTACACCTAGGGACAATTTAGAGTTACCAATCAGCCTAACATGCATGTTTTTGGTCTGTGGGAGGAAACCAGAGTACCCGGCGAAAACCCACACATGCAAAACTCCACCCAGAAATGTCCCTGGCCAGAATTTGATTTGGCAACGTTCTCGCTGAGAGGCAACAGTTCTACGAACTGAGCCACCGTGATGCCCAGAGACTATTCAGATTAATGAAATGTTGTAGATGGCTGTCATTTTATTGAACTGTTAATAAGCTCTGAGCGGACAGAGGCAATCCACGTTAATTATGTTCCAGCCTGGGCATGAAAAATACAGTGAAAAATAACTGATCTTCAGCAATTTAAACACCATCTGTGGCAAAAAGAAACCGTGTTTTGGCTGAGTGGCGTTGGAGTGGAAAAAACAACTATGCACCCCAAGGATCGCGCTTATATTCTATATGGAGAAGATGGCAAGACTTCTCTGTCTCCTCAGATTTCCCCGTGGCTCTAGGATCTGTTAGTACGATTTCACAAGTGTCACAGCCAGATGGTGTGTTTTGTGTGTGTGTGAGCACGTCTGTGGGAGCTTTAAAGAATAAAGAAAATGTGCATCGGTTCAGAAATTTTAAGTTAACATCCATCAACACAAAGATGAAAAACAGATTTTAAAGCATAATTGCTTTCAAAAATGTTCTTGTTATGTAACATCCAGCCCCCCCACCCCCCCAGTTGACCTAACAATCCTGCTGGTGTGTAAATACCAGATATGGGATTTATTGTAGGTGGACGTCATGTTGCAGTTTCTTACATTTATCATACACCCCAGACAGGAAGAAGTAACATTATAATCCTTGTTTTTTAGCCTGTTTCTGAGTCTGGTTAAACTGATTGTGGTAATTGTTGTGTCATTCATCCTGGACAATGTTTACCAACTCAATACTTCGTAAACCAACAGTCACTGCTGTTGTTTTTTAATAAATAGTTACAATTTTCTGAAGTGGGGTTCTCTGGAAATCATATGAACATCTATCATCTTACCTGCTATAGATGGCTTTGGAATGACCTGGGCTTGAAGGAGCAGTAAAAAGCTGACAGGTCTGACAAGCTAGTAGCTTGGCCAAGGCTAAAGTGGTTTCCTGGTTTTACAACAACTCTAGTATCAAAGATTGCAAAGCAGATTGTGCAAAATCTTGTTGTTTAAAACTTTACATCATCATCATCATCAGTTTCACATTACATAGTTTCTCCTGACACAATATATGAATGAATATACTTTGTATACTGTATCCCTGAAGAATGTGTTGCAGGCTGCACTGGACATCTGGCAGCTTGCTGCTGATGCTGCATCTACTTGTACTTTTTCATTCATTTAAACTTTATTTCAACAGGTTAATCCCATTGAGCCTCGAGGACTCAGTTACAAGAGAGACCTGATTTCTTAACAAAGAGTGATGATAGCAATGGATAACAACGATAACAATAGACAGTCATAAAATAGGCATACAAATTTAAGTTTCTCTTTGTTTTTTTTTAACAAATCGAAACAAAATAGCAACCAAAAGGACAATCAAGAAGAATAGCAGCAAAAAAAAAAAAAAACAGTTAGATCACAAGACGATTGCTGCTAATACTTGCTAATAATGATAGACTTTAAAAGAAACAGGTGGTAATGTTGTCTATACAATAACATTTATGTGGATTTCTCTCATGTTTTTACGGGCAGTAATCTGCTTTGACCATGGCCTTATTTTGACTAGACAGTACCTCACCGGTTGGATCAGAGTTTAACTTCTCCAAACTGAGGCCAACTCACCTCAAATACAGTGTTTTTATGCTACTTGTAGTATATTGTTTTTTGTCATTTTTGGTCAGAGGTGGAACATTTAAGCAGAGGCTTCCTACAAACACTTATTACCAGAGTGAGTCCCTTCTCTGGTTTAGTTTTCACTTCTTCCTTGAAAAGAAGACGTATACCATACTTTCAGACAGGTGGCTATTTACTCTGTGCCTGAGATCAAAAGGCATTGTTCTCACCTGTCTAAAAAGAGCCAGAGGAAATAAATGCTACACAGGGTGACAGAGCCATTTCAGACGTGAATGGTGTACCCGCTGGGCACAACAAAGAATCCCAGCACAGAGCCAGAGTATTTGAGGCTGGCTGTTATTCTAAATGCATTCTTTAAAACAGCTTCAGCAATAAAAACATATAAATCTTTTTTGCATAGCTGAAATATTTTTACAGAAATTTCCAAAGAAGTGAAGTCTGCATATACTGTGTTAAATGTATTTCTTCCTTCTATGCTTTTCTTTTCTCTAGCAGTTTTAATACAAACATGTTGGTTGAGTGGTGATTCTAAATTGCCTGTGGGTTTTTTTGGGTAAGCCTGTCCAAATCTGTGTTGCTCGTCTGATGGACTAGCAACCTGTCATGTACTTTGTCTCTCACTTTTTGTCACTTGGGATTGACTCCCTTTCAAAGTCCTGACAAATGGCAATATATAAAATGACTGTGGAATGGACTGTCACAGAAAAAAAAGAAAACAACATATTTCATATGCTTCTTTTGACCAAGATTTGACACTTTTTTGCTAGTAGTTCCTGTCATGCATCCTCTAATAATCTTGTCACTAAGTCTCTTTGTGCAGTGGCAGAAATTAGCTTCTTATTCTGCATAAAACAATATATCTTCCCTGTAAACCCTGTATTCTGAATTAATATATAATAGTTCAATATAACATGACTTGGCAATTTCTAAATTGATATTATTTTAGTACATTTATAACAGCCGTAAGCAAGGTAGCCCAACACAATGATGACATCTCCACCATGTTTTACAGTTATTGTTGTTTTTTATTTAAATTAACTGAAAGATATGCATTGCATTTCGAAAAATTGTTTATTTCAGAGTTTGGAACTAATCCTGCTTTTTGGTTTAATGTGTTTTGTTTGTTTTTGAAAATTGATTATTAGTCCCTAATTCCAGCCCCTCACCCACTGCCTGTCTCCTATTCACACATGTTGATATTTACTCATCACCCCCTGTATACTGTTATTTCCCTGGACTTCGTTAGTTATTGTCTGATACTCTGTAGATGTTCATGAAGTGTCCCCAGCTGCCAGTCTACAGTTTGGTTTTGTTTGGGTTAAGAGCCTGAACATGCAGGTCCGCCTAGCACTCATTGTGATCATTGAAGTTGACTTAGGCAATAAAGCATCATCTAAGAAAATACATATATTTTGTGGCTTGGTGTTTTAGCTTTGTAGTGATCTCCTCTATGGTTTTCTCCCATCCATCCATCCATTTTCTTTCCCCGCTTGTTCCATTTTGGGTCACGGGGGTCGCCGGTGCCCATGTCCAGCAATCACTGTGCGAGGGGCGGGGTACACCCTGGACGGGTCGCAAGTCCATCACAGGGCCACATAGAGACAAACGAGACAAACAACCATTCACTTTCTCACTCACACCTAGGGACAATTTAGAGTTACCAATCAGCCTAACATGCATGTTTTTGGTCTGTGGGAGGAAACCGGAGTACACGGAGAAATCCCACGCATGCACGGAGAGAACATGCAAACTCCACCCAGAAAGGCCCCTGGACCGGGGTTTGAACCAAGGACCTGCTCGCTGAGAGGCAGCAGCTCTACCAGTTGCGCCACCGTGCTGCCCTGGTTTTCTCCCATCAAGATCTATTTGGTGTACTTTGATATTTGATTTCAGCTGAACAATACCATACCATTTTATTTATAGAGCACTTAAAACAGCGACAAGGCCAACCAAAGTGCTGTACAAACAGAAAAACAGGCAACGCACAAAGCAAAATACAAAATGGAGTAAAATCAGAATATTGACACAAAATCGTCGCAGATAATAAATACAACGACTAACCTGTGTGAACCATACAGGTTCAAACACAGAATACAGAAGTCATATGGAGTTAACTGCCTTCTCTCAGGATGGCACCATGGTTCAGTTGGTAGAGTTGTTACCTCTCAGTGAGAAGGTCTCTGGTTCAAATCCTGTCCGAGGGCCTTTCTAGGTGAAGGCCAGAACCTTTCTTGCATGTTCTCTTTGTGAATGTGTGGGTTTTCTCCAGGTACTCCGGTTTCCTCCCACAGACCAGAAATATGCATGTTAGCCTGATTGGTAACTCTAAATTGTCCCTAGGTGAGAGTGAATGGTTATTTGTCTTGTTTGTCTCTATGTGTCCCTGTGATGGATTTGCGACCTGTCTACGATGTACCCTGCCTCTCACACAGTCATAGCTGGACATGGGCACTAGTGACCCCTGCAATCTGAAAAGGAAGAAGCGTGTAAAGATAATGTATGTATGTATGGATGTCTTCTCTTTCTCTCTATGCTGCTAGTATGACATTTGATGTTGCATCTTGTTTTTTTCTGTACCAGTTTGTGCAATCCATTTTACGGGATATTACCTTTTCTTTTCCACCCATCTTTGTTCTACTATTTTTCTCTTATTCCCACAAACCAACTTGTTTGGTAGTACTGTTCAACAGGACAGTGCTCAAATCATGTGCATGTTTTCATTGATCTATTTACAGTTACTAATGCACATGCTCAAAGTCAGTATTTTGCATTGCTTTGTGGTCTAGATTAACTCATGCCTACTTCCAGGGTATAAACAATAATCACATCTAACGTTGTTTCAGCTGCTCTGCAGTCTGCAGTTTACTTAAATAGTAAATGGGTTGCAGTTCTGTTTTTTAGAGCTGTTGAACAATCATTGGTTTCATATTACAGTAAATACTACAGTCACCACTTTACACAAAATATATTGATTATTGTAGTAGATCAGTGTTGATGTGAGGTTTATGTTAGATACAATAAATATACTTTCATTATTTACTTACTTTTAAAAAAGTCACACACGAAGACAGAACACTTTATCCAGTTTAGTTGCAAGGGCAGAGCTCACACTCAGGCTTACACGGATGCTACATTCATTCAACCTTTATTTATACAGGTTAATCCCATTGAGCCTTCGGGACTCATTTACAAGAGAGATCTGATTTTAACAAAGAGTGATGACAACAGTGAAACAACAAAGATTGAAGCTCCGGTCACGGGGTCTGCCACGGACTGTATAAAGAAGTGCTTTTTATAGTGCTTATCAGACAGACGCTGATAACCTCGGTCTGCCAGATTACTGACTTGGAAGGCCTTCGAGATCATCAGGTCCAGGCTCCGTGCTCCTCAGAGAGGATCCTGCAAGTAGACAAAGCAACTCTCTAACTCACACATTAGTTTATAAATATCCATCTCCTTTATCTAAATTCCCTTGACAGTTTAGTTTCTTGCCCAAAGACAGTTCACTATGAAAACCTTCAACTGGCACAAAATAACCACTTTTTTTTGTTAATTTAAAATATATATATATTTTTGTTGTAGATTAATACCTCTAGATGACCTGACTGAGCATTATTGGATTTGGTACCTGGATGACTGAGCATGAACTTTGTTGCCTTGAACCATTTTGGCTGTGGCTGCCTGCCTGGGAGGAGTCGATGGGGGACAGGATTTCCCCCCCAAAAACCATCTTAGCTCCAGCAAAATGGTTGGTCCACTTAAGGAGTTTACAGCTTGGTGGGGAAGCAGTTTACTTGGAACTCCTCAGACTGATGAAGCCCTCTGGATAGAGGGTGAAACATCTCTAGAAAAAAGAAACTGCCCAGATGACCTGAATTAGCATTATTGGATTTGGTACCTGGATGATTGAGCATGAACTTTGTTGTAGATTAATACATTTTTCCCAACATATTTTTTGTCATTGTTTCGGATTAATTGATATTTTTTCTTGTTTCCACCATTTGTGTTTTTTTCTTCTCCTATATGAAAAGATTTGTTGTTCAAAAAGCTGTACACAAAAATTGATTGAAATTGATTTTAAATTAAATACCTCAAAAGACTTACATACATTTTTGCCTTTTTCACTTCTGGGTACTTGACTCCTAGGTCTCCAGGTTTTCTTGGTTAGCTGTATGAGAATTTTTCTTCTACATCTTGTTTCTTGACATGACTTTCTCAATAGAGTTGAAGCAGACAAAATATATTCAGGTGTTCCTATCTTGTCTTTTTACAGTAAAATTTGATTGAAGGCACAGTAAATATATTGGAAGTTGCTGAAAAAAACTTCTCTGTTTGCCTAGTTTTGTTTACTTCCTTTTTCATTAGTTTATTCTACGGTTTTGAAAATGAATGTATAGTCTCACACTGATCGATGCTGTTTGCCTGCTATGCTTTTTTACTTACTGGAATAAAATGTCCTGCTGAGCACATTACAAAGCACTCTGAATGAGCAGCTCTTTAAGAAGGTCATTCTTTCAGAGAAAACCATAGACAAGTTAAGATTTATGAGCTTTGTACTATAAGTGCCATGAAAAATTACCTATCTTGCTCATAAATCACAAAAGAGTAATGTGTGTAGAAGAGGACAATGCCTGGAAAGTTACACTGCCAAGAATTCAATTATCGTCATTCAAATAATTAAAAAAACTTCTTAAAGTAGAACAAAACACTGGACAACTGCAAGTGATGTGATTTGCTATTATTGGTCACTTTAACCTAGTTGATCTAAATACAGCTTTTTCTCTTTTCTAAGTCTGCTGATGTTCCCAGGGGTGGTCTGTACAGTAATGTGGTTTGTATGCTTGACCTTCTGTTTTCCTCTAATCTACAAAAGGAAGAGTCTGTGCTTGGCATAAAAACGACTTTTCTTCAGTATACGCCTCATGATTAACTAAAATGGTGTTGTGGTCAAACATACTGATTTCTCCATGAGTGTATAGATGCCATGATTTCAGGGTAAATATTGGACACAAATGCAACATCCAAAAGCAGAAGTACATTAGTCCCTCACTTATCGTGGGGATTACGTTCCAGACACTCTCGCGATAGGTGCAAATGCGCAAAGTAGAGATGTTATATTTATTTTAGTATTTATATATATTTAAGGCTTTATAAACCCTTCACACACTCTTGCAATGTTCTTAACAATGTTCTAAACTCTCTAAATGCTCTAACAAAGCACAGCAAAACAGAGCAGACAGACTGATGCTAGGGTTACTGAGCCAATCAGTGCCCGGGGGCAGACTGGCCATTGGGAGCACCGGGACATTTCCCGGTTCGGTAAATGTCCCAGCTCGGTTTGGGTTAAGGCTCGGTTTGGGTTGCGCTTGATTATTTTAAATAAACAATCCATACCGCTCAGTCTGGTATCCACCTCAATGAAGCTCCCACAGCAGCGATGGGGAAATAAACCCCACCCCTGCCCCCTCCTTTCTCTTTCTGAGGCTGTTTGTCACAGGTTGCGCACCTGCCTGTTGTGTTTCTCTGCTCTGTTGTGACAGACCTCCTCAGAAAGAGAAAGGAGGGGGTCCTACGGCATCACTGAGCGGGCCAGGCCACCGAGAAACAATGTGTTCAATCTTACATTGAAAACCTGCGAAAGAGTGAGTTTACGAAAGTTGGACCATGAAGTATCAAGGGACTACTGTACTCTAAAATTTTCAAAACTTCATTGCAGTTTTGCATCCAGACACTGAAATGAAAAAATGTTGATTGATCAATGGCTAAAATACAGCCGGTTTAAGATATCTCAAAAGTTCAGGTTTTAATAATTCAAAGGTTTTGTTTTTGCTTATAGTTTTTTTTTTTTTTTTTTTTAATGGGAGTTAGACACATTGAAATATTCATTCCCACCACACATTGCAGTGTTGGTCAGTGACACTTTCATTGCTGTGCCAAAATGTGACTGGCACTGCATATGGTCGGGATGGAAGAATTTTTACGTTTCATCCACCAAAGAGTTTTATTCTTTGCTAAAGTTGTTTGTTAGTTGTCAGATGATGTAGTGTAGACTCCCTAAATTTTAGTGCCGGTGACCTTTTTCACAAGAGCAAAAAAGAAGAGAAAAGACAGATGTTTCTCTTTTCTGAAATTCTCCTCCTCTTTCCTCTTCCTCAGCCCCAAGAGATGTTATAAATCTCCATTTTCTATAAAACTAAATAGTTTGGGCATGACACCTATAGTTAATGTAGTTGTGTCTCCAAATATTTGTATGAAAACAATTGGTAGTTAAAAACGATCCTCTGCAGCGATATGTGCGCACTGCACCAGCACACATTATAAAGACATGCAGCCTGTCAACACACACCTTCTTGTATGACTGAACAGCTCTCTCTGCTGTTTATTTATTCAGCTAAGTTATGTCTCCCTCTTGGAGTGACCTTTTTACTTTCTTATCTGTCTCATTGTATGACAGTCTCTACCATCACACCTTTCACATTTGGAAACAGAAGAACCAACAAACTGTTCTTTCTGCACCTTTTTTCCAGCAGCATTCACATACTGTAGTTTCACTTACTGAGAGAAAAAGAAGGCTTTCATTCCCACTGACACATTACAGCTTGCAGTATGCATGACCCACCTTACCATTATCCCACTGCAGGAATAATTTGAGTGTCAGATGTTTCATCAAAGACCTGTAATTAGTCATTCTGAGCTGGAATTCAGATATGTGCTGTGATGGTGGTGTTAAATTTAGTTCCTGTATTAAAAATGACATTGATGATGGTGAAGATCTGACCACAAAATGAGATTTTCAGCTCATGGTTGAGCACATTATCTTTTCAAAAAGTTATGCGTTATCCTAGTTTCAAGATTATAACAACTTAGTCCCATTATTTCTGTTAATGACCTCATCATTCAATGTAAGCATTCACTGCCTTGAAGTATTTAATGAAGTAAGGGCCAGGTTGAGAGAGAAGGTGACATTTTTCAATTGTTGTTTTTTCCACAAGCTCACAGGAAATCATCATTGACTAACAGTTACTTCTAGTTGGAAAGTTTCAATTTCACTACATAAATAAACCATTTGGTTCTTCCTTGATAAAAACATTATAGGTAAATTAGAATTTATAAATGGCAAACATTGTGCAGAGCCTCCGCTTCATTTACTCCACCTGTTGACATTTAGAGGCTGATCACATTTTTTAAAGAAAAAACATGAAATATTTCCATAATACCAGTTGAATATTATTTGAAAGTACTGAGATATGTTTTTGTTATATGAAGCAAAGAATTGCACTCACCTCCTCCGCCGCCTGTTATGACCTGTCAGTTACCGTAGTTATTTAATGGCCATCCCCCGAATTTTCCCCCTCGTTATAAAAAGATAGTTAGATGGTCATAGCTTGTTTACCACAGGAGCTAAAACCATCTTTTTTTCCCCTTAAAATAACAACATTTTGAAACAGTTGCCAAACGCTACAGGGGTCAGGATGCAGTGATATGAACAGTCTGCTGCACATTACCTAGCTAACAGCTGCTCAAAGTTAACTTCCTCCTCAGACCTCTTTTAATCATTATGTGTACCTGTTTCTTGGTCAAATCAACTTTGCAGTGATGAAGGTTATTTATTTTCCTCAATGGCAGCAAAAAGATCACCACATGCATCTATGTGATAACAAACTAAAACATTCAAGCACAATTTTTAACATCAGGATCCTAAAATTACTTCTTTTTTCAAAATAAAAATTCTATAGAATTTATTATATTGTCACAACTGATAGAACTGCAACTAAATGTAGAGATGTTTATTTTAAGGTTTTTTTACCCACCACAAGTGGGTACAGATTATGGATGGATGGATGGATTTATTATTTATTTATTTGATCCATCCATCTATCATCTTCTGCTTCTTCTGGAGTTGGGGCCGTAGCTTGAACAGGGAGGTCTACACATTTTTTTCCACAGCCAGCTCTTCTGTGAGGACTCCAAGGCATTTCAAGGCCAGACAAGAAACAGTCTCTCCAGTGCATACTGGGTCTTCCCCAGTGTTTCCTCTCATTTGGACATGCCAGGAAAACATCCATAGGGAGGCACCAAACCACCTCAACTGGCTCTTCTCCATGTGGAGGAGCAGCAGATCTACTTTGAGTCTCTCCTGGATAACTGAACTTCTGACCCTATCTTTAAGTGAGAGTCCAGCTACCCTATGGAGAAAACTTACTTTGACTGCTTGTACCACCACTCTGCAGCCTCATTCTTTTGGTCACTACCAAAAGTTCATAATCACAGGTGAGGGTAGGAATGACATTTTATTGTTGATGTAACTGGGACCCTGTGTACATAATTTCGCTCCACCACATGTACCACATGAGGTGCGAATGACAATAAAGAAACTCTGACTCTGACTCTGACTCTGACTCTGTAGATCGACCAGTAATCAGAGAACTTCTCCTTGCAGCTCAGCTCTCTCTTCAACGGTCCAGCACAGCACAATACTGCTGATGCTGCAGTGATCCATCTGTTCATCTCGAGCTTCAAGTTTCACTTACTTGTGAACAAAACCCAGGGATATTTTAATTCCTCCCTTGAGGCAATACATCATTCCCAACCAAGCAAGGGAAATACACCCTTTTCCAACTGAGGACCACGGTCTCAAGTTTGGAGGTGATTATCCTCATCCCAGTCGGCACAGTGACACTGCCAGGACCGCATCATCTACAAATAGCAGAGGCAGAATCCCGAGGAAACCAAACTGGAGTGCCTCCACCCCCTGGCTGCACCAAAAAATTATGTCCATAAAGAATGAATGAAGGAATATATGATGTTTATTTTAAACAGAGTGACACTTTCTATAAAGTCACACTCTCTTTTGTCTATTTGTGCATAAAAAAGACTGAATAAATGTATTCAACTAAGAAGAATCCATCCAGATGAACTGACTTAACATTTTTTGATGTGTTTACCTGGATGATTGAGCTTACACCAGGATAATTACATATGAGATTAAATGACATAGCCAATAGTCAATTTTTATTCTTAAAAATAATCAAATACATCATATTTTTGTTTTTGCTCAATGTTATCATAATTTCAAAATTTCATACCAGCCCATATTTACCTAAATGATAAGTATCAATTCTAAAACGTTTGTTCAATTAATGGTTTGATCAGAAAGAACAGCAAGTGGCTGCAGAAATCAGTTTAGTGCCAGAACAACGCAGCAATCGGAAACCTGACAAAGATCTTTCCAGCAACAGGAGGAAACTGAACAAATCAGACGGTTTTCACTTGTATGCACCTGCATGTTTTATGAGTGACACGTGCATACCCCCCCCCCCCCCCCCCCCCATCAATCTAACAGCAGGCTCCATCAGCGTGCTTGGCATTATGGAGAACAAAAGGCTGCAATAGCTCATTAGACTGACTGACACCGCTCACAGGTTAGCCAGCGCACCAGGGATTGAGTGTTTACAAAGCTCTGGATGCTACGTGTAACCTGACCATGGCAACATTACATTCAGTCAAAACAATGGCCTGAGAAAGCTCTGAGGGCATCAGTATTTAACCAAGCAGGCTGGTGGACAAAATGAGCTTGTCCTGGTTTATGTCCCAAGAGGAGAAAGGCACTCCGGCAGACTAATTGCATTACATTACTATTCAGAGAAGTAATTTACACCATATTCCTTAGACACCATGCATGAAGGAAAGAGTTCACGCACCCACACGAGCCTTTTGAACTTAGCAACCAAGTGAACAGTTGAAAAACTAAGATTTTCTAAAACAGCTCATGTTATCAAGCCATGCTAAATTTACATTGTTTGAGCAAAGTGCAATCACATTTTTATTATAAACTGTATTCCACTCTAGAGTATTTAAAATATGTTTTTTTTTTACTCTTAGCACATAAATCCTGTAACAGACTCAGACTGTAATAATGATCAATAAGCCCCGGCCTTATTATTCAAATTAAATGTTTAGATTTCAAATAGAATTTGAAATGCAAAGTCGTTGTGTCAATATGCTTACCTTTTGTGTGCTGCATGCACACACAAAACATAAAATTGGATTTTTTTTTTTGTAAATGTCACACAAGAAGCTGTGCAGAATATGGTTGTTATGATTATAATTGTTTTTTTCCATTCACATGCTGAGATAGCGCTGCAGCGACTTTCAGAGAGAATAACTCAACATGTGATTGTTACACCCACGTGGGTTTTTATTTGATCTTTTAGACTCCAACTTTAGACTTGTATTCAGACCGAGATACCTTTGCTCATTTGATTGTGTTCATGGATTTACAGTCCACTTTAACAGTATGAAGAGAAATTATTGTTTCCTCCCTGTCAGTAAGTGGGCACTCCTGTTTTATCTGTGTTTGACATTTAACGCACTTAAATGCTTTCTTTTTCTTTAAATGACATGCGTTATTTGTGCCCTTTAATGTGCCTTCTGTCTTTTGTTATCTGGGAAAATATACCATCTTTGCTGCATGCACATACCATCAAAAGAACCTTGCAGGCGAATAAAGCCAAGTGTATGAATTAAAATCATGAAAAAACAAAGGTAGATCAATCTCAACATCTGAGATTTAACATATCAGGGCATTATAAAAGTAATTCAGTCAGGGGGAGTGGGGGAAGGGCGTCCTGTATAAAAACAAGTGCCACGTCTTATGTGAGTTAGTTTGCTGTGGCGACACTTGCATGGGAGCAGCTGAAATAAATAAAGAAAAGTAATTTGGTCCTCATTAACAGTAAAAAACATGAAGTTACCATCTATATTGTATATAATTATCTATCATTGTTACAGAGAAATGTAGGCATTTTTACATTGCAATGGCATTTCAACACATTAGGGTTTGCTAAATCTTTGTTTAATCACTGGTCTGGACTTGAACTTGTCATGCCATGTGGTCTGGTTATTGATGTTTTGCAATCAGGTTTCTTAGTTTTGCTTTCTGTATCTCGGTATTGTTGTTTTCCTGATCATATTTTACTTCAATTGTGCTATTTTTCTTCTCTGTTTAGATTTTGTCCAGTTTGTTTCTATACTTCATTGTTAGGTCTATTTTAGTATTACTGTGTAGGTCTTGTTCTGTTTCCCAGCATTCTTTGTACCATCATTTAACCTCAGTTAGCTTTCTAAGTGTTTTTTCAGTCTGTCACCCTCACCTATCCCCAATCGGTAATCACCCAGGTATCTCCTCTTTCCATTTGCTCCTGTTGTATTTATTTAGTCTCTGTTCCACCATTCACCAGTTCAGCATTATACAAAGTCTGCATCATCTTGGTCTGTCCTTTGTCTTCCTCCTGCGTCATCCGACTGTGTCTCCTAGAGTTTTTGTAAGTTATGCTGCTTCACCAGCTCTTTGTTTTTGTTTAGTTTAAACAAATACGCTCACTTATCAAAATCCATGTTTCAGTCTCATCTTGGGTCCCAGTCCTCCACCAACAGTGATAGAACTGAGCCATTGACGTGTCTTGTCTTTTTGTATTTTAAAACTCATTATTTGTGCTTCTATAGTTAGGGGTGCTATATTTTTGTATAATAAAGTTTGGGCAAAGTCTCAGCTTCAGTGACTGGAACAAGTTCACCATCTCTGGCAACATGACAAGCCCAAATATTATTTTTCACCACTTTGCTGTATAAAGTGTTTGTGATGATACACTTTGGTTTTGATCATCTTGTACATCAATGCTATGCCAACTATGCCTGTGCTATCCGTGTCTATTTATAGAACATTGTTCCAGACATCCTGTGGTTTGTTCAGATAAAAACATTTCTAAGAAAGTATTCTGGCAATCCCATCTACACAAAACAAACTTGTTCAGTTATTTTTCTAAATGTTTTGTCACGAGTATTTTTTAATATATATAATTATCATGCAAACAGGTCTGTAGAGTCACATATGTATGTATCATCTGGAGATTTTTTCCACAATCTCTGAGCTAAAACACAGTAGGATTTGAAGCCCAAATTTCTGGGATGTCCATTTATGGCAAAATTGACAAATGCCTTGAATGTTACTTCTGAATAATTTATTAGTGTAAAAATATGGACTGTAGTTTGTGGAAATTGCTTCATAACTCTTTTCAGACTGGGGGACAGCAATAGTTACTTTGCTGAGATACAATAAAGATTCAAGTCTTTTCTGCTTGGAATTGTGATAACATTCACCTGAATATTTCAGATTAGTAAAATTACCAAAAGTATGGTTTTATGAAAATGCTAACAAAAGTTGGCAAAGAGCTAATCAAAGGGATTTAATACAGTATGTGACAAACTGCAGGCATTCTGACATTTGTGCTGAAACTGAATTTACTAATTGAGCCACGTGGAGTCTCCTACAGGGCAGCATCGTGGCTCAGTTGGTAAAGCTGTTGTCTTTCTGAGAGAAGGTTGCTGGTCCAAAATCCTAGCTCTGGGTCTTTTTGGGTGGAGTTTGCATGTCCTCTCACTACATACAGTATGTGGGTTATTTCCAGGTACAGTACTCTGGTTTCCTCCCACAGGCCAAAAACATGCATTTTAGGCTGATTGGTAACTCTAAATTGTCCCTAGGTGTGAGTAAGAGTGTTTGTCCCTGTGATGGACTGGAGACCTGTCCAAGGTGTACCCCGCCTCTTGCATAGTGATAGCTGGACATGGGCACCATTGATCCTCACGACTCGAAAAGGAAGAAGCTGGTAAAAGATAATGGATGAATGGATAGAGTCTCCTAGAATAATAACTAAATCCTTAATACACACGATGTGAGCTTTATGCATTACAAGGTATTTGATATTCTAGTCCTTCTTCTTTCAGTTCACTTCCATGATTGACATACCTGCTGCTGTGACACAATCAATCGCAGCATTAAATCAAACATTTACAAAGTAGGTGATGTACTGAGATGTATCTGGGCCAAAATAAATTGGCCCCAATATTAGATTAATAGTAATGGGACAATTAAGCATCTTTACATAAAACATCTATCCTCCGTCAATCATGTTTGACTGACAGGGAAACGATGTTTCCTGAGATAAAAGCCTAAACAACAATGATTATTCAAATAAATTTGTTTTTTTTTTAAATTGTTGATTTGTTATAGTTGAATTGTTAATGCACAAGTGATGCAGCTTGTTATGATACACAGCACTCTATCATGAAGACATGCACATCAATTGTCTAATGCTTTTCTGTCCTCCTTTGTGTTGTGGTCTTGCGCTATATAAATAAATGCAACTGACTGCAGTGGTGTAAGTGCATTGCTAAGATTGCTGATGATTGTGGATGATTAAATCTTCTCTGGTAAATAAATAAAGTTACTGGCAATCATGGAATTAGCATTGTTCAGTATTTTCACCTCCTATTTTTGGACCACCCTATACATGAAAGAAAAACTAAATAAAACTTGCTGCTTGCTTGCCCGAGCTGCTAACTTTACTCCAAGGCAGACAGGAAGGGCTGCCTTGGATCATGACAGAAGACAGGGTGTGTACAGCATTCATAGTGAAATGCCACAGAGAAGAGTGACTTTAGATCAGTTGTTGAGGCCCTCCACACCTGCCCCAATGAGATGTTTCTAAGATGAATTTTCCCCCAAGGCACTCATCATCAACCCATCTTTGACGGTGTGCTGTGTAGTCTCTTCTTTGCAGTCAGTTGGAAATTAACAAGCATCAAAGCTTGACTGCAATGGCCTTCAAACAATGTTTGTCTTAATACGTTTTTGGATTAAAACAGAGTATTTAAAAACATTTGGGTGTTAAAGAAAGGAGAATGCAGCTCTTACGTAATTATTTTTAACTCAGTTGAATAAATATAAAATATAACACATTCAATTTTGAAAATAAATGTAATTAATTTCCTGTTAACTTTAAATTAAATGCTAAATACATTAATCTAGAAATTGTGTCTGCTCATGACCCAAGCTCATTGAGAATAGACAAAAGCAAAATGGAGAACCATCTTATGGACTGACAATTTAAAATTCAGTCTTGTCCATCTTGATGTTGATAACCTAATAGGCGGAAAACATTTTCACTAACATTTAATGGTGCAGATTTACACTTTGTTTGCACTGAACTGTCATGCTTCACGATACGATCGGAAGAGGAATAGTCACAGGTCACCACCACTCTCATTCAAAACAAGTACTTTTGTTTGTATTTTGCTAATTTTCACAACAAAATAGAATTGAAGATACTTTCAAGGATTCAAGGTTCTTTATTTTTCATTTGCATCCCATGTAGTACATGTGGAGGAATGAAATTATGTATATAGGGTCTCAGTTACATCCAACAATAAAATGTAAAAGAAAAAAACAATAATAAGAAATCTAAAATCTAATCTAAATCATTTTTCCCAATACAAAAAAGAATGGTGAATTAGGGCATAGCACATGACTTTGCACAGTTTTCATTATTCATATTGTGAATGAACAGCCCACTCATGCTAACCTTGCTGCTAGCTTTTGTATTTTCACATTAAGATATGTTATTTTGTTCTGTATAACCAATTATTTTTGCATCAAGCGTAGACCAGTTTTTCGAAGCATTTTTTTGCTTTGCTAAATGCTTTGAAAAACTGATAATGACCCACATCAAAACAACCATCAACATCAAAGAGGATCTTCACCGGTACGCATACTGCGAGAATCAATCAACAGAAGACGCCATCTCCTCTGTGGTCCACACTGCTCTCACTCGCGTGGAGCAGAAGTACTCTTACATCCGTATGCTCTTTGTGGACTTCATGTCTGTCTTCAACACCATGATCCCCCAAACCCTTATGGACAAACTACTCATACTAGGACTAAGCCCCTCCATTTGCAACTGGGTACTGGACTTCTTAACAAACAGAATACAGTCTGTGAGGATGCACAACTTCTCCTCCTCCACTAGCCCTCAGCATTGGCTCCCCTCAGGGTTGTGTGCTGAGCCTTTTCCTGTTCGCTCTGCTTACATAAGACTGTGCACCTACCCATCCAGGCTACAATATTGTAAAGTTTGCAGATGATACAGCGGTGGTCAGATGCATCACAAACAATGATGAGTCCAGCTACAGGAAGGAGGTGGAAAACCTGGAGAGCTGGTGCATGAAGAACAACTTTCACATGAATGTAAAGAAGATGAAGGAGATGGTCGTGGACTTCAGATGGAACAAACACACCTATCTCCCTCCCCCCTCAACATAGGAGGATCGGTGATGGAAGTGGTCTCCAGCTACAAGTACTTGGGTACTTGGGTGTGCACCTGAATGACAACCTCAGCTGGAGCAACAACACTACCAGCCTGATCAAGATAGCTCATCAGAGACTCTACTTCCTCAGGAGGCTGAGACGAGCTGGTCTGGGAAGATCAGTCCTCACCTCCTTCTAAAGGGGTGCAGTGGTGGAGAGCATCCTGTGCTCCAGCATCAACATGTGGCATGGAGGCTGCACAGCTGCAGAAAGAAAAGCTTTGCAGAGAGTGGTGAAGGCTGCACAGAAGTATGTTGGAGTCAGCCTCCCCACCATCACAGATATCTACACCTCCAGATGCAGGAAGAGGGCCACCTGCATCATGAAGGACCCCACTCACCCAGCACACACACTTTTTGCCCCGCTCCCCTAAGGAAGGAGGTTGAGGAGCATTAAGTGTAGAACCACTAGACTGAGGAACAGCTTCTACCCTGAGGCTGTTAGACTCATGAATCTCTAACCAGAATAATTACTGTGAAAAAAATCACATCATGTTGCTGCTGATCTGTTTCAATGTTGCTGCTGATCTTTTTCAATGTTGCTATGTTCATTTGTGCTCATCTGCTCACACTGACTCATGTTCGTGCTGCTGGGATGCTGTTTGGTGTATTTGTACTACTAGTGCTTAGTGTGATTTTAGTTAACGCTTTTCTTAGTTCATATCTTAGATCTTATTACTGTTTTTCTTTTACATTTTGTACTTTTGTTAGATGTAACTGGGACCCTGCGTACACAATTTTGTCCCATCACATGTGCCACATGTGATGCGAATCACAAATAAAGAACCTTGAATCCTTGACCAATGAAACAATCCTCGTTTGTCCATTTGACCTGACTGAACATTGATGGATTTGTACCTTGATTATTGAGCATGAAATTTGGTGAATCCCTCTTTTTGTTCTATTTTCTCCTCAAATTAGAAACATTTTCAGTTGTGGGCTTCATCAGACTTTTTGCTGTACAGCTCTTTTTACAGTTCAAAGTGACTGAATGTATTTTGTTTTTTAGCTTTACTGTGAAGGCGCCAGATGAGCAGTCCTACATTCATTTTAACATGATTATTGGTTTTAAAGACTCAGAGATACCTGACTGACAAGACTCAAACACTGTCCATACTCATCTCTATCTTATTTCCTTTTCAGCAAACAGTTCCATCCTCACTTGTAAATAAAGACACTTACCTTTCCTATATTTTGAGTACCAAAGATTTGCAATATTTCTAAATTGTAGAAGTCTTATTGCAGTTTGTTTGTTTTACAGGCAGTGAGAGGGGAGATCAAGTGGTTCCTAGGCGAGGTGGCTTGTTCAATTCAAAAAGCGTTGGAGAAAGGGCAATGGAGGTATAAAGTTGATCCAGGCTGATCTTTGGTTTGCAGGAGCTGAGATGATGACTGGTGAAATCACAGGAATCAGAGAGGACTTGGAATAACATAGTGGAGCAAGGCTTGAAAACACAATGAGCAAAAAACACAAGGTAAGACTTTTTCTGGTAGAGATATGTTTACCGGCTGTCGATTAATTACCATACAGTATCTTAATGTTCCAGTGTCAAATGAATAACTGCCAAGTCCTTAAATACTCTGCAGAGTAGTCAACAAGATCAGGTGAAGGTTTGGAAGGGTGGCTTGATTAGATCATTGTCAGCTATGGGGAATGTGATTATGACAGGCAAACAGGAATTCCACAGATTCAAATGACCTACAACCTAGGCAGGGGCAGTTTTAGTCTGTTTGGGGCCCTGGGCAAACAACCACCCCTGTGCCCCCCCCACCCCTCCTCTGAGTCTGCATCACCTAACACCCCCCACTCCATCTCTGGGGTGTGGACACACTCGGCCATTACATATAAATAAGATTACCATGTACCATCACAGACACACTCAAAATTTCTTTGAATATTTTATTTGAAATCCTTGAAATTGGATAAAAAAAATTCTGTACAAAATAAAACAATTAAAATAAGGCATTGTTTAATTGGCTAATAGAAGAACACTTAAATATCTAGTTTCACTTTGATCGAGATAAATTTCACTGCACAACTGTAAATTCAATTCAATTCAATTCAAAAATACTTTATTAATCCCAGAGGGAAATTAAATAAGGAAGGAAGGAAGATCTGAACCTTTTCTGAATAATACAGTTTACACTATTGCACTGCAACAAGTAAATACAGATTAAAAGTTAACCTTTATTTAAACAGGTTAGTCCTATTGAGCCACGACTCATTTACAAGAGAGACCGGGATGCACAACAACTGAACACTTGTTCAAAACTTTGCAAAATGTTATTCATCTACAGTTATGAATAACTTCAACACGCTTGGCCATGATTACTGATACAACCACACACACTCACACTCACACACCTTAAGATTAATGTGAGGGGAGGTAGAGGCAAATGGGTCTTCATCCTCAGAATCAGACATGTGTGGCTGAGGAAGTAGATTGTTCCTCTTCCTGGCCTGTGGTATAGGGTGCCCCAAAATATTTCAGAAGTGCCCCTGAATTTGCATTAAAATATTATACACAAAACTCGGATATATTATGCATCAATTGTATCATTATCAAATATTCATAACTCTATGCCTCACAATGGTTATTTAATAGACTATAAAACCATTGTTGAGAAGCATGCTAATGCAGTACTAAGTAATTACAGCTGGCTAACATGACTTTCCCAAGTAAATTGATGTAATTTAAGAACTGTCATATTGACATAGCAAATGGCTAACAACTAAGACAAAACAAACAAGCCTACATGTCCAATTTGTGAAATATTCAGAATAGAAGACAAATCAACATCACTTCCAGTTAATGGCCATTTAACATGGTCCAAGCTACATCACAAGATCATTGGTTTTAGTAATTATAGCAGACTACTTCCCCATGTAATAGTTTAGTTTTGAAAGAATTCCAATCTTCAAAATGGTAATATTTTCTCCTGAAAACTAAATGTGTCATTCTAAGTGGCCAAACGAATTACTATTAAGCCTATTGCAACAGGATATAGCCTAGATAATATAACACCTTTCATGCTCCTAGAGATGACACAGTTGCATACCTTTATATGTTGTTTGTTTATCCTGTTCTTCTGTTCTCTTGTTCTTAATCTGGGCACCTGATGGATTTGCCCTTTTCTTGTCCATCTTCCATGAGTAAATGCAACTCCCCCAACATGAGTCAAAATCTCATAGGCCTAAACTAACACATTCCTTGTTGTACAGTTTTTTTTTTTTTTTTTCAAAAATTCAGACTAATTAGCTTATAACTCTTGGCTATATTCACAATATTATGAATTAAATGTGCTTTTTATGGGAGCAATAAATGGTGTGATTTACTTAGTGAATTAATTGTATTAGGTGCACTATTAGATGCATCCCTGGTCCAGCAAGGGAGATGAGAGAATCCCCCTCCCCTTCTTTCACAGCCTGTGTGTCAGGTCTCAACAGAGGCTACACACCCTGCACCTGGTGGAGGGCGCCCACTCCCAGCAAGTGGGTGATAGGAAACCAATATGTAGACTAGGCAGCCTCTATAAAATAATGTGTTATGTTTTTAGATGGAGGACAGGTGTGGGGCTGGGCGCTTTTGCCATCCTTCACAAGATGCTGCCCTGGACAGATGTCTATAAAAAGGTCAAGGTTTCTTTAATGTCATTTGCATCATATGTGGTACATGTGGTGAAACAAAATTGTGTACGCAGAGTCCCAGTTACATCCAACAAAAGTATAAAGTAAAAGAAAAAAACATTAAAAAGATCTAAGATATGACCTAAGATATACGCTAAACTAAGAATATGCTAGGCGGTAATAATACAAAATATAACATGCTGAACAAAAGCAACACGAACATGAGTCTGCGTGAGCAGATGAGTAGGCTACGAATGAATACAGCAGCATGAAATAAATCAGCAGCATAAGATCAGCAGCATGGATAGTCAGCAGCACATATCAACAATCAAGTGGCATTACAGTATTTTTTTTCTTCTTCACAGTATTAATCCTGAATAGGGATTCATGAGTCTACCAAGTTAAGGGTATAAGCTATTCCTCAGTCTAGTGATTCTATACTTAATGCTCCTCAACCTTCTGCCTGAGGGAAGTGGGGAAAAAAGTGTATGTGCTGGGTGAGTGGGGTCCTTCATGATGCAGGTGGCCCTCTTCCTGCATTTGTAGGTGTAGATGTCTGTGATGGTGAGGAAGCTGACGTCAACAGTCTTCTGTGCAGCTTTATCCACTCTCTGCAAATTTTTATTTCTGCAGCTGTGCAGCCTCCATGCCACATGTTGATGCTGGAGAACAGGGTGCTCTCCACTGCACACCTGTAGAAGAAAGTGAGGACTGAGCTTCCCAGACCAGCTTGCCTCAGCCACCTGATGAAGTATTCTCTGAAGTGCCTTCTTGATCAGGCTGGTAGTGTTGTTGCCCCAGCTGGGGATGTCGTTCAGGTTCACACCCAAGTACTTGTAGCTCAAAACCACTTCCACCGCAGATCCTCTTATATTCAGGGGTGGAGGGGGGGGTGAGATTGTTCCTTCTGAAGTCCACGACCATCTCCTTTGTCTTCCTCACATTGTTGTGAAGGTTGTTCTTCCTGCACCAGCTTTTCAGGTGTTCCACCTCCTGCCTGTAACCAAACTCATCATTGTTTGTATTGCATCCAACCATAGCTGTATCATCTGCAAACTTTAAAATATGACAGCCTGGATGGGTAAGTGTGCAGTCATACATGAGCAGAATGAACAGGAGGGGGTTCAACACAGCCCTGAGGAGAGCCAGTGCTGAGGATTATGGTGGAGGAGGAGAAGTTGTGGATCCTTATACAGACTGCGGTCTGTTAGTTAGTAAATCCAGGACCCAGTTGGATATGCATGGGCTTAGTCCTTGTGTGAGTAATTTGTCCATCAGAGTTTGGGGGATCATGGTATTGAAGGCAGATGTGAAGTCAACAAAGAGCATACAGACATAGGAGTCCTTCTGTTCCAGCTGGATGAGAGCATTGTCGACCGCAGAGGAGATGGTATCCTATGCTGATCGATTCTTGCGGTATGCGTACTGGTGAGGGTCCTTGTTGATGTTGATGGTTGTTTTGATGAGGGTCATGACCAGTCTTTCAAAGCATTTAGCAACTCTCAGGGTAAGGGTATTGGCCGATAGTCATTTATACCAGCCACTGTAGAGCTCTTTGGAACTGGGATGATGATAGCAGTCTTCAGGCAGGTGTGAACTGTTGCCAGGGTAAGGGGGGAGTTAATGGTGTTGGCCAGTACCTCGCAGAATTGATCGGTACAGATTTTCAGCACCTTCCCTGCGATGTCTTTTACTGAACTGTAATTTATATGTGTCACCCCTAAATGTATTTATTGATCAGTGGTCTTACTCACATGGGTCAGTAAGCCAAAGGGATATGATATTACAGATATTCATTATTATTGTTATTATTATTATTAATAATAATAATAATAATAATATTAAGAACAAATCCATCTGATTGTTTTAAAAGTAGCCTTTATACTTAAATTGCTTCAATGCATTAGTAAAAATGCTTTTATGTTCAAGCATTTTTACTGATTCATTGAAGCAATTTAAGGGATTGTGGGATGAAGTCATTATTCATCATTTGTCAGAGTCTTCCTTTTATTTTCTACTCTTCACACTAAACATGACTATTTAGAGGTTAAGTGTTGGTTGTTCAAAATTTACAATTGTTAAAGTGCCCCCCACCCCCCCACCCAAATGCAGTGAAGGAATACAACAAAAAAATTGTCTTCAAAATTCTGTCAGTCTTTGGCCAATATATTTTCTCAGTTTGAATTGTTGATAATGTTGTTGCAGGAGGTTTATTGAATTTTGTGGCATCTGCCTTTAAACAAACAGGCATCTTGTTCCTTACAGTAACAAATAAATCAACAGTGGTTTACTCCCTCTCAGTGTAAAGTGAAATAACAGACAAGAAAAACAGACGTGACAAGCAAAACAACAAAGAAACCTCCAACGTGGCCAGATTTAAACTAAATCAAGTGTGTTAGGTTTTATGTGCATAGAATCTAAGATCCAGAATCAGGCACAGAAACAGTCCAAAACAATTGTTTAATTTATCAAAAGAACTTGTGCCATCGTTGCTGGTCATTTTTTTTTTCATTCAACCTTTATTTAGACAGATAAGTCACATTGAGCCTAGAAGACTCATTTAAAAGTGAGAGCTGTTTAGATAGACAAAAAAGTAGTGAAACTGGACACATGTAGGAATTGGAGGGGAAAAAATTCCTATCAGACTCTTTCTTCTTGGCTGAGAAGAAAAATTCTAATATTAAAAAACACCTCGCACAAACAGCACATAGTGACGTAGACATTCTGCAGAGGGGGGAGACGATGAGAGCGGTGAGCAATGTCCATGGACGTTCTCGAGGGCACTGTAAGAGTTCTGATAAGGATGTAATAATCAGCCAGTTCCCTTCGGTGAGATCCATAAACATTCTCAAGGGATGTCGGGGAATGGCCAAGGACAACGCCTACGGGAATCCAAGAACCCTGAAATGATGACACAATGTTTATTCAGCTGGTTTCCTTTTGTTGATCAGTTGAAAATTCCTCAGCGAGGGGGTGGTAAGCGTCAGATTACATGTTCTCCAGGCAAATTCAGATAAGGTGGCCTTCAAGGACAGCCAGCGGAGGCAAATTCAGATAAACACACAGTTGTTTTGGGGGACAGGCAGAACTTAATGGCATATACTTTGAGTCTGTATTATTCCAAATGGTTCCAAAATGTCCAAATTACATGGCCACACTGATGGAACGTGTCTGAGTAAAATTCCCGGGATCTGATCTATTCTGCCCAAAGCATTTGAGTCTGGGTACTTGAGGCACGAACCAAACCATCATAAAGGCAAGCAGCGCAATCGGGTCCCAATTTGCTGTCAATGACTTCCTTGATTGTAGATAAAACCAGCAACCAGCTGAATCCAAAAAGCAGGAACCAGTGTAAGTCCAATTGAATATGCATCCTTAAAATCCACAAATGGCAGCTGAGATAAACACATCATTAAGTCTTCAAGTCGATGAGATATCCAGCTGCGTGCGCGCCAACATGGAAATCGGCTTGCCTAAAGCCTGTCTTCTCTTTGAAGAAATGTTATCAATTGTGTTCAGGGATAAACTGATCAAATCCAAGTCCATAACTATGGTTCGAAAGATATGCAAGAGAGAGGCTCAGAAGCAGTTTCACTGACAGACAGAGCAGCAAAGCAAAGCGGACAGTGAAAGGAGGGGAAAAACGTCCGACCTCGGCAAGAGCAAGTGGTGAAGTGAAATCCAAAGATACAGACAAACCACTAGGAAACTTGGTGATACAAATCTAAGTACTTTATTCAAAATAAATTGCTGATGAGACAGCTATAAATTACTACACAGAGGGACGGGGGGAAAAAAACAACAAAACCGATTAATAAAGAGTTCAATTCATGACTGCTTAACAGATGGACAAAACATAGCATATAAAGGAAATCACTAATGATGGTAAATCATGAACACCTGGCAGAGACAAATCAGCACAGGTGAGTGTGGGAAGGACAGGAGCAGAAAACAGGAAAACACCTGACACTGAAACACCAAAATATGCAGAACCTCACAACCTCACAACTTGGACTTTAGTTGAGGTTTTAATGCTCTTCTGCTTCTCTGCCAGAGGCTTCAATTAGCTTTGGTCCTTAACTCTTCAGGGAGAAAAAGTATATGTATAAGATTAATTTTCATCCTCGCACATGTTCCTGACAAAATGCCTCATTTTAAGAAAACCAGAAGCTGTGGAACATTCTGAAAACAAACACAAAATGATTAAGTATTTTACAATGTTCAACTCCAGTAGTAATACATGTAAACAGTTCTTCCAGCATGCTGCATGTGGGATCTACCAAAAACTAACCAATGCAAAGTTTTTCTTAAAATAAAAGAACATGGTATTTTTTTTTAAAAAAATCACGTTTTCTAATGACTATAAGCTGTTTTTTCTTAAATTGTTTTTATGCAATAAGCTCTTAGTAAAAATTAAGTAACTGGTGAAAATGTCCAGCTAATTAGCTCAGGCTGCAAAACTGACCGCTCGTTTTTACAAAATGTACTGAAACAGGTTTGGTAATACAGACTTTAAAATGATTAGGTTGGATTATTTTATGAGTATAAGTACCTTTTATATTCTTTTAAACAATAAATGTCTGCATAAAGAGAAAAACTGAGATTTTGTGGCAAATAGAATAAAGAAAAGCAGCTGAAATACTATCCATCCATTTCTTCTGCTGGGGTCAGGTCTTGGCAGCAACACATCCAGGAGGAAACCTGTGTTTGTGGGCAAGAATTTTAAAAACGATTCTTGAAAGCTTTCCTCTATTGACCCTAAATATATTATAGCATGCAAATCTGAGTTATATTGTCCTCAGTACTTTACTCATGGAGTACCTGCAGAAAACAATCAACTCACATAGATATAAGCTTATGCTCTGTTCCTGACTTAGCCTTAATGTTACTTTAAATGGAATGAAAGAGTCTGACAGTGACTGCTTCTATCAGACATCCCGTTTTCTTACTGGAGCCAACTTAAACGAGCACAAAAGACTGACAGGGTGCCAGGAGAAGATAAGGTGTATTCTCACCATCTCTCCAATTTACAAAGCTTGACAATCAAAAAGGAGGCTCGGACTCTTATTTTAAAGGGGTTTAAAAATGAAATGGCATTTTCGTTTCTTTTCCTGTGACCTCCATTTATCTGCTCTGATCCTGGGGATGCGGCTCGCTTCAAGTAGCTACTAAAGTGTCTGTGCCCTCACTTCACCGCTTCACTTTCACCCAGTGACACGTGCATCTGTGCACGCCTCAGTGAATCGTTACTCTGCAGTGTGTTTGTGCCTGTACTTGAAAACGGATAGATGCAGCTAGCCTGTGTTGTTTCGTAAATCAGACAGAATGACCCTCCTTTGGACAGGTTAAGACTGAGAGTCATCACTTTAAGGATATGACCTACAACCTTTAAAGGAGGGATAGAAATACATCACGTTAGATAAAAGCATGTGGACTGAATTTCAAGACGTCATGCTTTAGCTGATTGGTGACAGCCACTTTCAAAGCAACAGTACATGTAAGGTAAGACTGCATGACTGAACACTTAAAACTGTGGCAATGATTGTCTTTCACAGGACCTCCATTTTTTTACAACTGTAACTGTATCAGTGCTTCTTTTTTCTGCCTTTTGCAACAAGACTGAAATATCTATCTAAAAAGTGTGCGTGAGGCAGGAGATAAAATTGATCAGGAGAATCATTATGTCTTTTCACATAGAGACCTTGGACACTCCTTTGCTTTTGAGTGTGTGCCTTGTTTGTTTTACCACTCTGCATGTCTCACAAGCGTCGGTGCACACGGGGGAAAATGTTTTCTTCTTCCTTAGAGGCAGAGACCTTGAGACAGCTGCTGTGAATGGCAAAAAAACAATAAAGCACTTTCTGTCCTCCAGTGAAGTGGCGTTGCCAGGCAGCAGTGGCATGACGTTGTTACCACCACCCCCCTCTACCAACATGGCGCTGGCTTTTGCAAAGAGTTTTTTTTTGCTTTTTGTTTTATGTTCAAGGAATCCGTTTTGAACAGCAGTTTTCAAACATGTGAAACCCTAAGTAAAACTAAGCAAAGCCTATAAACAAGCTTTACGCCAATGTTCCCCTTCTCTGAGAACGTTGACTCGTGAATGTTTATACATTTCGAGAGTGTTTTTGTAGAACGGAATTAAACAGGGAAAACAAACTTTTTTTTTTTCAATATATTCAAGTTAGTAGGAGTTACACTGTGATTAACAATAGAGTTTTGTTTTTGTTTTTTTTTTTGCTTGTCCAAGGCAGCACAAAGTGATGGATTCTGGCGAGTAGAGGTAGCAATCTATGTTCAGGTACAATGGCGGAGCCAGGAGGTGGCAAATGGTGGCCGTGGCCATCATAGATTAATCTTGGGCTACCCCAATCATTTGAGGAAACTATACCCCCCCCCCCCCCCCCCACACACACACACACACACACACATATATATATGTATTCAATTCAAATTCAATTCAAAAATACTTTATTAATCCCACAGGGAAATGATTTGTTGTTGTAACTCATTATCCTAATTTCATTAAGAGATGTTATAGATGCTGATGGCTGTAGACTGGAAGGATCTCTTGCAAAAGTCCATCCCACAGTGGCTCCTAAGAAACTGGCCACAGATGCTGTCTGATCTGTCCACCCAGACTTAACTGGCCTCTCAGTTCCCCCCGGGCTGTAGGACCGCCCGAATGCCAGGCAGAACTCCT
>NC_056501.1:25133572-25136173 GCF_014905685.2 Nematolebias whitei | reverse complement strand
TGTTATATACCTGGATGACTGAGAAAACAAACTTTGTGTTTTTGAAACCATTAGTGAAAAGGCCAGACTTCAGGGGTATCTGAGGCAGGCTTGAAACACAAGAGTCAGGGTGGCTTCTGGGTAATACCAGATGGCTAGGCCTCAGACTGACGAAGCCTCTTGGATGAGGGGCGAAACGTTTCTTTTTTAACAAAAAAACGAAGTCCAGATGACATGATTCAACCTTTTTTGTTGTAACAGATTGATCATTTCTCACAATAAGATGGTCTTATTTTAAAACATGGAAGGCAGCAGGCAATACGCATTCATTCACGTTAATAGGCCTGAATTCACATGTATTAAAATTCATCTTTTATGGACAATTGAACAATAGAAGACAAAACTGTGAGTTGGGAGCTCATATGCAAATGATGGAGCTATTAAAAAGTAAAAAGTTAAGACAAGTGCCAAAATTAAGTGATTTTGATTTCCTCAAATTATAATTGCAAACCACAAGTGGCTAAACTTTGCCGCTTTCTTTCCTCCCATGTTGTATTGTTAAACCACTGGAAAATAGAGTATGAATAATAGTCTTTTTGATTTTTCACCGCAAAGTAAGTAAGTGGTGGTGGTGCGGGGGCGTGTTTTGGGCACTGTTTGACATGAAAAGAGAAAAAGGGGAGAGAGCAGTGAAAGACGTGATTAGTCACAGGATTCTAGCTGCTGACGTAAACTCCTTATGCTCTGCAGCGGAGCACAATCATATAATAAAGGACAGATTCCTGCGCGCAGATGAGTGGGCTGTAAAAGACACTATGAGGTGTGCAATCAGGAGAGTTCAAATAAAAAGGATATGAAGCAATAAAAAGTTACAGGATGTTTAAATATTTATTGCATGCCTCAGAGGGGAAAGTGATAATGTTTTTGCCTGTGTCTGTGCGTTTATGTGTGTAAGCAAAATATCTCATGAATAAATTGTTGGATTTTACTAAAACTTGCAGGAAATAATCAGTGATGTTCATCTACAAAGGATTACATTTTGCAGTCAGCTTACTTTAAGATGACCGTCAAGGGAGCTGACCCTAAAAAGGGACAAAAATAGCTCTAATTCAGTCCGTGTTACTTATATCCATCCATCCATTATCTTTACCTGCTTCTTCCTTTTTGTGTCCCAGGGTTCACTGGTGCCCATATCCAGCAGTCACTGTGCGAGAGGCGACACAGTCCATCACAGGGACACATAGAGACAAATGAGACAAACAGCCATTCACTCTCTCACTCACACATAAGGACCATTTAGAGTTACCAATCAGCCTAACATGAATGTTTTTGGTCTGTGGGAGGAAACTGGAGCACCCGGTGCAAACCCACACACGCACGGAGAGAACATGCAAACTCCACTCAAAAAGGTCCCATGCCAGGATTCAAACCGGCAACATTCTTGCTGAGAGGTGGCAGCTCTACCAACTGAGCCACCGTGGTAGTGTATGTTACTTATATTGAGCTAAAAAAATATGTGGTAGTAGATGACACTGATCCCAACACATACTCTGAGCACCAAAGGATTGCACAATTTATATGTTGAAAATTTAGCATTAAACGATTAGGAGTCAATTCTGACTCTGTTAGCAAAATATCTCATGAGCCAGAGGACGGATTTTATTAAAACTTTCACAAAATAACAAATATACTGTATGTACCTCTACAAAGGATTACTTTGTGGAGCAAATCCAAATCCGGGAGGCAGCTTTAGCCAAATGACATTAAAAAACGAAGAATAGGCTCTAATTTAGTCCGTTTTGCAGATACTGGATACAATTTGGGGTGGTAGTAGCTGAGAGTCAGACACAGCACATACTCCAAGTACTCATTATTGAACAAGATCTTTGCTTCAGAATTTACCATTAACTCTTAGTGTCAAATATTTTATTTGTCAGCAAGGCCTTTTGAAAACCACTGGATGAATTTTATTGAAACTGTCAGAAGATGTTTAATAGGCAAGCAACTGATTACCTTTTAAATTCAGTTCAACTTATGGTGGTTGCCATAATTCTTCAATATTAGGCAACACAAAAATATAATACCTCAATCATTTTTATAGATATTGAAGCAACTTGATATCAGTAGCTCAGAGTCATACACAGCACATTCTCTGAGTGTGACATTTTGCAATATTGCATGAGATTGCACATATTATTTTCAAGGTGATATGCATTCCTTCAAGAAACGCTAGGCCTTTAATTTAGACAGCTTTGCACATTTAGGCTTTGTTCAAGTTATTTGGTTCAGTATAAAACAAAATTAGAAAGGAAAAAATATAACAGAACAATGTCATTAGGATAAATACAAAAAAACACTTTAAGAGCAAAGTCCTCTGAGTTAAAAAAAAAATCAATAAAAGCAATCTCTCCCTACAGTTGTTTTTACTGAACTGTGACTTATAATATTTAAAAACACGAAGCATACTGCATGATGTAAAGCGAGTCTTGACAGTTATCCAAGTTTGTCTCCCTCTAAATCAGAGATAAAACTAAGCAAATAATGAAACGTCAATAGTACTTTAAAATGTTATACCTCAGAGTGAATATATATATATACACATATATATATATATATATATAT
>NC_056501.1:25128808-25133472 GCF_014905685.2 Nematolebias whitei | reverse complement strand
AGATATATATATATATATAGATATATATATATATAGATATAGATATACCATTACCAATTCAAATAAATAAGCTAGACACCTTCGATAAAATGGATGCATGTTACCCTCAAGATGGTCTTGGTTATATCTTGGGATCTCCCGTCGAGGTACACAGAGGCTCGATATGTGTTTACGGGTGGCTCTAGGTTTTAGAAATGAACCTCTGTGTGATCCTCATGACCCGTATATGAAGAAGCAAGTAAAGATAATGGATGGGTCTGTGTGTGTGCGTTGTGACGTGAGGGTTAGACTTCAGAACAAGGGTCCTTCGTGACTGCGAGAACGGCTTGTGCCGAGTTCAGAGGTCAGCACATGTCAGAACAACAACAAGAAAAAACTGATCATGGGTTCACTCTTAACTGAACAATTTCTTTTTTAAAATCAATGGTTCATAAACTTAGGAACTGAGTAACTGGGGTCTGTGTCTCAAGTAAAACATAGATGGATACTGGGGTTCACCAACAAGAGAGCTGTTCATTTCAATATCATAACCCATCTCATCAATAGCAATATTAAATCAGATGGTTGATAAAACATGGCAGAGTAATATGCAACAAGAGTCTCGAGATTGCAAGAGCTGTGAGGTTCATTCAGTTACTCTGCTCCGCAGTAATGACAAAATATTTAAGTAAAAGTCTAGACATTCTTGTTGAGAGTGAAAGAAGAAAGACATTTCCTAAATATCAGGCAGTTCAGAAAACCTCAGACCATAGTGAAATATGAAAATGAAAAACTTGGAGACTCAATAAAAGAAATTGGTGAGATACCCAACTTAACACACTCCAAAAGGGTAGCACACGTACACACACACTTCTAAAAATGTTCCCGCTCATTTATTACAGGGCCCACTGTTGTTTTTTTAAATATTTCAAATGTTTTATTCTATATGTTCATTTAGTGACGTGAGTACATGTTTGTTAGACTAAGGCCTTGTATTGATCCAGGATCCTGATGAACCTTAGCTGTGGGAGAGCAGAACAAAAGATGAAAGTTTCTCAGAAAAAACAAAGACCTTTTATTATTCCAGGTGCCAAAGTTCCTTCCCATATATCGACTAAGACACTTGATCGAGACAGTAAAGGAAGGTTCATATATGCGGGAACACATACTAAGATAACCTTTAAGGTTATTCCTAAATGGAGCATTTCAGATACATACCAGTGAAATGATAATTAGATGACCCCTGAGGTCATTCCCATGACTTTGAAAATTAATTCTTGATTGACACCTGTCAAATACAATTGTGACAAAAGGTGGCGTATTATTTCACAGGCTGTTGACTGAAGATGGTCCATAGCTGTTTTGCAGAACAGTTAATATGATTTAGGTAAATGTTGTGGTTGTTAATACAGTAAAACCCCAATGTTTACATTTTTTTAATTTAGATAAAAAACATATTTTCATGATTTGCTAATGTCTTAAACCCATATTTTAGTCACAATATAACAGTAAGCATATCTTTTTTTTAAACCAAAACTTATTTCATCAAGAAGATGCTAAACTGCATCCATTACAACAGCATGGCTTTGTAGTGGAAGAGCATGGGTGCTAAAACGGCCTGCCAGCAGTTCAGCCCATCCACTAATAGAAAATGTTTGATGCATCATGAATTGATAAAACTGATCTCCTCAGCTCTTAGATGTTCATAGACTGTTAAAAGAAGACGGGGTGATTCAAAATGGCAAACATGGTCCTGCTTCAACTTTTCTGTGATATGCTGCTGAAAAAATAAGAAACTGGGTACACAAGGTCCCTGTTACATCCAACAAAAGTATAAAATGTAAAAAAAAAAAAAAAAACAGTAATAAGATCTAAGATATGAACTAAGAAATAGGCTAAACTAAGACTACACTAAGAACTAGTAGTACGAAACAACAATGTGTCGAACAACAGCAGCACGAACATGAGTCTGTGTGGGTAGATGAGTACGAATGAACACACAAACATGAAATAAATCAGCAGCATGAAATCAGCAGCATGGAAAGTCAGCAGCACATACAGTAACAACAATCAACTGGAATTAGAGTGATTATCTTGATTAGAGATTCATGAGTCTAACAGCCTCAGGGTAGAAGCTGTTCCTCAGTCTAGTGGTTCTACAATTAATGCTCCTCAACCTCCTTCCTGAGGGAAGAGGGGCAAGAAGTGTGTGTGCTGGGTGAGTGAGGTCCTTCATGATGCAGGTGGCCCTCTTCCTGCATCTGGAGGTGTAGATGTCTGTGATGGTGGGGAGGCTGACTCCAACAATCTTCTGTGCAGCCTTCACCACTCTCTGCAAAGCTTTTCTTTCTGCAGCTGTGCAGCCTCCATGCCACACGTTGATGCTGGCGCACAGGGTGCTCTCCACTGCACACCTGTAGAAGGAGGTGAGGACTGAGCATCCCAGACCAGCTCGTCTCAGCCGTCTGAGGAAGTAGAGTCTCTGATGAGCTTTCTTGATGAGGCTGGTGGTGTTGTTGCCCCAACTGAGGTTGTCGATCAGATACACACCCAAATACTTGTAGCTGGAGACCACTTCCACTACAGATCCTCCTATATTCATGGTGGGGGTGGGGGGTAGGTTTGTTCCATCTGCAGTTCACAACCATCTCCTTCATATCCTGATGCATGCTCATCTCCTTCATCTTCTTCACATTGATGAAGGTTGTTCTTCCTGAACCAGCTCTCCAGGACTTCCATCTCCTACCTGTAGCTGGACTCATCATTGTTTGTGATGCATCTCACCACCGCTGTATCATCTGCAAACTTTACAATATGACAGACTGGATGGGTAGCTGCACAGTCATATGCGAGCATAGTAAACAGGACAGGGCTCAACACACAGCCCTGGGGGAAGCCAGTGCTGAGGGTTATGGTGGAGGAGGAGAAGTTGTGGATCCTCACTGACTGCGGTCTGTTTGTTAAGAAATCCAGGACCCAGTTGCAAATGGAGGAGCTTAGTCCTAATGTGAGTAGTTTGTTCGCCACTGTTACAACATTTTTTTAGATGTGTTATTGCCGTTAAAGTCAAAAAGATCCTTTGTCCAAAAATAATGTCAAATTTCAACAAAGTCCATGTTCAATAATCCAGGTATACAATCCAACAATTTTCAGTCAGGTCATCTGGACAGTTTCTTTTTTTGTGCTGAAACGTTTCACCTTCCATCCAGAAGGCTTATTCCGTCTGATTGACTGTGTTTCCTTGACTGAAGAAGCCTTCTGGATGGAATGTGAAACGTTTCAGCACAAAAAAAGAAACTGTCCAGATGACATGACTGAAAATTGTTGGAATGCCAAATTTCTTAATTTATACATTTGAAATGTTTATTATGCACCATTAGAAGTAAAATGTACGTTCATAAATCTGAAAATCATTGCTTTCTGTTTTTATTTACATTTTACACAAATTCAACCTTCGGGGTTGAATATGCACAAGCTTCAATAAAGTCAGATCAAATTTTGCTTCTGAAACTCTATTTTTTGATTTTCTGGGTTCTCTGACAGAACTGAAAGCACATTATACCTCCTAAAATAATTTCTTTCATCATGTTGTACAATGTACTCTCAGAAGCAGCAACTATTTTATCATCCTTGTCAACTTTTGCTTAGTCATTACAAAGAGCAGAGCAGCCCCAAGGTTGCAGCGTATAGCACAAATTAACACTATTTGTGGTGTTGCCTTTGCCTGAGTTCAAAAACTCTCGCAACTTTTTGGAATATGGCTAATTGAGACATGAGGGATAATATGACTTCCACTGTTAAAAACCAAACCAGGGTTGTGCTTTTAAAATCCAGACAACATCAAAGTGTCAATGTTTGGCACATGTGTGAGGAGAAAGAACTGATTAGCACAAACGGACAGCTCTGCAGAAATACATGAAAGTTTGGTATACCAAGAGCTGGCACCAGATAAAACCTAGTTTACAGCAATGGCAGCAGAGAACATTTAAATACGGGCAACAACACGCACTATTTTAGTCTTATGTGTAATACTTACAGTTAAGTACTGCTGGATGACTATTGAATCACTTGCAAGCACATGGACGCACATGAGCAGGTGCACTCTAACAACTGCTTTCCCTTCTGGAGTGAATTTAAATCTCACACTCATCCTAATCTTCAGGGCAAAAAGGTTGTTGGCTTTTATTTTTATTTCATTTTTTTTTTTGCATGGGTTTGTTATTTTAAGATGTTCAGCCTCGCAACGAATTTGTTTGGATCAATACCAAATAATACTCTAAAAAGGCCACAAATTCGTATGTTGCCATATTAAGCCTGATGTTAACTTAATGTTACTTATTACTTAATTCTAAAGAACTTAATTTATGCATTTGAGTAACATTTGTTTACTTTAATTTTATGCTGCGAAGGAGGTGAGAATCAGAGTCCTGCATATTAAATGACATCTGCCAAGTCCAGATGGGTTCTGTAGCTAATAAGTGGTTAGGAAATTAGAATAATCAGTTCTGTTTATTTTCACTGTATTGAAGGGATTTATTAGTAATTCTAATATAAGAATTTGTGCCTTAATAAGGCTAACATTAAACTTATTTCCAAAAATGTTGAAAAATCAACTCAAAGAAGCATGTTAGGCTTGTGCATATTTCATTATATATATATATATATATATATATATATATATATAT
>NC_056501.1:25118682-25128708 GCF_014905685.2 Nematolebias whitei | reverse complement strand
GGATTTTTGGCCGATACCCGATATGCCGATATGTTAAAACTTATTTGGCCAATAACCGATACCGATAATTTATATACTTTCCTTTGTCAGAACATAGCCCTCTCTCTTATTTAGGCCTATTTGCTACAAAAAATTGTGTAACAGCTGCAAGAGCTGGTGACATATATTCAGTAACAGTCATATGATATGCATAGCACTTTAACGTATATTAAATGAAAAGTATTAAATGTTATTTATTAGCATTAGTCACCTGTGATGCTGTCTCACTTGTGGAGACTTGTTCCAGGTTCCTAGCTGCAGTGTGGAAAATGTCTGTGGTAAAACTCACCCAAGTGCTATCGGCTATGAGCTTCTCAATGACGTTGGAAATGATGGCTTGTAACTCGGGTAAGGTTATGTTGGAAAAATATCTCAGACTGGGGGCGATGTAGCGAGGCTCAACGTAGTCCAAAAATTTTGGGGAATCCGACATCTGCTCCACACAGAGGGCTGTGGTAGCTCGGTGATCTGTGATTGCATCAGGAAGGGCATCCGGTGTAAAAACAACTGCCAAGTCTTTGTGTGACTTATTTCACTGTGGTGACCCCTGAAGAAGGGATCAGCCGAAAATAGACAAAGAAGGAATTGTTTTAGTTTTAGCTTTTTTGCTCAAATCTTGAAAATAAAGTTATGTAATATTGACACCAATATTGTAAGATCTTGTACAGAAAATGACTGGAGTATGTGTTGGGGAAGACTCTCAGCTACTACCATACCAACTTTTAAGTCATTATCTGTAAAATATATTAAATAAAATAGAATAAAATAGAATGGGTTGTATCTTTTTTTTTTTTTGCTATAACTGTGGCAGCCATCTCAAATTGACTTGACGTCACTAGTGATTCAGTTGTAGATGAACATCATAGTATTAATCTCTGAGCAATTTAATGAAGTCCATCCACTGGTTCATGAGACATTTTGTTAACGAACAGACAGACAAACATGATCCCCCACATTTTATGGCTGCAGCCTGCAGGCTATAATAATTAAATTTCAAAGATAAGAGTACATGAAGTACAAGAGTGGTATGCCAGATAAATTCAAATGTGTTTTGCATTCAAGATCTAAAAACAAACCGATTGTGAAAAAGGACCAACAGAGGCTGGTTGTTAGTCAGGGACAGCGTTTAACACAGTCAGCAGTTCTGGGTTTGAGTGTGCAGACTGCTCAACGCTTTTCAGCATGGAGTTTACATGATCTCTGCTTGCCCATGTAAGTTTTCACTGATTCAGATCCTAAAGTCCAACGTCGTGTAAGATAGGTTAACTGTTAACTCTAACCGAAGCCATTTGTGTGAGCATGACAGGTTGTTTGTCAATCTGTGTCCGATCTGTGTCCGATTGATGGACAGAGGGACTAGTAAAGGAAAATGAGTCGGAAAGGGGTTTTTTTTGTTTGTTTTTTTGCCAGTATCACTCAAAAGAGTGAAGACAGGCAAAGAAGATAAAAATGGTATAGAATATCCAATTACCACTATTCTGGCAATGTATTCAGCAAGCTAATCATATAAGAGAAATCTTTGATAAAATCAGTATTCAAGCAGAGACGGGCTGATTCACTTGTTTGTGCCCAACTCTACTAAAGGATCATCAGTCAGTTGGAAAAATGATTCTCAATCTACAATTAAGATAAATGTGCGTGTGAAACCGTCATACCATGCTCGATTAATTTAACTTCAAACTCAAAAATTGTTATAAACGTGTCATTTTTGCAACTATTGATCTCAAAATTGGAGTAATATTAGACGAGAGTCATCTTTAACATATACTCTGAACACAGACAGATCAGTCTTTGTTTCAAACTTTAGCATGCAACGATGCAAAAATGTCTTCACAGAATGCTAGATTCATAGGGAGAGGCCTACAGATGTATGATACTACCAACAATTTGTTTCTGCAGAACAGCAGGTCTTGTTCTGTCCAACATACAACAGCATTATAAACTGAGAGTGCATCTGCTTCATAAACTCTGTACTTCAGATGTGTTTAAAAAAAAAAGTGTGCTAAAACTTCAGAAAGAGACTGGAAAAAACAATATCCACACGCCACAGAATTGCTACAATTTGAAGTTTGCCAACAAAAGGCATCTTCCTAATCTAAATGTGAAACAATCTAGAAATGCACTTTTCGAACAATTAAAAAGTTAATCTAAAAGGATAGAACACAACTGTTTTTCTCATTCTTGTTATGCTTCTAGATTTGTTTGTAATTAGTAAACGCGTCCAATACAGATAATGAAATCTTTTTTTTTTGTATATCTTAAATAAGTGTTTGATTGACAACTGGGGTATACTCATGAAGCCTTCCATCATCCCAGTCGTATTCAGTTTAGCATGAAAGTAAAATAAATTTCTCCTCTTAGTGTCACATTTGCCTGCTCTTTCTTTTGGTCACCCCTGACAACCAGCTTTTTTTGGCTCTGTATCTGAGGGCCAATCGAGCAACGCCGGAGAGCAGACTTAAAACAAACACAGCTGCCAAAAAAAAAAACCACAAAAAAACCCCATGATAATAAACCAAAAGTGTTTCCGTAGTGATAAATATATGAGTTAAAACAATTATTTTAATCGATCATCTGTGCCAGCAGATTTCTGAAAAGCATGCTCTGCTGGAAAGCAGTCAACTGTGAAGTTTGTACTTAACTTGTCCGGGATCCCAATTAATTATCTGGGGGAGAAAAAGAAGAAAAATTTGCAGTGAACGCAAAAAGATTTAACTGCTCTGAAACCTGAGTGGTGACTATACAGTGCATGTGTGCGCTTTGTCCAGCTTTCAGCCACAATCAGTAAAAACTGTCTTCTCAAGACACTAAACTGTACTTGTCATTGGTCCAATGGGTACCTGTGATGTTTAAATGATCCAGAAAGATCGCTCAGTAATGTCCCAGGATGTAAAGCTCCGTTAACGTTTGCTGAGTCATCCAACCACCCAGATTTTCCCTCCTGCACAGATTTTATGGCTCTGGGAGAACATTCACCGTCTCCTTCTAGCTTGCACCATAAACACGACAGCTGCCTTCAGATGTTTTCACCCGAATATAACCATATGTTGTGCTGAGATTCCTGTGAATTTCAGCTGCTCTTACCTCCATCTTTATGTTTTGATGCTCACCCTGATGTTGTGTCTTGTAACGTATGGTGCACTTCAATTTGAGGCAGCTGTGACTCGGCAGGAACGGTTAGAAGGTCTGTGGTTTGATTCTGACCACCTTGAAGTGTGGCAGCGAGTCCCACGTGGCGCTCGTTCCATTGGTCAGTGTGTGAATGTTAGTACTTTGGGAAACTGTAAATACTTTATGAAGGGCTGTTTGTAATTGGAAATAGGTGAATTTTACTTGTAGAGGAGCCATCAAGACATTCATACTGGAACTACTTACCTCAGCACATGGAGTGGAAAACAAATGCATAAATTAACAAAACAATACATCAATGATAAATAAAGTTTTGCAATGTAAGCCAAATGCACAACGTAAGCCATTCAGGGTCCTGTATATTTTGTTAAATTATTTGTATTCTGACCTAAGATCACTCAATTTAATTCAGTTTATTTATATAGTGCCAAGTCACAGCAGTTGTTGTCTCAGGGCACTGAACAGAAACATTCATATATACAAGATAAGTTAACACTATTTATCTGAGGAGCAGACTGCTTAGAGTTTAACTCCATCGTAGAACTCGCATCTTCAGTAAACATGAAGCTGACAGTGAAAAAGAAAAAACTCCTTCATGAGGAAGAAACCTTTAGCAGAACCAGGACAAGCGGCCATATGCTTCGACCGGCTGGGTTTGAGAGGAACAGAAAGAGGAACAGATACACAATGGCAGGTCGAGAATCACATGTTACGATAGAAATAAGTTCAAATGCAATTATTCATATGTAACAAATCATTTTAAGAAATGAGGTCAATTTGTCCTCAGTAGTCTAAGCTTAAGGCAGCGTAACAAGCCAACCCTAAATATAGGATTTATCAAAAAGGCGTTTTAATCCCAGTCTTAAAAGTGGACAATGTGTCAGCTCTACGGGCAGAAACTGGAAGTTGGTTCCACAAAAGAGGAGCCTGATAACTGAAAGATCTTCATCCCATTCTGCTTTTGGAAACTATAGGAACCACAAGTAAGCCTGCAGTCTGAGAGCAAAGTTAGGAACATAGCTCTGTTAGGAAAATATGGGACAAAAAGATCTGTAATATAAAATGGAACTAGGTTGTTGAGGGCTTTGTAGGTTAGAAGTAAGATTTTGAATTGTATTCTGTATTTGGCATCACAGTGATGATCTTTATCATTTATCATTAGGAGCTAGTGAAGTGAATTAGTAAAAAACACATGACAACACTTTCCCACTTGGTCAGAAATGGATTCCAAAACTTGATTTAGAATACATTACAAATCATGTTAAAGGCATTATTAAGCTCTGTTGTCCTGTTTTCACACAAAGGTGTTTTTGTAATTACTAAAATACGTTTTATCTAAGGAAAGTAGCATTGTATATGCATGCATACTGCAAACTCTCCATTCCAAAGAGTGAAACAAAGATGGCATGTTATTTGCTCATTATCAAATATTGTATTTTGCATGACTCTCAGATAATGCACTAAATTTTAGAGCAACATCTATAAAACTGACTTGAGTTATAGCATCTCTGTCCTACAGTCGATGACCTCTCTTGAAACAAGTTCAAGGTCAAGGTTCTTTATTGTTATTTGCATCATATGTGGCACATATGATGAAAATAAATCATGTACGCAATGTCCCAGTTACATCCAACAAAAAGCATAAATTGTGAAAGAAAAACTGTAATAAGATCTAAGATATGAACGAAGAAATACACTAAACTAAGAATAAGCATTTAATTGTACAAAAACAGTAATACACTGAACAACATGATCAACTGATGAGATCAGCAGCATGGAAAGTCAGCAGCACATATCAACAATCAAATGGTATTAGAGTGATTTTTTTTTTCACAGTGATAATCTGATTAGAGATTCATGAGTCTAACAGCTTCAGGGTAGAAGCTGTTCCTCAGTCTAGCTTCTACACTTAATGCTCCTTAACCTCCTGCCTAAGGGGAGTGGGGCAAAAAGTGTGTGTGCTGGGTGAGTGGGGTCCTTCATGATGCAGGTGGCTCTCTCCTTGCATCTGGAGGTGTAGATGTTTGTGATGGTGGGGAGACTGACTCCAACAGTCTTCTGTGCAGCCTTCACCACTCTCTGCAAAGCTTTTCTTTCTGCAGCTGTGCAGCCTCCATGCCACACGTTGATGCTGGAGCACAGGATGCTCTCCACTGCACACCAGCTGACCAAAGTTGGACAAATAATTTATTCACTTAGGTATGTACAATCAGTTTCCTTTTTGCAAGTTTCGTTAAATACATCCAGTGGTTTATAAGATATTTTGCTAACGGACGGACAGATAAACAAATAAACACACAGATGTGTGTTAACCTGCAGCTAAGGGACACCAGCCAAGCAGGCTACTACCAGGACTTTTCCCCTCTCTTTACTAAGCTGGTGTCCCCATCACCACTCAGGTTTGTTTCCAGACATGTCTCATTTATCAACAGCATGAACAGATTTGTCTCTCATGACGAAAATAAACAAAATATAACTTTTATTTGCAGTTGAGGACCATTTTGAAAGAGCAGTAGATCAAGTAGCAGAGCACAGAGAGAAAACAGTTTAGGAAAACCTTTAGTTACTAAATATTTTTAAAAAATTAATAGATTTTTGCAACTCGACCCTTCTTTCCCTTCCTGTCCATCCACTCTTTTACCTCTCTTCTTCTCGTGTGTTGCTTTCTTCTTTTGAATACAACGTGTCCTACATCAATAAAAACAAAATATCCCTTGGGACATGGCACTACAATGGTTTAGAAGCTTAAAGTGGTTACAGTTTTGGCTTACTCAGCTAGTTTCCCAGACATGGATTAAGCCTAGTCCTTGACAAAAAGAAACATTCAATAAGGATCTTCACTGACAAGTTTTTACTGTAAGACTGCGGCTTAAGTCTGAGAAATCGAGTGTTTGAGTATTGAATACAACTTAGGTTTTTCATGTGGGTTCATCTGAATATTACTGAGATTATAACACAATCAACAAACCCAAGAATGAATCCAGTATTACCACTATGCAGTAAAACTGAGCTCTGTTTGCCTTCTAAGTCTGTAATCGTTGACATTTTTCCAATCCAGCACAACTTTTAACAAAACAAAGCTAATCGTGCAGTTTTACATAAAATTCTGGAAAAAGAATTGTTGATGGGAATGTAAAAAAGTAAACTAAAACATAAAGTACAAGAACATTGATCACCCTTTTGTTTCTTGGGGTAAATTCCCACTGCAAAAAGAACATTTAAAACACTTGAACACTAACAAATGATTTTGTCTTATATACCCAACCCTCTTGCACATATCATTAGGCTGTGCCAATGAATCTCACAGGCTGTTATGATATTTAGTTGTCAAAGAGGCATGCGGTTCAGAACTGAATGCATTTTTAACAAGCTGCCACACATAAAGCTGCAGCCCACTGAAACCAGACATGGCTGCTTGAAGTGTAACCAGTGAGTTCAGCTCTGCCAGATACCTTTTAAATTAAATAAAAGGATGTCAGCTGCTGGTTGACTTTTTAGAAATACCTAGAAGTTTGAAATAAACGTTATAGTTTTATATGTGGTTTCTGTGCTGAAGATATAAAGGCGTTTATTTTATTTTATTTCTGTTCACATCTCAGGGATCTGTGTTCAAAGGATCAAACATGGTTTCTCAGCAAACACAGAAAACTAAATTTACTGCAAGTGTAGAAAAGTATCTCTTTCTACACATGTTTATTACCAACATGTTATTCCAGCACCAAATAATTGACAAAATATACCCAAAAAAAAACTTATTGTCTGTACTTTGTTGTCACAAAAGGGACAGCTCCGATTTTTTTAGTGTGGGGTTCTGTCAAAAGATGATTAACATTTAATTTCTTATTTGTTTTAAATAACTCTTTGAACTAACTAACTAACTGAAGTGAAGAGCTAACAACTAATATGAGCCGGGCTATGCCTGAAGTAGATTTTTACCATTCCAAATTCATTTCAGTCTAAAAATTAATAATAACCAGTTATGTCAACACTTTATATAAAACTTTACATGCTATCAATTTCACATTACATGGTTGTTCTGGTTTGATAGAAAATGCCTTCCAGAAGTTCCCCCAGGCTACACTTGAAGTGCTACTGCTAGCTGCTGCTATTTGGACATGCAAACCATATAATAATGGAAATAGCAAAGTAACGTGAAAGTGATGATGAGCTGATGGTTTGGAAAAAAAGGTTTAGAAAACTGCTGTGAATGATTTTGGAGTGGAGTTATCAACAAACTATGTTACTGGTCTTCTTGGTTCCTCACTTATTCAGACAATAGTCTCGTTCTACACAGTAATGAACTTTGTTCTTATTAGGATCGCGAGCATAGTTGTGTTAATAAGTCAAGTCAGTGTGAAGAAATAAAATAAATATGTGACTCTCAGGTCTCAATCGGGCTTCCTATTCAAGTACAGTAGTCCCTCAATTATCGTGGGGGGTAACGTTCCAAACTTCCCTGCGATGGATGAAAAACTACGAAGTAGGAACGCTATATTTATTTTAGTATTTATATTTTAAGGCTTTATAGACTCTTTTCACACTCTTGCAATGTTCTAAACTCCTAAACCTACATAATTTTAACAACATACATATATGTACTGTACAGTACTGCAAAATTTTACTCACCAGCTCTGCAGAGCAGCAGCTCAGTTATGGTTCGGAAGACCTACCCTGCAGCGGTGAAGCTCACCGCCCCGTCCAGGTTGATGTGCGTGTGGATAATTGAGCTCCAGGAAGCTTCAAGATTATTTGAAACTTTCCTGCCAGTTATGTGAGCTTAATAGATAGAGTAGATTTACGTTGCAAAACTTTTCCTCCATTTCAGCAGAAAGCAGTGGCCAGAAGCACTGTTGGCTTCTGGGTAATGTAATTCTTTTTAGTGGTGATACAGTATAGGCTTATTGAAAGAAAACTACAAAATGGCGCACCTGCATTTTTTCATTAACATTTTATCTTTTACGTCCTAATCATGTGAGTAATATTAAAGTTGATAATCGTTGAAAAACTGCGACAGAGCGAGTCCGTGCAAGTCAAACCTCAAAGTAGCGAGGGACCACTACTGTATTGTCACTGTTCTATGAGGCTTAAGGGTGTCATGGTTTCTTCGTTGTTGTTTCATGTTTTAGTTTAATTTTTTCATGTAAATTTATTCATGCTTTGCATAGTAAATTTTTATTTTTCACCTGTTTTCATTTAGATGATTACTCCACACCAGTATATTTATATATTTTATTTATTTTTTGCTTGTTTAGAAACACTCACTCATTTGTTGTAAAAGAGCTACTTTGTGTGGTGCATGATCATCTCGTTGATTTTTTTATCACCCCTGTTGCAAAGCGAAGAGGGGAATTGGAAATACCCTCCATCCGTCCTTAAATGTATATGTAAATGTAAATGTTTCATCAAATGATTAGGGTGGCCGACAGGGTGACTAAAGAATAATCTATGGTGGCCAAGGGCACCATTGGCAAAGCCTGGTGGTAGAAAAAATTGTTCTATCTGTTCGCCAGGACTTGCCATTCTGCACAGCCTTGAACAAGCAACAACAACCAAAAAAACTCTCTTTTATACACAGTCAACTTGAATATCTTGCACCAAAAACATTAAGATTCACTTTCATTATCTGCTCCATTCCAGTCCAGAAAAACACTCATCTTGAAAACTACAAACATTCACTATTCAAATTGTTTGGCGACAAAGAACATCAGTGTGCCGCTGGTTTTATGTTTTCTTATGGATTTAATGTGATTTGGTCTGGTAGTGCTTTAGCTTGTATATTTCATATTTGTTGGTTGTGTTAATTTCCCACTATAAAATATATTAACCAAATTTGTGCACTGAGAAAAAAGGATAAATTACATACTGAAATAGTTTTTGTCTTTCTATTGCTCTCAGTTTTCACTCTTGTCTTGGCCTGACGTGTTCATAAAATTCCCTTAAATTGAAACTAACTGCACCAGTGTGTGAGATAACTGAATTTACCCTGGTGTTGTTTTTATTAGATGAGAATTTACCAAGCACCTAGCTCATCGTTTATGTTTTTGATTTGTGGTTTCTGATAAAAATTAAATATACAGTAACCTCATTTTAAAGGGTGTTACAATATAAGGCAAAGCTAAAATAAATTAAATCGTACTGTAAGTTTATAAAATACAAACTGCAGTTTTTAAGAATATGCCATGCTAATACACGGCTGTGTCAAAAAACAAGTTACTGAGAGAGAAAACTGATGAATCTCCTGGCACCTTTGATTTATTGGAGGATCAAAGTCTGAGGAATCCTCTCAATCTTCTGTTAGCGTCTTTCTGCAGAGATTTGGGAACTTCTTTGATGTGCATGATGCTCACTCCCTGAAGCAGTGCAAACCAAAGATAAAGCTTTTTCCTCATAATAAAGTGCTTCACTTCAAAGGCATAAAATTGAAACATGCAGGTGTGTGTGTAGGTATGTGTTGACATAATTTGCTTATAGAAATTAACACTACAGTTTAAAAAAAATCAGTAAATAATTAAATAATTAATAACCAGTATGTTTCCTCCCACAGACCAAAAACATGCACGTTGGGGTGATTGGTGACTCTAACTTGTCCCTAGGTGTGAGTGAGAGAGTGAATGGTTGTTTGTCTCGTTTGTCTCTGTGTGTCCCTGTGATGGACTGGAGACCTGTCCAGGGTGTCCCTCACCTCTTGTACAGTGACTGCTGGACATGGGCACCAGTGACCCACGTGACCCAAAAAGGAAGAAGTGGGTAAAAGATAGTGGATGGATGGATGGATGGATGGATGGATGGATGGATGGATGGATGGATGGATGGATGGATGGATGGATGGATGGATGGATGGATGATGGATGGATGGGT
>NC_056501.1:25112072-25118582 GCF_014905685.2 Nematolebias whitei | reverse complement strand
GATATTTTGTTAAATTAGATTTTTATTTTTTTTGCAGTGGTTCATGACATTTTTTCTCACAAATATAAAAACACAACCACACACAGCTTAGTTACATGATCTCCCGTCCTTTCATGACAGCGATGATTAATTAATAATATGCTGGAAAGACTTATGGGTACATTTTTGCAGCTGATGCCTTCCTGAACACATAAAATACTGAATTATTGCTTGTTTGTGTGACTTTTGCATTCATTTGGGGTCCTCAGGAAGAAAATTCTCATTTAAGTAGAAATGAGGAGAAATCTTAATGCATTCTGTTGCTCAACCCATAAAATTGTATTTCCTTTGAGTTTGCTCCTGTCCGTTTAGTTTCAATTAAAAAAAAAAAAATCGCATGAGAAAAACATTTAAAATGCTCAAGTTTTTTTCCATTATTTGACTTCAAGGTTTTACTTGCATCATGTCTTGGATTTATGAAGCTCAAATGTGCATGATGGGACATTGATTCTGAACAATCTCTGACTGCAGGAGCCTGTTTGAGGACAGTTCAGTCATTTTCTTTATTGTACCAACTAAATTTGAAGAGTCTCACAGACAGAGCTCAGAAAAAGTGGCAGACAACCGACTGTGCTCAAAACTGAGACTTACAACTCGAAATGCATCAGAAACAAGCCCCAACAAGACACTGAGAACCAAAAACTTTAGACTCAAAAGTCTACAGGGAGCAGGAAGCTAACAATAACACAAAGCTTGGATACATTTTAGAAACCAGACGAGGAAGTGTCCCGCAGTATCTCCGTCTCCTTTCCCTCCTCATATCAGGCGTGGACGCTACAAGATCATCCCTGTTTTGACTGTGCCTGTCTCTGCAGTGTGTATGTGTGTGTGTATGTGTGTGCAGAGACATTTTGCTTGCAGAGGTTGGCAGGTGTCAACAGGAGACAGAAATAAGTGGGACTCCTATTGATTTTCTCTGAGCGCTGGTGTGTGTGCGAGTGTTGAGAAGGTGAAAATGGAGAGCTGCAGATGTGTTCACTGCGGCTAAACGGAGCAGAAGCTGTCATTTTGAAATTCATCAGCCTCCAATCACGCAGAGGCGTTTATGTTATTCAATGTTTCAAACAAAGATGCATTCTTGGACTTTGTGCAACCATTTTTATGTCCTGCTGCTGTCAAAGGTGGGCAAATGTGTGTGTGTTTGTTAGCAAAATATCACATAAAATGGAGAATGGATCTTAATAAAACTCTCAGAAATGGCTGCTACAGCTATTTGACCTCAGAAAACATAAAATTGACTATACAACAGTCAACGTTACAGATGTGTCACAGTTTACACTGTTTTTTCCTTTTCTCATCACTCTGTTCACTGTTTGACTTTTTCTTCTCTGCTCTCCTGGGTTTTTCCTCTGCTGCTTCTGCCAGCCTCTTTACATGCCACACCTCTCTCTCTGATTGCTGCTGATGGTTTCCACCTGTTTCTGGGTGTATATATACTTCCTGCTTTCTCCACTACATTGCCAGATCAACTGCTTTCTTCCAGCCACAGTTATGCAGTGTACTCTTCTTGTTCACAGCTCTTTAATCTTGATCCACACCTGTTTCCCTCAACCATGTTTTTTGCCTGTCCCTTTTGTGCCTCAGCCTTCTGACCTTGTTGATGACCTATGCCTGTTTTTGGATTTCGCCTTTGCCTCTACCTATCGGTACTGTCTCCTCTTCTGATCCCGTGTATGAACCCTGCTCATCCTCGACTACGCCTCTGGATTTCCCTTGGTCTCTGCAGCTCTGTGTCTCCGCTGGAGCATCCCGTTACAACAACAAAGGTTAGTGTTTCATCAGACCGTCTGTATTCAGATAACTACTCGTTATTCTGTCAAACGCTAGCCTTTCCCCTCTAACATTTTAGATACAGTTCCTGGACCTGAGACACCAGAAGCTGTTTATTTACTCAATAAACATTTTTATAAACCTTTGAGTCTGTGTGTAGGATCCTCTGCCATCAGACCTTTGACAAGATTTCAAGGTTCTTTATTGTCATTCGCATCACATGAGGTGGAACAAAATTGTGTACTTAAGGTCCCAGTTACACCCAAATATATAAATATTAAACAAACAGTATACAAGGATCTAAGATATACACTAAACAATAATAATATACAGCAGCCTGAACATGAGTGTAGTGAGCTGATGGGTATGGATACAGCAGCTTATGTGTATATAAAAAAACATTAGCATGGTTAATCAGCAGCACAGATTAAGTGTCATTGCTAATTAAAGTGGCATTACAGTGATAATTCTGGTTAGGATTTATGAGTCTAAAAGCATCAGGGTAGAAGCTGTTCCTCAGTCTAGTGGTTCTACACTTAATGCTCCTCAACCTCCTGAGGGGAGCAGGGCAAAACGTGTGTGCTGGGTGAGTGGGGTCCTTCATGATGCAGGTGGCTCTCTTCCTGTTCTGGAGGTGTATTTGTCTGTGATGATGAGGAGACTGACTCCAACAGACTTCTGTGCAGCCTTCACCACTCTCTGCAAAACTTTTCTTTCTGCAGCTGTGCAGCCTCCATGCCAAACGTTGATGCTGGAGCACAGGATGCTCTCCACTGCACACCTGTAGGAGGTGAGGACTGAGCCTCTCAGACCAGTTCGCCTCAGTCGCCTGAGCAAGTAGAGTTGCTGAAACATTTCAACACAAAGGACCTGATTTAACTTTGTTGGATTTTTTTAACCTGGATTATTGAGCATGAACTTTGATATTTTGAACCACTTTGGCCATGGCTGCCTTAGAGCAGTCTGCGGGGGAGAGGGTGGACTCCATAAACCATCTTATCACTATCAAACTGGTTGGCCCACTTTGAGTGTGCTACGTATGGAACTGAGTTTGTTGTGGTTCCTCGGACTGAAGAAATATTTTGGATGAAAAACTAAACGTTTCAACACAAAGAAATCACTGTCCAGAGTACCAGACGTAAATTTGTTGGATTTTTTTACCTGGATTATTGAGCATGAACTTTAGAGTTGCTGACATGATTTTTGATCAGACTGGTAGTGTTGTTATTCAGGTGCACAAGTACCTGTAACTGGAGACTGCTTTCACAGCAGATCCTGTGCAGTGGTAGGTGTGTTTGTTCCATCTGAAGTTCATGAACGTCTCCTTCATCTTCTTCACACTGAAGTTGTTCTTCCTGCACTAGCTCTCCAGGTGTTCCACCTCCTGCTTGTAACTGGACTCATCGTTGTTTGTGATGCATCCTACCACCGCTGTATCATCGGCAAACTTTACAATATGACAATCTGAATGGGTAGGTGCACAGTCATATGCGAACAGAATAAACAGGAGGGGGCTCAACGCACAGCCCTGGGGAGCCAGTGCTCAGGGATCTGGTGTGATAGTAGCTGAGCATGATCCCCAGCACCTTTAAGATTGAGATCTTTGTTTAAAACTTTGGCACACATTGTGGCGGGTGATATGCATTCCCTCATATGATGCTGGTTTCATTATTGCAGATTCCAGCACTGAACGCAAAGCTCCGGGTATCTTAATTCATTTTTTAAGATAAAAATACATCCACATCAGCGGGGCAGATTAACTCTTCAGGCTGCTTCGGGGTCTGCTGAGGCGAGAAATAAATTCTACGAATGAGTTCACTCTTGCTTCGAATTTTAAAATTCGATAAACTAGGACTCAGCGTGGAGGTCTTTGTGACCTCTCTGCAAAGAATCCAAAGTGGTTGGAGCTGGTGGTTAAGCTGTCGCCATCGTAGCAAACCGTGCGTTTGTACAGTTTTTTAGAATTGATTCAGCAGGGCAGCGTGTGGCGCTGATGAATCACCGTGAGTCATGCAGCCTGCAGAGGAGACAACACCACAGATTATTAAAGACATCAACCAGGCATTGATTACCAGAGCAGGTAATTGCCTGGTGAAGATAATAATCAGAGCTAATCCCACGATGCTGCTTGGTTTTGAAACAAGAAGAGGGAAAAAAAAACTTTTCATCTTCCCTGCAGACGAGTAAAAACGCAGCCACGACACGAGAGATAAGCTGAAGTGGACTAAATCAATTCCTGCAGTGGGTTAATTACTTTTCTGTGCATGTGTAGCACTTTTTGAGAATGAGTGAGATTGTTTTTCTTTTTTCATCTGCTTTAAATATTGATTTACTGCACACGGAAGATTCTAATTTCCTCCAACCCTGTGTGAGTGTAAAGACAGGCTGAGGTTAGAAAATCCAATTATCTCAGCTTCCCCCCACCCCCCCCCCCCCAAAAAAAAAAAAAACCGCTGTAAAAACCACAAGAGAGGTGTGATATTGAAATGACTGACTTGACTAAAAGGCCTTTTGACAATTTGAATGAGCTGAGATACAGATCAACAGATCAAGTAAGGTCACATTCAGGGAGATAACAAACTGATTTGGAAAGGGTTACGTCCTCTGTCCTCTGTGGAAGACTTTGTTCTGACTAATGCATGGTGTGAAAAAGCCCAGGACTTGCTGTGACTCACTGCAGGAAAAGATGTTGCAGTGGTATTGCATGTACCAAACCAATAATCTGCACCTGTCTTATGTGCCTGCCACTGGATGAACAGACAGAAACATGGTTAAAACTGCAGGAGACTTCAAGAAGTCTACTGGGGCAACTACAGAATGAGCAGAAATGTAGAGTTTAAGTAGGACAAAGGTCTGTTTATACAAACTATAATACGAGGAACAGATTTTCAGCATTTAATTCCAGTTTTTCCCCCTTTTCAACCTGATTTCATCAGCATATGAAAAGTACAGATCAAAAAAGCTGTGCTATCATCACCAAATTAGAGAGGCATCAATGCAGAGAATTTTGTGCTTTGCATTATCACACAAGAATGTGCATCATTTATTTTCAGTGACCAAAACAGTTTTAAATTCATCATTTCTCATCACAAGATGATCTCAGTCTAAATGCTGGATTGGAAGGTGGAGTGTGATATATACAAGGCTAGATGTTCTGTGTGTTTAAAGAGTAGTTCAGATATTTGTAAAGTGTTCCATGAAGTTTTTAAAAAAAAATCAGTAATCAGTAGCTTACCTGCAGTAGATACAGCTTGATTTGGGACAGACAGACACACAGACTGACTGATTTACTTTAATCCTGTAGTTCTCAAACTGTGGGGTGCACACCCCTAGGGGGGCTTTGCCAGGGGGTGCCATTGGGGGCTAGAGACCCTGCTGCCTCATTGCAACAAGGGCCTACTTTAGGGATGCACAAACCATATATCTCTTATTTGTTATTTTTCTCTTTAACAGAGTGTAAGTTTATAAAATGACAAAGTGGGTCATCGCTAAAATCAAGGATTTTAATGGAGGACCACTAACCTGAGTTAATCCAGAGTGTTTAACAAAAGAAGTGAGGCTGACGTCTGTCACACATTTAATGTGCTGAAGCTCTCAGTCAACACAGCTGAGGCCAGTTCTGCTCCACGCCTTGATGTCTGCTTCCTTTGTCATCTCGCTGCAGGACAGGTGTTGCACCAAAAAGTGTTCAGGCGCTGCAACAGAAGCGCTTTCTGCTGTTTTCTTTCTTGAGTCAAACTAAATTAAGACAGAAAAAAAAAATAAACTCAGTGTTTGCAGTTTGTCATAAACACCATTAGATTTCAATCTTATGCAGGTTTGTAACAAAAGAAAAAAATATATAATTTGTATGTGCAAAGCTGGTATATATTTGAAACCGTACTGTGACATATTTGTACTGTTATAAATGTAATGCATTTAAAGGTCATAATTGATGTTTTTGCATTGATTCTGTTGAATTTATTTATTTTGTTTACCTGTATTATCACCAGTCATTACATTTTCAAGTACGTTTAGCCACACGAAAGACCCTTCAATAATTTTTCTAAAATAACCCTGAGAATGGGATATTGCTTTTATATAACTTGCTTATATTCAGAAGGATGACATTATAAAAAATTAACACAGGCAGTCAAAATAACTTAAAATAGCCTTTTATATTTGTTAAACTGACAGAGTGATGCCTTAAAATGACTTTATGTCACTCAAAGGGATTAGATTTGAAAGATTCAAAAATTGTATGACTTTTTATAATTGTTTATTGTTGTAGCTGTTGTCCATTGTTGTCTTCATTCTTTGTTGAAATCAGGTCTCTCTTGTAAATGAGTCCTCGAGGCTCAATGGGATTTACCTGTCTAAATAAAGGTTGAATGAAAAAAAAATCACAATGTTTTAACACTTTAAGATAGTTTAGTAAATTGAAAATCCAGCCAACTATGGGTTCTTACCAGAAATGGTCCATGTGACAAGCAATATTAGGACGCCCTAGTGAAAATACGAGTAATTATTTTTTTCCATTGCCTTATATTTTCATCATGCACTTTTAACCCAAACTAGTTGACTTTACTAGAAAATCGCGTGGAAACCCGTTGCCTTAAACCATTCTAGTTTTTTACACAAAGAAGAAACTAAACATGTTTAGTTGTGTTAACTTGATAACATCAGTACAATGTAGTAAATACATTTAGTAGTCACTACTAA
>NC_056501.1:25111040-25111972 GCF_014905685.2 Nematolebias whitei | reverse complement strand
CCCATCAATCAGCCAGTTGTGTGTCATGTCCAATCTTATTTTGAAAAACGTGATAGAGTAAGTCTGCGATAAACAAACAGTGAAGTAGAGAGGAACTACTGTACTACTACTACTACTACTACTACTACTACTACTACTACTAAACTTATGTAGCTCAGACTGTTTTCCCTCCAACACTGCAGGGTTTAAGGCACCAGCTATATTTTAGGATTCAATAAGTTACTTGTGTCCTTTGCTATTCTTTTATATTAGTTGTTTTGTCCAATACAGCAATAAAATATTGTGAACAAAGTCCATATTGTGTTTCTAACAGCCCACAATGGTTTATAACAACCAACTACCAAACTCATCACATGCATTCTGGGTTGTTCAAGTAATCTCAGTGGTGACAGTGCACAATGGTGCCGCTGTAAGTGATGAATGGTTGGATTCTACTGAATCCAAGAGTTACCATCTCTCACTGGATGAAGCTCTTTCACACATCAGGTATTAGAGGTTTATTTCATGGATTTATTATTTTTTATTTTTATTTTATTATTTTTTGACCTGTACACACTCACTGATAATTTTTAACGTGCAGCGATTAGGTGAGCTTAGCTGGTTAAGCCTAATCCCCAGTGTTGTAATCCTCGCTATATTTCAACATATCAAATATTTAATTTTAACCATAATGGAAGATGTCAGTGCGCTATAGCAGATTATATATGTGGATATAAATTTTGAAAAAATGAAGTTTTTAAAATCTTATCCCTTAATGATGTGTTTTAGTAGATGTCCTTACTTTGAACATTTATATTTGTCCTTATGAGGATTATTAGTCTAAGGCCAGAAGTATAAAACAGTGGGAATACAAAAACTGAAAGATTTTTTTTGAGAGAGAATCAAATATATATATATATATATATATATATATATATATATATATATATATA
>NC_056501.1:25101279-25111030 GCF_014905685.2 Nematolebias whitei | reverse complement strand
ATATATATATATATATATATATATATATATATATATATATATATATAGATAGATAGATATAGATATAGATATATAGATATATAGATATAGATATAGATATAGATTTATTATTTATTTTATTTTTTTTCTTATTCCAGTGATTGTACAGTATGTCCTGGACACATAAAAAAAAAAAAACAAACTTTATTTTAACCATCACATCCTCAGAAATAAATGGGTGTACCCAGTGTGAAATTGAGCATTATCAGTGAAATGGAAAAAAATAAAAATAAAAACAAACATTTATATTGGATGTCTTTTTTTATTTTGAGTGCACAGTTTTAGAGTCAGTTACAAAACAAAAACTTTCAAATGAAAATATTTTTATATCAGAAGGTATCCATGTTCACAGCTAAAGCACAGAGCTAAAAAAAAGGCATAGTTAAACTACACACTGAGGTAAAACTGGACGGCACTGAGGTAACAGAGGCTCAAGTAACAACAGTAATTTATTATGCAAGCTGATAAAGGTATGTTAAAACTGTTATTTTCTCAAACTTCCATTATTAAAATCTTACAATTCTGCCATTAAAAAAAATCACAATGATTAGGTATGGTAAAGATTAAAGCACCTATAACTAAATAAAACCAAAATAGATTTACTCTGCATCATGTTTCAAACAAGGCATGGCATTCTCAACATTAAAACTGCAATTAAAAGGTGTCTATTATGTAATGCATATTGCTATAAGATTAATTGACATAAATAATAACTATAAGCACTTGTGGAGTTAAACAAATTCACATAACTTATTTGACATTTAAAAATAGTTAACCCTCATGTTGTAATGATTTCAAAAAATGTTGTGGGACTGTTATAAATACAAATTGACCAATGCACTGAGCTTTGGGACTTAAATCTCCAGCAACTAATTGCTGGAGCTTTTACAGTAAACTTGTTTTTAAACAGAAATGCTGCTTGTAATGAACCAGCATTACTGCAATACTTGAACTGGACACACTTTCAGATAAATGCTTTAAGGTCAGTCAAACAGGAAAATTAACTCATTCTGGAACAAAACATTAAAGAAGCACATGATCCAAGACCAATATTAACTGAAGCAGATGAAAAGTTAAAGAAAAGATGTACCAAAGTATAACTTTTCCTTCAAATTCTATTTTCTTTTGTGAATGATTTTGGTTTCCCTGCAAAAAAAAAAAAAATCTATTCAACCTGCCCTTTTGTCATTTCAAGATGAAACTCAAAGTCAATTTGATAAATGAAACAACAGTGGAGTGGCTCTGAATGATCTCACTTGGAAATGCAAAGCAGATGAAGAAGTCCATGCCAACATACATGTCAGAAAACATTAGCAATCTTTTTTGTCAAGGCAGATTCGTTCAATTCACGTTCCACATTATCAACGGAGGCCATCTCTCATTATCTTTGATCCCACCATTTGAGCTTCAAACACAGACGACACACAAGATCTCAACACCACATTCCCAAATTCTTATTAAAGAAAGGTTGTCATGATAGATGGTGAAAATAAAGTCATTTTGTATATTACCTGTTTAAAAAAGCCAATTATATTAAGGGTGAATTGATATTTCCAAAGTGTATCCAACCTTGGTGAATGTGCTGCATTTATAGGATGAATATAAAGTGTGAACTCAAGGGGTGTGTCTAGGGCTGTACAGAGTAAGAGAAAGTAAAGTGTTGGAGTGATGCACAGGAACAGATGTGAGATTAATGAATTGAACTCTTATAAGCCTGCAATGCTTGGTGTGGAAAAATGGAGCTCACATGTTATTACCATCAGCAGCAAGACTGATGGCATTTCTTTGTGTGTGGGTTGTACAGCTTACTGCTGTTTATATTGGAGGCTATTTCTGGTGGAGTTCAAGGTTTAAGGCAAAACACTGTCGCAGTGAATGCAATGATGTTTGACACTTCATCTTGAAATAAAACACAACTCCTATTTGTGTAAATGTTAAGGAGGATAAGTCAGATACATACACCCCTTTATAAGATAATGTGCTAGATCAGGAGCCAGGTAGCTTTATGTTCAGTTTAGTAGTTTTAGCTCGCATCTTTCCCACTTCAGGGATCAATTTTAGGTGGATTATTTTATTTTATATTTTTACTCTTTATGTTTTCATCTAGTTTTCATGTTCTAGAATTGTGCCGCTCAAGGTGGCTGCATGTTGGAGCGTCTGTTACTTTCATTCTGAGATTTTGCTTTTGGAAACTTTAATTCCTCTTTTTCTGGATGTAAATCACATTTTTTTGGATGATTGTTTCCTCTGGTATCAGATGCTGTGCAGCTGGAAGGATTTTTACTGAAACTTTTTTTGTTTTGGACATTTGTTATGATGCGTAACCATGTCAACAAGGCAGTTTTCTACAACCAACAGCAGCTGATTAACATCTCAAAAGCTCACACAATATCTCAACTACAGGCCCAAATATCAAATAAGTTGAAAGGATGCTCTGTGGACGCATTCTCATCTACCTGCCAGCTGTGCTCAAATGTCTGACCACTGAGATCCTGGAACTAACAGGAAACACGGCTCATGACAGTGGAAGGACAGGGCAGGGTCGTCCCTCGACACCTTCAGTTGGCTGTCTGCAGCGACGAAGAGCTGGGTAGACTCAGAGGAGAGGCCATCACTCTGGGAGGAGTTCTGCCTGGCATTTGGGCGGTCCTACAGCTCGGGGGATCCAAGAGGCCAGCAAAGTCTGGAAGAACGGATCGGACGGCATCTGCGGACAGTTTCTTCGGATCTACTGTGGGACAGACCTTTACAATAGATCCTTTCTGCCTACAGCCATCAGCATCTATAATATATCTTCATGAAATGAAGATGAGTTACAACAACAAATTATTTCCCTTTGTGATTAATAAAGTATTTTGAATCAAATTGAATTGAATCTCACAGCACGGTGGCACAACTGGTAGAGCTGCTGCCTCTCAGCGAGCAGGTCCCTGGTTCAAACCCCGGTCCAGGGGCCTTTCTGGGTGGAGTTTGCATGTTCTCTCTGTGCATGCGTGGGTTTTCTCCGAGTACTCCGGTTTCCTCCCACAGACCAAAAACATGCATGTTAGGCTGATTGGTAACTCTAAATTGTCCATAAATGTGAGTGAGAAAGTGAATGGTTGGTTGTCTCGTTTGTCTCTACAGTATGTGTCCCTGTGATGGACTTGCGACCCGCCCAGGGTGTACCCCGCCCCTCGCACAGTGATTGCTGGACATGTGCACCGGCGATCCCCGTGACCCAAAATGGAACAAGCGGGTAAAGAAAATGGATGGATGAACTGAATCTCTATCAACATCTTTGAAAATGCTGAAATATCCATGCCACTTGGTTTCAAGACCATTCACAAGAACAGCATATTAGGATTAAAAGCAAGAACAGGCTTAGCTTGGCTAAAGATTCTCCCCAAACTTTTAAGATACTGTGAACTGTTTTATCTTGGCTGTAAGCTATTTCAACACACAATCAAGGTTTGATGACAGGCTTACCTTTAAGGTTCAAGATTCTTTACTGTCATTCAAATCACATGTGGTACATGAGGTGGAACGAAACAGTGTACTCAAGGTCCCACTTACACTCAAAAATAGCAAAAATATAAAGTTTAATAGTATTTATTAGTTTTTCTTTTAAGTTTTTATTGTTTTATTAGTATTTATTAGTAATATAGTATTTGTCACACTTTGGGCCCTTGAGCAAGGATCTAGCTGGTAGGGCTGTCATTTCTAAACCGGGCCTGAAGCCCAGCCTGACCTGACCCATATTTGGGGTGGGCCAGGTCATGATAATGGGCTGGATGGGTGGGCCATGTCGGTGTCAGCTTTTGATTACGTCAGCGGATCAGCCGCGATTCAGTTATATGGCAACATGCCTTGCCATAATATCCAATTATAGGAAAACATGGCTTGCCATACATTCAGCAGACACACACGGCCATTTCTACGTGAACTGACCGGCTTTGAAAGAGGCAAAATAATGTTCAGTTAAGCTTCAGATGGGACAATCGGTACTGCCAGGCAACGATCCATCGCCCAAATGGATATTCATTCAGCCACTGCACTCAACGGACGCGCACAGCCGACAACCCAAACAGGTAAAATCCCAAAGCAGACATGTCAGAATGGTCAATGCCTGAATAAATCAGAATGCAGGGAGAAACAGGGTTGTAATGCTCTTTTGACGGACATGAAAGGACAAATACCCCCTCAGCCCCTATCTTCGGCCCCTTTTATCTAGTCGCATGTCACCGTGGTAAAGTTAGTTTAACGTTGGACATTCGAGCTCTGTGGCTTCAGTAGCGTGTTCCTCTCGTTCGATCCAATGCAGGCAGTCTGATTTCGGTCAGCCAAACTTGAACAAAAGGAACACAAACCTGAAGCCACGTAGCTCGAATGTCCAACATCCAATGCAAAACTAACTTTCCTGCGGTCCGTGCGTCCACCGACCGTTAATAACTAACTATAAACAGTGAAAGCTTAATTAACAATGTCTGGCCAGTTTTCAGGTTCAGACCTGTAATTACTGTTAATTTGTTGGGTCAGGTGGGGTTTGGAAATGATGGCTACGGACTGGGGCCAGGTTGGATCGGATTGTTTTGGGCCCGAATGCAACTCTAGCTCTCAGCTTCTCACTTAATGGACTGTGGTTGCATCAGGAATGCATCTGGTGTAAACAATTACCAAAGCTTCATGTGAGTTTGTTCACTGGATGACCCCTAGAGAAGGAAACAGTCAGAAAAAATAAAAAAATAAAAATAATTTGTGCTGAAATTGTACTAAATAAAATACAGAAACTGACCTTAATCTAGGGGACTTGGATTGACTCAGTTTTCTACAAACTTTTTTTTTAACATTGTAAAGTTGGATAATTGAAACGCCAGGCAATTCCTTGTAGCTGCTACTTTCCTACCAGTCATCAATTATGTTATTTACATGAATGCCCCTGCCAGCTCTTTGCAGATGTTGGATATCGTCTACCATTGTGTACAGAGGTTCATAACTGGTTGTAACTACAGTACCCATCACTGCACTCTATACTCATTGGTCAATTGGTCATCACTATCTACACAAAGGCTCTCACACTGGTTCATTTTCATCTATAAACCCCTCCTTGGTCTGCTGCCTTTTTTTATCTCCTCCAATATATCATGTCATCAGTGCAGTTACAGCGTGCACTTTTAGGGATTCGTTACCTGCAGCGTTCCCTCATTACAAACTGAACTTGGCAAAAAGGCCTTTTCTTTCTTTGCTTCTGTAACCTGGAACACCTTGCAACAGGAACTGAAGCATTCCACCTTAGTTTCTTTAGGGGATTTCAAACATTTGATAATGTCAATAGAAATAAACCAAATTTCTTCTTGTTTTCAGTATTTTACCTTGTTTTATATGGCATCTTGATTTGACTGTGTTTATAATTTATTTCATTTGATTTTAATTGATTTTTGTTCAATTATTGTTGTCTGTACTTTTCCCTGCTTTACCCTACTTTACCTTGCACCTAACCCCAAATGCCAAGCCTAAACCCGGACTCTGGCAAGAACCCTGGGCCCATTGCCCACATAATACTCTCCCTACTTGAAACCCTTGGTGGAGGAAGGGTATAGCTGGAGGCCTCGGTGGGGGATAGGGTCTGTGCAGAGGACCTGGTGCAGTGATGGACTTTGCACAAATTTTATTAGGTGTTTAGTATTGGGTCTATTAAGTGTTTAGCATATTCTTAATTTAGCATATTTCTTAGTTCATATCTTAGATCTTGTTACTGTTTTTCTTCTACAGTTTATACTTTTGTTGGATGTAACTGGGACCTTGTGTGCACAATTTCGTTCCACCACATGCGATGCGAATGCAATAACGAAACACTGACCTTGACCTTGATGTTATCTGTCTAAATCAGGTCTCTCAAAACGAGTCCTCATGACTCGGTGAGACTAACCTGTATAAATAAAGGTTGAATGACTGAATGATTGATTGAAAATGCAGAAGAACTAAAGGCAGAATTTGCTAGAGCAGAAAATGGATGCAAAATCCTGATGCAGATCGACACAAACCAGACTCCTTGAGTGTGGGGACAGTTACACCACCGATAATCTGTTTCACACATTTATTATTAATTCCTATTGCTGAACCAAAGGCCAAGGTTTGGTGCATAGCCATTGCTGAAGAACTGGCCATCATGGAAAATGCACCCTTTAATTATAACCCCTTCACTCACTAAACTAAACCCTGCCAGCCTATATCCAGGAAGGAACTTTCATTTTGTTCCATCGTGTTGTATATTGTGGGATTGCACTTTTCTCACCACAAACCCATTTCCACATAGACACTCTCATTCAGCCTGTTGATTCACACGATACAATGCAATTTCCTGCCCCATGCCTTAACGTGTTTCAGACACACGGCTTCAGTACTAAGTCTGTCTAACCATCTCTGAGACTTCACGAGCAGTGATGATATCTAGCACACCAGTCTTTGACTACATGCTCCAGCACGTTGATGTAGCAGGATGATAAAAAAATATGGTAATTGAAAAGAGAAGCCACGTTATCAGAAACACGTATAGCTTACAAATCGCATGGTAAATTCAGATGCAATCTGCTGAGTAAAGGCATAGGAGTTATCAGACTTTAAAATAAATGGTTAAAGGGTCCCACTAATTCAATGTTTTGGTTGGTAAATTTTAGTGAAACGGTTGATACCACTGGGCGGCACAAAAGGGCTTGCATTAAGAAACTTCCCCCTGCAGTTGGTGAACCCCCCCACCTCTCACCCTGCAATAGCTTAATATTCTCATTCTTGCAAGAACACTGCAGCTCTTACTGCCTAACATGACTGCTGGGGACAACGTGGGAGTGCACTGCAGCACAAAAAGCTTCAAAAACTACAGTCAGATTTCAGTTTATTATATATTTTTAAGAATTTTTTATGTTTTATTTACGTTTTTGGCATTGAATTGTCCAGAAGAGATTTCATGATAATTCCACAGCGGTGTTAAACTCACACAATGAATCATATTTTTATTTAATCTTTGAACAGTTTAGATCATATACAACCGTATCAACACTATGTCCTTGACAATAATGATTTCACTCAGGTATTTGAGCCAGCATGATATTTTATAGTTTCTCGTGACCATCCGTCTGCTGATGTCCATCTGTGAAGGATTTTTGCACTTCTGTTTTGCCTATCAAAACAAAATCGTACGGCCTCCCCTTGACAAAGTTTCTCGTGCAGTTTAATGCTGGTTAGAGGTCTTCCATCTTGGAGGTTAATCTGGGATTTGTGCGGTTGTATGAATCAGCATTAAGCCCCTGACATTGACATAATAGTGTGGTTGCCTTCGCAGACGGAATTTAAGAGTGTAATGGAGATCTCATTGCTGATGTCCATGGAGCCCATCTGAGGGGTGCCAGATTGCTGTGGTACTCTGTCTGCTGTCCTCATCAGTTCTGCTATCAGAGAAGGTTGTTGGAGAGGACCCCCATCTGATACAAACCCCTTCATCACAACCTTCATGACGAGGGAGAAAAAGTTTCATCTTCTCATACATAAGTGAAATCATACACAAGTCGCTTCTGGTTCTGACTAACGCTGATTCATGAAGCAAAAAACCTTCTATGGGATAGCTGAAAACTAAATATATATCCCTAAAAGTGCAAATGTAATAAGCAGTTAGATGTGTCTTGAACAGACATCTATTGTGAATAAGCTCAAGGTTTTCTTCTTTCAAGGTTGTTCTTTTTAAGAAAGAAAGTCCAGATGTGTTTTGAAAAAAGCTAAAGAGATAGTTTGGATTGTTTGAAGTGAGGCTCTGGGCAGTGGTTATGAAAAGTTAATTCCTTACTTGTTGATGATTTCTGAACAAATTCAGTTTGGAGTAACAAATAAGATCTTATCAGACAGTTGAGCTAATGCAGGGTTGACAAACGGTAAATGATGAAAGTCGTACTGCCGTTTTAAATTTATCGTATTATGACCCAAACCATTGTACGTGCTAAGTGAGGGGTTGCTGTCTTGAGGAAGGGAGGTGGTGATTGGTAGACATGCGCACAAGGAGAGGGTTCTACACCTGACAAGCACACCTTTGGTTGGATTAAACAATACTATGTGGGTGTTCACATGATTTTTTTAAAAATTTTTTATTGGGTGGGGGTGGGGGGTGGGGTGGAAATGCCAACACTATTTATTTTTGTATTTATACATTTTGGAATTTTTACAAACTAGTTATCAAACACCATATAAACCCTAAAGCTATTGTGAAAATGCAACATTTTTTGTATATCTGCCATCACTGAGCTAATATATAAGTGGCGAAGACAAAACTGAATTTCTGCCATTTTAAAGTAACTTCAATCTAAAAAATAATATTGAATTGTGCAAATGTTATTTTATTAACTTTTACACCACCAATACTTGAAATATCAATAAATAAAAATATTAATGTACAATAGGGCAGCAGCCATCCATCAGGGCTATGAAAGGTTGATAAAAAAGTCAGTGGTATAGAACAAACACTGTGGAATCCCCAGAAGCAATGTGAGTTTTTGACTGTCCATCTGTATGCATCTAAAAGTGTATTAGATAGTATACTTACTAGATATAGCCTGAACTGTTACATTGGCAGCATTCAGCTGTAGTCTTGGGCCCACTCAGAATAGCTGTTATCTTATCAATACAGTCAGAATTCAACTCTTTCTTTGAACTGGGGTAATTCAAAAGCTGTCTACAGCAAGTAAGACACTGACCACTTAGAAACTCCTTAGAACGAAAAATATTAAATATGCTCAATCATCCAGGTAAAAAAAATCACAAAAAAGTTAAATCATGTCATCTGGACAGTTTATTTTTTGGAAGCCACTTTAGAACCTTAAAAAAGTCCTTTAACGTGATTGCTGTTACTAGAAGAGTTTTATTCTATCAAAGAGCTCACTCTCAGTATTGATGCTGATGCAATTCAGACCGTTTCTGTTGTAAGAGGCACAGTGATTTCCCAGAATCAATTCAGTCAACGCCAAAGACAAGTCGTGAACTTGTGGACAATTATCTGGCTGATGACAAGAAGAGACAAATAAGAGCCAGGTAATGGTGTTTCATTTTCATTCACTGTGATAAAAAGGCTTCAAAATAAAAGCTATAATCACTTTCATGCAATTACAGCCAAGCACCTTGTTCCCTTGAATGGTCCTCTAAATTTACCACAGAGGTTAAACAAAACATTTACCCTCCTGTTGTTTTTATTGCTCATGAATATTAAATCAACTGTGAAAGAAAGGTGGGTAAATCAAACATTATCAGTAGATTTGAATCAAATACCAATTATATAATACAATTCATTAAGAAGCGAGAATTATAATTTATTGTCATAAATCCAAGTACTCATACAGGCAAAGAGGACCATTTTAAAAGTCATTTGAAAGTGTTTATATATATATATATGTGTGTGTGTGTGTATGTGTGTGTACATATATATATATATATGTGTGTGTATATATATATATGTATATATGTATATATATATATGTATATATGTATATATATATATGTATATATGTATATATATGTATATATGTATATATGTATATATGTATATATATATATATGTATATATGTATATATGTATATATGTATATATATATATGTATATATGTATATATGTATATATATATATATGTATATATGTATATGTATATATGTATATGTATATATGTATGTATATATGTATGTATATATGTATATATGT
>NC_056501.1:25099311-25100797 GCF_014905685.2 Nematolebias whitei | reverse complement strand
ATATATATATATATATATATATATAATATACTTTCTACATATGTATGTATGTGTATGTATGTATTTACATAAATCTAAATTAACTTTAAGTACAACTAGTCTCCAAATGTGTTTGTTTTTCTAAATGCAAGAAAATGTGTATAATTATTGTAATTATATTTAATAATTGTAACCGGTAACAAGAAAGCCATAGATATTGTCCTGGGAATAGATATAGATCTAGGAATGTTAGATTGATGTGGCAGCCATCTTGAATCAGACTGACTCCAGAAGGTATTATATAAGTAAATATATATTAAATTATTATTTTCGGAGTATTTCATGAATGTTTGTCCAATGGTACTTGAGATATTTTGCTAACAGACACATACACTAAGATTATTACCGACTTTCATAGTGTCGGGTAAGCTTTTTGTTGTACAGGTAGTTTTAGTTCTTGGTTAATGTCTATGTTGAATATGCAACTATGCAATTTGCAACATTCTTACCTCAAAGTAAAAGTGAAGAGTTGATTGACTGATATGTGTCTAACATCTGTATATCAAGTGTTATACAATATTTAATGAGATAAACATATGTTATAAATTAGACACAGGTGGCACAGTAAGGGGGTGGTTAGCACAATTACTTCACAGGGTTTTACTCTCAGTTGGGGCTTTTCTGTGCAGCTTGCACATTCTCTCTGAGCATACGTGGGTTTTCTCCGGATACTCCTCTTTTCCTTCAACAGTCCAATAACAGCCAGAATTAGCTGCAGCTCCCCTGCGACCCTGAAAAGGATGAGGTGAGTGGAGAATAACGACTGGAAAAAGGGGGAAATAAAGAAGCAAACCAAATTATGAGTTGGACATTTCTGTGTTTTCATTGTGTTATTGGAAATGAGCCATTTCATGCTGATTGCACACAGATTGCTTGTTGGTCGCACCCACCCAATGGTTAGTAATTATCAGTTCTGCTTACTGTTGCATTTAGAATTCGTTTGAGACAAACAACACAGCACCATGTTTGTGAAAAATGGACATTTTATGGTTTTATGTGCAGCCCTTGTGGCAATACATTCCTTTTGTTTGTTTAGTTTCTTATGATCATGCATGTAAACATGTCAAAGCTGGGACTTTTGTAGCTTGCACGCATTTCTTTTCACTGCTATGTGTAACATCAGGATGGTTCTGTTGACGACCAGTTGTAATCATATAATCACCAAACAAAAGGCTTCCTTGCTGGAGTATCGCAGCAGGAGGCAGCAGCACAGAGACGCACTGGTTTGGTCACGTCTCATAACAAACACCCTCTGTTTCTACGGCTCAAAATGTGCCAAACACTCAAGATATAAGAGGAAATCCTTTTTGTACCCTGTACAATTATTTGTATAAATACTGAAGTAGTATTCACATTATTATTATTATTATTATTATTATTATTATTATTATTATTATTATTATTATTATTATTATTATTATTATTATTATTATTATTATTATTATTA
>NC_056501.1:25095910-25099301 GCF_014905685.2 Nematolebias whitei | reverse complement strand
TATTATTATTATTATTATTATTATTATTATTATTATTATTATTATTAATAATAATAATAATAATAATAATTTTATTATTATTAATTTTTTTTCTGTACTCATATGAAAACTTCAGCTCTTTCAGATAGGTGCTGACTTTTGTTTTTTTCTAATTTTAATGCTTTTCAAAAGGTGTACCTTTTTATTGTTCTCGTTGAAATATATTTTGTCTTCTTCAAATCATTCAAAAACAGTTTTTTTTAAACAGATCCTGGACATTTCCTCTATTTTTTTCTTTACAAGCTGCCTTTAGCTTCTTTAATTACTTCTAGCTATTAACTACCATTTTGCTACTTTTAGCTAATGTTCTGTTGATTTCTTTTTTAATAGATATTTGCTACTTTTAGCCTTTGGGCAGTGTTTTGCTACATTAAGCTTTTAACCACTGCTTTGCTATTTTAATTTATAACTAGCCAGTTGCTACTGTTAGCCTTTTGGTATTTTAGATTCTAGTTAGCCTTTTTTGGCTATCAAATTGTTATTTTTAGCTATTAGTTAGAATCTTTATACTTTTAGCTGGCCATTTCCTACATTTAATTTTTATCCTGATGCATGCTCAATAATCCAAGTAGACATATCTAACAAAGTTAAATCAGATCGTCTGAATGGATTTGAATAAAAACAACAACAACAACAAAAAATTGTTGAAACGTTTCATGTTTAATCCGAAAGACTTTGTCAGTCTGAGGAGCTTTACCTTCTCATGGTGGTTCAACCAGTGGTTGATCAACTCGTTGATAAAATATCTTTCAGATGTCGTTTAGATTAAAGATGAAACGTTTCAAGTTTTATTTTTAATTTTTTTAATCAGTCCAGACATTCTGAATTAACTTTGATAGATTTAGCTCTTTGCTGCTTTTAACAAGTGTTCTACATTTTTGAACTTCAACAACTCAAATTCAGCTTCTTCAGTACATTTCAGAAAAGTCATTCAGAAATCAGCATTTACACAGACGTTTTGCAGAAAATGTACTTAAGTTGGATTTTCTTCTTTGTGTCACTGGTTGTCAACAGCTTTTATGATGCAGATTGTCTAAACTTTAGATTTTAGACTGATTTTTTTTCTCCCCCTTCTTCTACATGCTAAACACATCCAAGACCACAATATTTTATTTGGTTTAAAAAAAAAAAACATTTTATCACACACTCAGTGAATTTTTATTTGCAGATTGACTGTGTTGTTACAGTGAAGTGGTACTCACAGCAAGGAACTGATTGCAGTCATCTTAGCAGCTCGAGAGCTCGAAACCCTCTGTAAAAGCTATATTTGTGTAAATATTGGGTGAAGAAAGGAGAAAATACTAAACTTCATGCAGTAATCAATCATTAATCAGGACAATAAGTTAATATATATATATATATATATATATATATACATTTCAATACTATGATTTAACTTAGCATTTTATAGCTCACTGAGCATCTGCTCTAAAGTTTTTAGGATCTGATAGCCAATGCCCCTAGCGTTAATTAGCTCACTACACTGGGCATGAACATTACACCCATTATATTTCTTCAAGCATCCACTGAGAAGAAGTGTTACCCATGGCAGATTCTCTACAGGGGTTACCTTGGCAGATGCACATCTAATTACACCTATGGGGAGAATCTCTTGGCTAAGAGAATGGTCCCATTTACACTCAAAATGCGGCCATTGCCAGTCCTGTAAGTGCATGGCAATGACGAAGCACTTAGTTTCATTAAAATAAACAATGTACTTACAAAACTGCTTATAAATGCATTGTGTGTTGTTCCTTCCCAGAGGGTTTTTTATTACGGCTGACACATTTGAGGCTAAACCTTGTCTCAACCCTGAACTCTGCGTGTGGTGTTTAATTGCATGAATATTTCAAGAGTTCCTGCAAGTTCACTTACACGTATCAGCAAGATCACAATATTTTAGACAGCATGAATATTTCATGAACACATTGTGTTGCAATACTTCCGCAAATTTTGTGTGTACTGAAAACAGCACGAGGCAGATCAATACATTTTTAATTTAAGATAGTAGATCTTATTTGTTGAAGTTACATGGACGGGTTATAACTGATGAATAATTTACTGTCACGATATATGCAAAGTCCGATTAGTTGGCTATCGCCTGTTTGTCAGTCTGGATTTGGAAGTTATTTGGTGCAGTGGTTAAGTCACACGACCTGAGTGTGAGGATATCAGGGGCTCAGGGATCGAATCCTGGCGCCAACCCCTAATCAAGTGTGTTTACACATTTCTTCATGTCACCATTGTTTCCCCCAGTCCTCTTTCCCTCAAGTTATTCATTCATTCCTTTTCTCCATCTGCTCATTAGTCTCAGATGAACTCAGTCAGTAATCACTCATCTCATCGTACCTATGCTCCTGGCTCACATTCACTCATTTTACAGCCGTACAGTTTAATACCTAGATTTTTGTTAAGTTTTCTCTGCTCCTGTGTTTTGTTTGCATTGTTTGAATTCACTTTACTACAACGTCAAGATCACCCCTCATTAGAGCGGTCAGGTGACAGAAGGTTCAATGTCAGCCATGTGGACGTAGAGCTGACACATTGTCCAGTTCCTTTTTGATTAATCCTATAGTTAGGGTTGGCTTGTTTTCCTAAGATATCTCTTAGTTATGCTGCTTAGACTAGTGGAGGATAAATTGACCACATTTCCTCACTCTGCTGATGTATTTCTTCTACCTGTTTGTATTTGTAATTATTTCTATTTTAACACTTTTTTTTTTGTCTTTCCTCCTAGAAAAACCTGCTCACCTCCATTCTGAACCTGCCATTCTGTGCTTGTCTGTTTCTCCTTCCTATCCTTTCAAACCCAGCTGGTCAAAGCAGATGGTCACTCGTCCTGCGCATGGTTCTGCTGGAGGGTTCATACTGTTAAAAGGGAGTTTTTCCTTTCCACTGCTGCCTTTGTGCTTGCTCAGGATGGGAGACTGTGATGACATGAGCATTCAGTGCAATCTTCTGCTTCCTTAGATAGACAACTTTACCAACTGGCTTTTATAATGTATGTGAATGTTTCTGTTCAGTGACCTGAGACGACTTCTGTTGTGACTTGGTGCTATATACATAAACTGAATTGAATTGATTTCCAAACACAATTTCAAAGAAACTGTAACAAGTTTTGTGTTATTATTAGTACTTGCAGCTTTAAAAACTCAACAGAAAGTACTTGTACTTCCTTTGAGAAAATGTGGTATCTGTGAACCCTACAAAAAGCCTCACGCTAATTGGTGTTAAAAGCTCTTAAAGCAGATATAATTAGACAACCAAAAACATTTGAGGCCTGTGACCTGTTGGTTTTACTGTAATCAGTGTCAATTGGATTGATTTGATAAATATATAAATAAAAAATATA
>NC_056501.1:25087614-25095810 GCF_014905685.2 Nematolebias whitei | reverse complement strand
GGGGAGTGGTGGCGCAGAGGTTAGAGAGGTGGGCTTGTGATCCGAAGATCGCCGGTTCACGTCCCGGCCCCGACAACATCAAAAAAAAAAATTGTGGGTGGGGTAGGTGAAACACCCACACTTGCCCCCACCCTCATTCGCCCCACTCTGGGCCCATGAGCAAGGTCCTTAACCCCACCATGTGCTCCCTAAACAGGTCTCTCTTGAAAATGAGTTCTCGTGGCTCAATGAGACTAACCTGGATAAATAAAGGCTAAATGAAAAAAATATATATATAGATAGATAGATAGATAGATAGATAGATATCAGTGAAGTGCCTTGAAAAATAAAAGATGATATAAAACCAGCTAAAAGTGAATACAATGTAAATGGAAAAAGAAGCCAAATGTCATTCCTGGTTTGATAAGAGTAAACACACAAATGCTGGATCTAGCGTTTATGGAAAAAACCAAAAGAAAATATATAGTTCTCCAGACAGAGACGCACATTCAAATAAATGCTATGAGCAGGTCACTCACGGACATGGAATATTAAAGGTCAGTATGCAGGAACAAGTTTGTCTGTCGGATTGTTTATATGCCTCTCTGGTCAAAAAAGCCATATACAAAATGCAAAACACAATCCTACATAAACCACGGTACATAAAGCAGAAAGTCAATTTGTGAGCTGTAGATGTGAACTGTTATTTATTCCACTTAGTCAGGGATCAAATTTTCAAAAGGCCAGTTTGAAATATGCAGTCCAAGAAAAACACGAAGCTTGCTGTTTCAGGAGGTTCAAAAAAGCATTAATGCATCAAATTATGTTGCAAATCAGCAAAGTCTTTGATGAACATCCCGTCAGCGAGATAACCCTTTTAATGCAAATTATACCTAAGTGTTCTGATTGTTTTAGAGCCAGAATTCAGAGGAAAGAGTCTTACTGCCCAATATTTTCAACCACATTATTTAAGACATGGCAGCATCCTATTGTTTGTGTAGTTTCCAAAAATAAAAAACAAACAAGCAAAACTAACAAACAAACAAAAGCACTGACACCTAAAACATGTTTGGGCATCAGTGACTTCATTGTCATTGATTCTACTTCACCTAAATACATGTTTGTTTTTGCAAAAAGAAGTGCAAAATGTGGACAGCAATAAGAATCAAGAAAAGTCTTATATACAGTAGCTGAAGCATAAACTGAAATGTGCTGATCTTCCTATATCACTTTTAATTAAAAATAAATCTTAGTTCTTTATTTTTATTTCTTACAGCCTGCCACAGTATGCCATTTACCCTGGAGTCCTTGATGTTTACCATTTCATAAAGAACATATTTTCCAGTCTGTGTTGCTTCAGGTCCAATGGTATGTCAGTTCACCCATATGGATAAGCCTCATTTCTGTTTAGCCTTTCAGCTGGCAAGCTTGGATGAATGGAAGGAAAAGCTTCTGGGATCTCTGAATACAAATAAGATGAAGAACGCTACAATGCATGTGTCTCTGAAATCATAAGTAGGAATATTTCTCCCTTCCAGATCCCGTGTGTCCTCCTACACTTCAGATTAGTGACAGCCCACTTCACATTTCCAGTTCCCGAGTCACAGGAAGGTTATAAACCTCACCAGCAGCAGACAGAAAGGGTCAAAACCTCAACTGTCCTTCTTCCAACACAGTGGCTTGCTTTCTCTGGGAGCCCGCTGCGTCTTTATTTTTAGAATTTTCACTGTCTGCCTTATCCGTAAGACAGCTGATACCAAGGCCACTGGCCTTTTATTGTTCCTTCGTAAAACAATTGCCATGGTTAACTCAACTCTTACCAGTATGGATGGAGATGCTGCAGTCAGGATATGCTATCAAATAAAAGAGATTGGTTACCAATGGAGCATATCTTCACGTGCAAAATGAAGATCTTACCTCACACGATCGGACAACAACAAAATAAAAACGCTAATTGTACAATACCTGATTGCTTCATGGTCAATTAAAGCTCACGGATAGAACTGATGAGATCGGAATGGGAAATTAGTGTGCGTTGCGCAACGCCAACCATTAAAAACTTTGTAGCTTGTGTGGGAGTCTGTGCACAAATAAAAGCAGGCAATTATAAGCTCCCCGGTCTTGATAATTGTAGACGATTTAGCTATGAGTAGATGTGAGGGTGAACTGAGCTGGTGTTATCTACATGGGACCAGCCTGTGATAGCAACGCTGAGTCCCAGGGTCCTGGGAGACTAATAACACAGTAGGATTACTGAGCGCTCACTCTGCTCGCACCAAGGACATTTGCCAATAACAACTTTATCTGCTTCTTCCATGCGCCTTGGGTTCTGGCATTTGTAACTGCTGGAAATTAAGAATTGCTTTGTTTCGTCTCCAAGCCAAGGAGTGCTGACTGTGGCTGCTGTAATCAAGAAAAATGTAGATCGTTTTAAAACCCTTATTGATATAAAAGACGACATTTCCCTATTTTTCTTGCCATAATTCCTCCCCCATGTCTTTATCATTTGATTAATCGATGAAATATAGATGAAGAAAGCCATTTGAGGGTTTTCTGTGAATTTTCATGAATTTATTTCAGGTCCTGGTTTTTGAAGGAAGTGTTTGTTTTTCATACCTTGACAGACTTTTAACAGTTCTGACAAATGACAAAAAGTTTTGATGAAAAATAGAATGAAATAATTTGTCACATAATTGTCATGCTTGTTTCAAAAAGCATTTTGATTGGCACAGTGATGACGAATTGTCTTTAAAAAAGATCATTCTGATATTTTCAAGTGGGAATTTGCAAACTAATTACTGGCACTTCATACCATACCTGTGATAAAAACTGAAAAATCCTCAAGCATGAGTTCTGGCTGATCTGGAGAACGGATTTTAAACTTATAATTTAAAATTAGCTATTTTAAACGCTTCCTTTTTCTGCTAATGTTGTTTTTATTATGAAAAGATTACAAAATGGAAATAAAAACTGATGCACCTTTACTGCATAATATGTGCCAACTCTTTCAAACCAATCAACTGGACTGGAAGAAATATGCTGTCAATAGTAATAAATCATAAATTAGCCCTCATTTAAATGAAGAGGATCAATTATATATATCAGTATTATTTTATGGCATGTGTGTAGATTTTTCTCATCATTCAGAATGGTGTAATAATTGTTTAGTTCACCTCAGCACCCTTTTGACCCAAAAGGTTTTTGTGCTGACACTTCTTGTGTTATAAGTAAAGACAAAAATAAATAAATAAACAAATCAATCAATCAATCAATCAATAAATAAACAAATAAATAAATAGCTGTAACACTGAGTTTCAGTTGTTGTGTGTGACTGACATAACCTAAAACATTGGTTCTCAAACTGGGGTTCCCGGACCCCCGGGGGTCCGCAGGCCAGTGTTTGGAGGGGGGGGCGCAAAATAAATAAATAAATAAATAAATATTTTTTTTTAATGTTTAAAAAAAAAATTACAAGCATGTAGATGTTTAACAACCCCTTAAAATACACTGAATTGCAGGAAATCACATCTACTTTATTCAAAACTTTCTGGGGGAGGACCCCCCTCTCCCCACCTGCTATTTGTGTTCTGGCATTGATCAGTTTACATATGAAGCCCTGTTACTTGGTCTGACTACTGCTGTTATCATTTTGTTCAGTTTTATGTAAAAGTTTTATGTAATAATTGCAAGAAGTAGCAAATACATTTATTATGTTCATTGTGTGAATAGTTAACGTTTTAAAGTATTTTTTTATACTGTTGTTAATTTTCACAAAACTGCAATCTTTGGAAGATGAAAAAAAATAGATGTTATTGTGTCTTGAATGAAAATACTCCATGTTTAAAAGTATCAAAATTATATTAACACTATTAAAGAACAGGCCTCAAGTATTAATGTTACACAAATGTTTCCATTAAATTAAAAATACAAATTGAAAGTAATGATTAAAATAAGCATGAGGGTTATGAGGGGGTCTATGAAACTTTTTCTCCCTTGTAAGAGGTCCCTGAACCCAAAAAGTTTCAGAACCCATGATCTAAAAAAAAACAAAATCACTTGTAGTAGGCAGTTACTGGGTTACAAACTTGTTGGACCAGATGCGTTTAAGTAAGATATTAACTAACTACTTTACAGAACCCTGCTTTGAAATCCAAATATTTTCTTGAGTGTAGTGTATCATCACTTTAACAATTTTTGGTGACCGTTTAAAATACAAATTTAATTAGCAATTTTTTTTTCTATTTAAACCTTAATTTTCTCCACAATCCTCTGTGTGAAGTACAATATACTGTATCATTCTACGTGTTAATACTGATTTTCTTAATAATTAATACTTTTTTGTATGTAACTGGGTCCCTGTGTACACAATTTCATTCCACCACATGTACCACATATGATGAGAATAACAATAAAGAAACCTTGACCTTGGTGTTGGAACTTGAGATTGTTCATCGGACAGCTGTTTATTAGTAGATTGTTTATCAATAAATCAACTCATTCACATATTATACAATACTTGCTTTATTCCATACAAAGCTAAGGGATGATAAATCCTGTCCCAGTAGCCATTGGCCTGGATATAATGTAGGCCAGTGAACACTGGGACAGACCAAGGGACCTAAAACAATTTAGTCTCTTTATATGCATATTCTTTACACTACAAAAAATGTTCCCTGTGTCCTGATCAGCACATTCAAACTCAGAACGTCTTTGTTAAGATCTTTATTTACAGATGGTTTAAAATTACCAGGCCTGAGGTTATTCCAACAAATTCACGACACATACTTTATGATTATTTACATTTCACAGTTACAAGTACATACAAATGTAAAACCTTTGCAGATAATTTATCAGTAAGGCAATGATTTGATACATTTTTCTACAAACCCCATAAGATTCACTCGATTTACTTCATGTTACTCATTCTGGTCCATACTGTGCACCAATATGAGAACCATTCCATTTTTATGTGAAAATGCCAATGTATCCCCTTTAGTTCCACTGCTTGCTGAGGAACCCCCTCCCAACACGTCTGAAATGAGCCAGATGCTCCTGACACTGCAGCACCACAGGGAACACCTGACATTACCGCAGCTTTCTTCAGGCCTGTGTTTAATATGTATAAGAGTGCTTTTTTTTTAAAGCAGGTGAACCTTTCATTGGTGCATTATCATCTTATTAGCTTGAGGAGTTAAATTTAAACACCACCTGACCTCCATTGCAGCTAACACGCCCGAGGTAATAAACGGAAGCACGACAGCGGTTGTTTTGAAAGGTTGTAAGATGGGTTTAAATGTGTTGAAACACACTCATCTCTCACATGTCAACTGGTTCAGAGTTCAAACTATGTACTCAGCGTTGTGCCTCCCAGGCTACGCTGAGTTTACAATTTAATTGCTGCCTTGGGCTTATCTTTCTTTACTAAAGAAAAAAAAAATCAAAGAGATCTCACAAGATGGGTTTCTTTTTTAATTATTGTTTCCACAGAAACCATAGAAAATTGTAATCCCACTGAAGCTTATTCAGGGAACTTTCAATCTGAGCAAAGAGTCAAATGTAAACAGTTTGCTTTAAAATACATCACCTGTTTATCTCTTATTAAAGAATGGTAGATAACATCAATACAAAGAAAATGAGTGTTTACTGTTTGTAAGATCTTCTGAATAAAACTCGCTTCTCACCAATACTTTTATGTAGCTTTAATAAGCCAGTTTTACAGTACTTTCGGTGGTAAAACTTTAGGGTTCAATTGATTTTTTTCCTATTGTGTAAATCTTTCTTTAGAGTTGAAATATATATATATATATATATATAGAAGGAAGAAGTTCAGCAGAACCATATTACTTACTTTTCTTAGAAGGCTGGGGACTAATTTACAGTTAAATCTATTTGACATACACAGCTGCCATAAATGAGTGTAAGGCTGAAAGTAAGCTTAGCACGAGGTTAGGCTTTCTTGTCACTATCTGAAAAAGTTATTTTCAACTTAAGTGACAGAAACTGCCTTAAAGATGATAAGAACCTGAGCACACTGCACTGAATAAAATACGGAGTTCACACGGCTGTGTATAAGCTGGTCTTTGTCTCACACGAATCGAACCAGGCATGGAGAACTTAAGCTTTTTCTCATCTTTGATTGAAACTGGAGGGCTAAAATGTCACAATAAGGTCATGTTTCATAATATAATGAGGTGTGTATGTGGGAGGGCATGAAATGACTAAAGGTTGGCATTTATACATGGTGTGTGATGAATGTTTGTACCCGCAGCACATTAAGTTTGTCATCCAACGGCAGTTTGATGATCTTAAACGAACGGTTCAGATCTTTCAGATTTACGTTCTGTGGAAAGGTTAGGAACAATTCTATACCTCTGTTGGATATAGCTGTTTAAATTACCTCAGTTTGGAGAAATAAGTTTAATTCTGACCGGATTGGTGCGCTAATGCCAGTCTAAGTGTCAGAATCGGGTCTTTGGATTCTCAATAAGCCAGACATATAAAGAAGAACAGTTGTTATCTGTTTGGCTTCTGGTTGCTGGAGTCAGGGTCCAAGGCGAGAGGCCATTCTGTAAAGACAGAGGTTAGTGACTTTGGTGAGGACGAGGAGATTCTGTGGTTACAGTAAAAGTCACTAACCTCAGTCTGTATGTGGCAGGTGCTGTTGTCGCACTAGTACCAGTGACGTCGCAGCAGCTAAAGGCATAGTCGAATACCATGGTTAGAGCAAAGAGTCCATATCCGAAGAGGAGCAGGCAAGGCGAGGAATCCATGGTACAAGCGAGGGGTCAAGGCAAAGCAAGGGTACAAGGCATGAAACAAGATACTATGAAATGCTTCACTATCAGGGACCATGAGAGGTGTAATAATTCAGCAACAAGTGAGAGAGAAACGGGAACTAAAATGAGCTGAACAGGTGAATGGAATCAGGGATGACTGCTGTGAGAAACAAGGGAAGCATGGCATGGCTTGGAAGGAGCAGGATTGAGCTGGAGATGGGTGATAGGCAGCACAAGGCAACACAAAGCAGGGGAAGAGAAAATATGACATGAAGGGCAGAAACAATGGCAGGAGGGACTGAGAATGAGACGGGGAACAGTGGACGTGAACCTGTCATGAAGGGGCAGAGATGTGAGCAGATGGGGGGCCAGCGGGGGCAGCTGATCATGACACTTTAGGGGGCATTCACACCAGCCCTGTTTAGACCACTTTAATCGAACTCTAGTCAGTTTGCCTAGAAAGTCTGGTTTGTTTTGGGAGGTGTGAATGCACAATCAAACACTGATACGGACCAAAAAATGTGAAATCTGTTCCGCCTAAAAACCTAGGTCTCTGTTCAGTTGAAGTGAACTCTAGTTGAACCGAGTCTACCGGACTATCAGGTGTGAAAATGGCATAAGTGGGCCAATATGAGTTGCTGTCCTAACTACAATCTCATGAATCTTATTGAATGTTCATGCAAACACCATTTTACAAGCATTTACACCACAGTCAATTTCAACTTATGTGATTATTCCTGCTGAAATATTAAGACATTTCTGAAAATGTTTCTAGAAAAAATCACAAGTGCTACAGTTAGCTGCTACTGCCATTATTTTGTCCTTGCAAATAACCATAGATTTCAATGTTAAGAACTAAATCCTCAGTCTAGCTGTTAGCTCGTCAGTCCAGTCAATTAAATTGTATTTCTCCAAATTGAGGTTGGTCAACAGCTATTTTCACCTGGTAAGATATTAATTGTTAATAACGTTTATACATATTTCACCTCAAGAGATCTGAATCATCCTTTTAATGAGATTCAAATAGGGTTTCTCAGTGTAACCGTGACACCTGCTGAAATAGTATGAACATCAGACAGCTTTTGTGTTCATGTTATCAGAGATACAGGATGGATTACTGGGATGAATATGAAGTGAGAGACATTGCACAGATGTATTCCAAAATGAAAACAATAAAAGTAACAGTGTGACAGATAGTTTTAGAATTAAATTGTTGAACTCTGTTGTTCCATGTAGTTTTAGTAAATATGAACAAGCTTTTATTAAAAACTTGACAAACTTACCGTTCTTTCGTGTAATTTTTAGTATCAAAACTGAACTTTACATTTCAAACTCTGCATGTAATTCACAACAGAAACCAAACCATTCACATGCTGTTGTAGTGAACTAGATGGCCTGATGATCTGACCCTCATCTGACCCTGATGACCTCAAATCTACCA
>NC_056501.1:25085782-25087514 GCF_014905685.2 Nematolebias whitei | reverse complement strand
TCTAAATTGAACAGGAAGTCGACCCAAATAAAATGTGGCAACTCCCCGTACGGGCCACCAGTTGTAGTGAGTCACGTGAGGTACGTGTCACTTGTTGCATGACAAATATATGAATTATATATGCATACAATATTCACGAGTTCTTCATTTTTCTGACTGTGTAAGGTCGTGCATTGAATTTAAAGGAATGCGAACGAGAGACATCAGGTGTGCGACAGTGTAATCCATTTCGACCCTAAGAGCTAATTCATTTATCGCATGTACGAGGGCTTTGATTTCCTGGGTGTGAGTGTTAAGCACTAAGACAGTATCTTTCGCTGTTTCAGTCACTTGTCTCAATTGAGTTTGTTGAAGGTCCGAGAATAATAACCCAATCCAACCGATTGCCTATGCGTGGTCAAGTGCAGACACATTGATCGTAGCCCTGCAAATGATGATATTCCTCGTGCTATGCGGGATACTCATAGCCCTGTTCCGAGGTCTCCGGTCACTCCGAGTCCAACAAGATCTACATGCAGTGCACCTCAATGTGATTATGTCTCGCGCACGCGGGTCTAAAAAGAAACAGACAAATAAACGGGACAGCGTGACTGAATCTGGCAACCAGGGTGAGGAGAGGCAGTGAAACGATGTTTCTAGATGCTTAGTCACTACTCTTGTCGGTGTTGGAACGTTGTTTAGTTGATTTTGGTTGTTTCTGAAGTAAGAATGAATCTTGTGTGTAGTTAAGTTAGAGACTAAGAAGCCTTTAACCATGCCAACATGCAGTTCATTCACTAAATTGCAATCTCTGCGGAGTCAATGTATATTATTGCTACTTTGAGTACCATAATCTACATTGATCTCACAACGCTTAAGCCGAACCTACTCGAACAATTCTATTCGGGGGGATAGCTAATTCTTTTTGATAAGTCTCGCCATAGACTTCCAAAACATTTATGGGAAAACCAAAAACCCAATCTCAAGTCGTTCGTCTAAAAGACAACAGACAATTACACCAAACTATATTTTACCATGTAAAGCTAACTTAAACCAAGTTAGAAATGGAAAAATAGTTTGGAACACTTTTCTATAGGCATAAACCCCTGTAGTATCCCTTTTCAGCATCCTCCACCCCTTAACTGGTAGTTGTAGCTATTCCCAACCATAATAGCTTACACACCAGATGCATATAGTTTAAGGCCTTATGTAAATCCCCTTCATAAGCCCACCTTAAACCACATAATTGCATGACACATTGAACCAGAACGGCACAGGCTGGACGTCGCTGGAGACAACCTTCGCTGGAGGCGACCTGCAATCCTGACGTTGGTCTCAACTCTTCATCCAGTGGCCGCTTCTTCAGTTCAATCCAAGGGTACCCCTCTGTATGCTGATTAATCAACACTTCCAATCGCTGTGGATTTACCGTTGTGGATTATATGACTTTTTCCAATGGATTACAGACTCTGTTTCCAAGGGGTTAAAGCATTGCTACAATGGGATTATCGAGACGATATGGGATTGTAATCAACACAATGGAATACCAAGAACATTGTGGAATTACCTTGACTTTGTTTCCTTGAAGGATTACTTCTGACTTTGGTCTTCCTTGCTGGATTACATCAAGCTCAAGGACATTTGAAGGTCTAAGTTCACGGTTGGAATTCATCCCCATGGACAGGTGATGATTTCCAAAGGGGGGACTGTAGTGAACCAGATGACCTCAAATCTACCAGATGGACAGAGACTG
>NC_056501.1:25083807-25085682 GCF_014905685.2 Nematolebias whitei | reverse complement strand
CACGCATGCACAGAGAGAACATGCAAACTCCACCCAGAAGGCCCCTGGACCGGGGTTTGAACCAAGGACCTGCTTGCTGAGAGGCAGCAGCTCTACCAGTTGCGCCACCGTGCTGCCCCTTTTGGGATTAATAAAGTATTTTTGAATTGAACTGAACTGAATTTGACTTGAGATGCGGAAGGTTCTGTTCTGTGTGCACGTTGCTTTAGTCTGATGTGAGTATGATTCCTTGCCTAAATTGTGCAGCAGTCCCTTGGTTCTGAGCACCGGTGGGTACAGCTAACCAAAAAGTTAGTTTTGTTAACACATATTCTGTTGACAAAAAAAATTAGCTGTGCTATCGCTAAACCACTAAACAGGTAAAAGAACGACTGTCAGTCACATGTGCACATAGTAAGCCAATGGCATGCCTAACGACTCTTCAAGACACGCCCACAACAGACAGGAACGAGCTGAGTTTTGTTAGAGCACTTAAAGTTTGCAAAACTTTATTTAGCATGAGCTAATTTCCTCTAATGGTTTCCAAAGTTAGCGAAAACGCTAATCTGCTAAACAAAAATTAATTGTTCCGCTATTAGCTGTTAGCAGATTAGCAGAATTGTGCCTACCACTTGTCCTGAGATTAGGTGTGTCAGTCTTTTCAGATGAGAACACCTGTCTCACACCACAGGACAAGTGTTCTGTCTCATAATTTGTTTGTTGCACAACACACACTGGCACTTTTTCCTCCTCCTTATCTGTGTAGCACATCAGCAATCCTTTCCATTAGGACAGCCTGTCCCTTTGTGAGCAAAATTAGTTTTACATGTTCCAGTAATTGATGAAAATGTTTTGTTAAGCTAGATTCGCTGTTTCTTTACATTTAGGCAACTTTAGCACATTGCTAAGTGCATTTCTATCTCTACAGACCATTTGCCTTCCCACAGTTTCTCTTGCTGAATGAGGCACTGACAGAATAAAGAAGAGCTTCTTGAGAGCAGACTCTCTTATCAGCCTCCAACATCTGGCTGAGACTGATGGGGCTCTTGGAACAGCTCTTCAAATATCATTGAGTTTGAGCTGCATAATGCTTGTTTAACTGCATCCTTCCTACAATACTAATTCAGCCCCTCTCATTATGTGTCTTTCACCAGAGGAACCCATTTCTATGATTACTGAAATTAGTTCCTCAGCAGGACAGGATTGATGTGAGGCAGTACACTAAAGGGTGTGATAAAAAGAAACTGAAAGCTAAGGTGAGTCAAATGTGAGTAAAAGGAAATGAAACATGGCATGACAAGCCTCGATCAGAAGCTACAAGTCAGAAAAATATTGAATTTGCGAGAAGTTAAGTGTTTAGATCTTTGATATGAAAGATAATTTTCACTGGAACGAATGCCGTGTTTCTCAGAAAATAAGTCGTGCCAAATGAAAATCATCATTGTTGATTTAAAGTGTGCTGCCTTCATTCAAATCAGCCTATTAGTTTAAAGCTCTCCGGTAATCTGCACTAGATGTGACAATTTATTCAAACACCTGGTTTGGTATTTTCAAGTCTCCAAGTGCCAAGTCTGTAATCATACATGACAGGGGTCTGAGCTGATGTGCCAAACAGATTTGTTTTGTCATAACTAGACGATTTGATCAGGACTGACCTGGCATTCAAATTTATGTTCAGCTTGAGTTTTAGTACAGAAACAATATGCATTGTATTTGTATTTAATTAAAATAAAAAAAATATATTAAAAAAAAACTCTTGAGATCCAAAATGTGATTTATAAGAATTTTCTGGCAAAGACAGAAAGCAGCTCTTACATGTGTGACCCGTGTTTCCAAAATTATTTATACTGGGTATATATATATATATATATATATTTATATATTTATTTATTTATT
>NC_056501.1:25080044-25083707 GCF_014905685.2 Nematolebias whitei | reverse complement strand
TATACACACATAATGTGTTATACCATACGATGGTGAAATTAGCTCTCTGCGTTGGACCCATGCACCACCGGGGGGGTGCCCGGGGAGCAGCTGGGGATAATGTGTCCTACTCAGAGACACCACGAGATGACCGGGGATTGAACCCGGGACCTTGGGGTCCTGAGTCAGATGCCCTGCCCCTACACCATCTCTGCCCTCAATATGTACATTTCAGATGGGGAAAAAAGAGTTTGAATGTTTTCAGAATTAAAATTGTTTTATCCAGAATCAACATATTTCGTTTGCAATGTATAAATGCAAAAAATCCACAAAGTTTTGCATAATTTGCTTTTGCTAACAGTGCTATTAATTTGATGCTTAAACTGCTAATTAACAAAATATTGAATGAAATTTGCTTTGCCAACAACGTTTCAAAAGGCTTAGAAATGCTACCTCTTACTGAAATGATGCCACATATAAACTGCTAGCTTAAAAATGCTAACAGCGCTAACAAACTAAAATGCTTATTCAAGAGATTCAAATAAATATAATAAAAAAGATGGAGCTTTTACACCAAAACCTTTCTATCTAAACTGCAATCTTGAGAAAACAGTGCTAAATACTTTGTAGCTTCCTAATCTCTCAAATGTTTTACTATCATTTGTTGAGAGTGCTTTTGTCTCTAAAATCCTGAAAAATATTTGAAAAAAATGTATAAAAATAAAGTTTTTTTAGTTAGTTGTTTTTTTTTGTTGTTGTTGTTTATATGCTCATAAGCCTTTCCTGAAGTGAATATATTTTTATTAATTAGTCTCAATGTTTGGAACATTGTTACACTTTTAGAACAAACTAGTGTTAACATTTTTAAACTGCACATTGCTCACACTGGTAAAAATGTTAATAAATCTTATTGGGTGAAAGTACTTAAAATAACCACTATAATAAAATAACTGCTAAAAATAACACTGAGATGATAATTGCATTTCATACCAGGGTTTTCATGTCCTCCACAATCAGTATGGATATCATTAACAATAATATTATTATGAAATCAATAGAAAATTATAAGGTTTGGTATAATTTCTGGGCAGAAAATATTGGAAATAATCTCAATTAATCTAATTTAAAAACAAATGTATTTTTGTACAGTTTCTTATTTCACAACCATCATTTTCATACCAAATTTGGTTGCCTTAAAAGATTAAGAAATTATTACACTTTTTTTTTTTTTCCCTATCCTCCGGTGAAACCAGACATGTTTCCCTGTCTCTCCCCCCCACCCCAACCCCTGTTTCCCTGCTGCACTTTTTTGTCCTGTGAACCCTTAAAAAGCCTCTTTTTTTTTTTTTTCTGCATACCTCTTAATTCAAAGGATCAGCTGGTCTCTCAACAAAATTGATCAACTTCTCCTGACAGGAGTCAGGGCATAAGGAGGACCCTCTTACCTCGATGGAAACAAATTGGATTCATGATGACAACTGGTTATTTATGCTATTTGGTTGGTGAATTCTGGATTGTCTACAAATTTGTATGGATGTGTCGAAACTCGACAGCGCTCAGAATGAATTTGGGGAGCTGCAGCAGGGAGCTGGAGCAGCTGTTATCAGGACTGTGAACTTTCTGGCAGCACCCATGAATGGTGGGAATAATCTTGGAGAAGCTGTGAGCTCGACTTTTGGCATAAAGGATCAATTCGGCTGTTTTGGAGTTCCATCAGAGGAATATATACCAGCGAGATTTTAAAAAGGCAGAAACAACAATTCACGAGTTCTGCCTGACCCAAACTGTGGCCTTGACGCCGGACTTATCTCAACTCCTCCTGGCATGTTTTGAAAACAACAAAAATGCTTTTTCTGTTTCCTCACCCCTCCCTTCCCCAAGGCTGTGGACATGTGACAGAACCTCAACTGAGCTGATGATGAATAACACTTCTTATCTGGACAATGGCTGAGAGGGGGGCGGGGGGGGGGGGGGGGGGGGCTCTGGACTATGCTACGACTTTCCCTTAAAAATTCAATGTGTTCACCGCCTATTTGTTCATGTATAATGTCTATTTATGTTGCGTTGCTGTGGTAGGTTTTTTTGATGCCTCAAATCGTGCCCTGTCTAGGACATGGCGTGAGAGATTTTTTTTTATACCATCTCGCCTCATGTTTTCTTCCCTTTTCTCCTCTATGCAAAATATTATTCTGAATAAGAATAATGAGGGCTGCGCTATTTAATAACCGCAGCTTTGTGCACACTGCCCAACTTTCAAACGACTGTACGTACATATTCTCTTGTATCTCGGTGCAATGCCAATAAAGTTTATTCTCATTCTGATTCTGATATGAGAATTAAACTGAGGAGAAATTTGTTTGTTGTAATAAAAACATACTGTATGTAGATCACAAAGATTTTGTTCGTACAGCAATTCTAATTAAGCTTCTTTCTTCCAACATAAAACAAGTTGCATGTTAAATGTATTACTAATGGAAAAATTGAAATATATATGAAAGAAAGAAACAATGTTTCACTGATTCAAGTTGAGTTTTGCCTGTTACCCAGTTACTTTGACTTAAAAAAGGAAATAACAAAATGAAAATACACGTAAATTATGAAAAAAAAAGTTTGTTAGTGGAGCAAGTTACACTAGAGTTAAAATAAATTTAATTGATTTCATTTAACCTTTATTTATACAGATTTAGTAATCTCACTGCATCACAAGGACTCATTTTCAAGAGATACCCGTTTTAGACATACAACATATAGTACAGACAGAAATACAGTAGTCCCTCACTTATTATGGGGGTTACGTTACAGACACCCTGTGACAGGTGAAAATCTGTGAAGTAGGGACATTATACTTATTTTAGTATTTATATATATGTATATATATTTACATATATATATATATATATATACACCATACCATACCATACCATACCATACCATCCCAATTTATTTATAAAGCACTTTAAACAGTGACAAAGCACACCAAAGTGCTGTACAGGGACAAACAGAACAAGCACACAGCAACAGATTACATAACAGGACACCAAAAAGTAGAAACCAACAAAAACAATAATGGATAACAACAACAACCGCAACATGACCAACACAGTGTGATGCACACAGACTCAGCACAGATCACACAGTGCAGAAAGCCAGGGAATAAAAGTGTGTTTTTAAGCGAGATTTAAAAACTGTGAGGGAGGGGGCCTGTCTAACGAGCAGAGGTAACTCATTCCAAAGTCTTGGGCATGCTACAGAGAAGGTCCTGTCACCGCTGCGCTTGAGACGGGTTCCTGGGACTGTTAGGAGCAACTGGTCTGCTGATCTGAGAGAACGTGGTGGGACATACGGCTGGAGCAGATCAGTAAGATAGGAGGGGGCAGAGCTGTTTAGTGATTTATAGACATACAAGAGTATTTTGAATTTGATTCGAAGGTGAACCGGAAGCCAGTGTAGGGAGGCCAAAACAGGTGTAATGTGCTCTCTTTTGCTTGTGCTGGTCAAAAACCGGGCTGCTGCATTTTGGACCAGTTGGAGTCTAGCTATGGAGGACTGACTGATACCAAAAAGGAGTGAGTTGCAATAGTCGAGCCTGGATGTAACGAATGCATGAATTACTGTCTCCAGGTTATTTTTGGACAACATGGGCTTCAGCTTAGACAGTCGCCTCAGCTGGAAAAAGCAGGATTG
>NC_056501.1:25064911-25079944 GCF_014905685.2 Nematolebias whitei | reverse complement strand
GGTTGGGGGTTTAGACCCTTGCTCAAGGGCCCAAGTTGGGACAAACGAGGGTAGAGGCAGTTGTGGGTGCTTCACCTTTCCCACCCACATTTTGATGTTGTCAGTCTGGGGAGTCAAACCGACAACTTCTGATCACAGACTCGCCACCTAGACTCTTCACCACCACTCCCCCTCCATGCAAACACTATCAATCTGAAAATGCAATTCTTTGTGTACTACTGCCTTAGAGATAACTACAGAACAAAAGTGTTGTTGCTTCTACATTAAAAAGAGATTCAGATCACACTGTCTGAACCACAGGAAAGGTAAACTCCAATTAGACCAACAATGTCTCTCCAACTCTCAGTCCTTTAATCCTTTGTGTATTTATGAAGCAAATGACCCCCCAGCAGTCAAAGTGGATGGTTAAAGGATTTACATATCTAACCTTGAAGACATCACTTAAACAGTTCTCTTTTCTTGTCAGTCTCAGTGAAGGCATGGTTAAGTATGTAGTCCAACACTACTTTCCATCTTATTAGTGCTCTTGATAAAATGACCCTGAATAATAATGTGCAGGGAGACAACAGGGAGGTCAAAAAGGGAAATGGGGGTTTACATAAACCTCTGACTGAGTGACTGACATGTAATCACTTTACCAGCTTTTAAAATGCAGCTTGGTTAATTACTAAAATGAAACAAAGAAAAACACAGGTAAGTGTTGTTTATTTTCTAAAATATATTTGCAGATACACTTCAATCATGTAAAATCTATCCTAGCTTAAACCATTTTAACTTTGCAAGATGTATTTACTGTGATGTATGCCCGAGCTGTAGAGATTTAAAGAGGGCTGGGTTTGTTCATTCATTTTTCCCAAACCTTTTGGTTTTATAAATAAGAAGAATTTCACAATATTTTTTTTTCTTTTATGTTTTAGAAAACTTTATTTATACCATACATGTATACTACTACTTTTTTTATTATTCTTACAGCTGCTCTCTTCTTCAGGGGTCGCCACAGCGAACTAACTCACAAGAACACTTGGCAGTTTATGCCGTATGTCCTTCCTGACGCAACCACAGACCACCGAGCTGCCACAGCCCTCTGCGTGGAGCAGAGAGCTGCTATATAGGGCGCCCAGGGGAGCAGATGATGGGGCTAAGGTTCTTGCTCAAGGGAGACATTTGCAGATATTTCACCTTTTCCGCACATTTTGATGTTGTCAGTCCTGGGAGTCGAACCTGCGAACTTCTGATCAGAGGCTAACCTTCTCTAACCTCAGTGCCACCACTCCTTAAAACAAGATGCTACTACTAAAAGTCATATTGCACTATTCTGCTTCATTTGCTGTATTTTTTATATAATGTTTCCCAATGTGGAATTGAAAATCATGAAGAAAACTGAATATTAACAGCTGTATAAAAATAAGATGGCTTCAATTGTTATGTACTGAAGCCCTCTTTCTAAAACATATCTTCAGGAATTAGTACACAAAAGATAAACTATTAATTAATAAATATAAATTTAATTTACAGTAATAAAAAGCCATTTTATTCCAGTGGGCAGCACGGTAGTGCAGTTAGTAGAGCTGCCGCCTCTCAGTGAGCAGGCTGCCTGTTCAAATCCCAGCCGGGGGCCATTCTGAGTGGAGTTTGCATGTTCTCTCCGTGCATGCGTGGGTTTTCTCCAGGTACTCCAGTTTCCTCCCACAAACCAAAAACATTCATGTTAGGCTTATTGGTAACTCTAAATTGTCCCTAGGTGTGAGTGAGAGAGTGAATGGTTGTTTGTCTCGTTTGTCTCTATGTGTCCCTGTGGTGGACTGGAGACCTGTCCAGGGTGTCCCCCGCTCCCTCGCTAGGGCTTTAACAGACTACTTGAGTAATCTACACATCGATTCCTAGGACATCTATCAGGTTTTTAAATTTCACGTCGAGTTTTCGTAGTGACGTCATAACATCTCAGATACGTCATTGCGTCACGTGTCACGTGATCCGCACCGAGCGCAGGCAAGCTACAAAATGGATTCCTCCATGCAGACGGAAGGCGTGGACCAGGCCCAGTTTTGGCAAAAAGGTAAAAATGCATTGATAGTGTGGAAATATTTCATTAAAGATGAATACTGCGTTTCAACTACCGTATGCAAAATCTGCAAAGCTGTGCTGTGTGAAATTCTGTGACCACCGGATATTGTGACCGTAGGGGGCGGTGTTACATGCACTGCTGCAGGTCACAGAATATGGTGTAACACATGAACCAGCTTCCTTCTGACTGTTTCACAAACAAAATAAAAAAAATATTGATATATAAACCTTTAAAAAATCTATAAACATATTAATCTCTAAAACTAAACCTAATGCATACCACCGCTCGGGGTGGTACGGGGTGGTCGTCCGCCCCACTTTTTTTAGTTTCGTTTTTGACTTGCCGCATGTTTCTTTCACTTTTGTAGCTTAATAATAGAAACTAATAGTTTTTGGTTTCCCTGTGACTTATTTGCAGTGTGATAAATGGTAATAGCATAATATATGCTCCCAATGTTTTGTTGGTCATTTTTTTGGAAATAATAAATGACTTTTTTTGCGGTTTTATTTATTTATTTATTTTTGCATCTTAAGATCCTATTACATCATCAACTACTCGAGTTCTACTCAAGTTTTATTATGTTAATGTCGACTTTAAAAATTATGTAGTCGTTCAACCCCTACCCCTCGCACAGTGATGGTTGGACATGGGCACCAGTGAACCCTGTGACCTGAAAATGAAGAAGCGTGTAAAGATAATGGATGGATGGATGGATGGATTATTACAGTGGGGAGAAAATGTTTAAGTGTTAAAAGCTTTTTGCATATTTGTACATAATAAGCAAATTAATCAATTAATTAAATTAGACAAACAGATAAATAAATAACTTTCCATTAAATACACTGTCAAGTTCTTATCAAATGTAAAATTAAAACAATTCATTACAGATATGTTAAATGTTGTATAATATGGTATATATTGCATAAATATACAAATAAATCCAAAGGCACAGCTAGTACAGAAGGTCAAATCTGAAGGAAGAAATCCGTCTCATTTGTTTGTCATTTTACCACTCCCCTTGGTTTTATCTTTCACATGTCCAACTCAAGGCATTTTGTCAGCATGAACGTGGACTGACTTGCTTTGCTGAACTATTGGATCTATTTTTAGTAATGCAGCTGTGCACTCAAAGACTGCTGAGATCTGTAGGAGAGCACCAAGATAACTGATGGCTTAAGACCATCAAACAAAACAGGAAATTCTCCTGGGGACATTTCTGTTCTCCAGAATTACAGGCATACGCAAATCCTTGTGTATTTCATCACAGATTTTGTATGTAAGAATATTGTAGCTGCTTCTGCAGTGATCTCATGCAACGAGAGTGTTCATCCATCCATCCATTATCTTTACCCGCTTATTCCATTTTGGGTCACGGGGTCGCCGGTGCCCATGTCCAGCAATCACTGTGCGAGGGGCGGGGTACACCCTGGACAGGTCACAAGTCCATCACAGGGACACATAGAGACAAACGAGACAAATAACCAAGAGTGTTCATTACTTGTCAATATTTCAGTCGGTCACACTGTGTCCCAGGGCTGAAAAGCTTTAGAAACAAGCCCTTGAAATCGGAAATGAAATGTTCACTGAATTTTCATAAACTTTGCCCACTTGAGAACAATTTCAAATCCAAGCTACTTCATGTATAAATGACGCAGTCTATCCCCTTACAGCTTACGGACGGTTCTTGATGCAGCAACTGTGGCAGGATAAACATTACAACAGGTGAGAAAAGCTCAGCGAACAAAGTAAAGCGAGGAACATTGAGGAACATAAAGCTAGTCGGAGGAGAACTCTGGTTTCCCTTGAATTGTTTGCGTTTCTTCCTACAGTTCATTCACACAATAACGAGGCTGCAGCCATTCATCAATCAACTCAAGTATGACTTTTACATCTGGTATATGTTGCAGACAAAAATACTCCGTATTTGGCTCCCATTTGAGATAAGTTTGTGTTTTTGGTGGACTGCTTCATCGTAAGATTGTCAGAACACACAGAGAGCAGATCCAAACTCTTCTTGACACAGTTTTTTATAAAACATTTTCAATTTTTGTCTCAACACATAAAGAAACATTCTGTACACTCCTTCATGGCAAGTAGTGTCAAAGTGTTAGTTTGATATTACACCTGCAGAGAGGACTATACATGCTCACACATACAGAATATGTTCTGGACATTCAATTGAAGGTGATAGTTCAGATTTTTCAAGCAGCGTTATGTTGAAAGATTATGAAGAAGTAATATTTTACCTATTGTGAATAACATTTTATGACTGCCTCAAGAAGGAAAAAACAAGTTTAATTCTATCAGAATTGACAAGCTAATGGCTAGTTCAAGGGAGACAAGACCAAAGTGCTGCCTACTTCAACTATTTTTTTTAAAATAATAGTTCATGCAAATACTATTTAATGATAATTTATTTCAATATTATTAAAAAAATATAGTTATTTTAACAGACGTATTGTAAAATTCCTGCAGGCGTGCTACATCTAAATGGATGTCATTATTTGCCCTGACAAATAACCACATTTTTTCTGTAAATAATCATCCATCCATTATTTTACCAGCTTTTTCCTTTCCAGGTCATGGGGGTCACTGGTACCCATATCCAGCAAGCACTGTGTGAGAGGTGGGGGACATCCTGGACAGGTCTCCAGTCCATCACAGGGACACATAGAGACAAACAACTGTTCACTCACTCTCTCACATCTAGGAACAATTTAGAGTTACCATTCAGTCTAACATGCATGTTTTTGGTCTGGGGGAGGAAACCAGAGTACCCGGAGATAAAACAAAGATAATATGCAAACTCCACTCAGAATGGCTCTCCAGTTGGGATTTGATCCAGCAACCTTCTCACTGAGAGGCAGCAGCTCTACCAACTGCTTCTCCCTGTGCAATAACCATTTAATGCAACACAATTATAAAAGTTTGTATATAATAATGTTGGTATGAATAAGAAACAAAAATGTTGGAATTTGAATATCGGAGCGTATCAGTCTTACCTTCATTAAAAAGGTAACCCTTCAATCAGCTTTGCGTCAGTTTTGCATTGTGTGATCATTAACAAAACAGCTGTAGTACTTGTTGTGCAGCCTGGAGCACTTTAGGAAAGAATATCTTATTTCTGCCTAAGTAACTGTGTAATATGAAAGAAACATTTGCATTAAGAAAAAATAAATAAATTGGAGTTATTTGAAAGTGTCAGCAATTCATTTTGCTCTTGGTTCCACTTAGACTAGAAATTAACCCATCCATCCATCCATCCATCCATCCATCCATCCAGCCAGCCAGCCAGCCAGCCAGCCACTGATCAATCCATCCATCCATACATCCATCCATCCAGCCAGCCAGCCAGCCATCTAGCCAGCCAGCCAGCCAGCCACTGATTAATCCATCCATCCCATCCATCCATCCATCCAGCCAGCCAGCCACTGATCCATCCATCCATCCATCCATCCATCCATCCATCCATCCATCCATCCATCCATCCATCCATCCATCCATCCAGCCAGCCAGCCACTGATCCATCCATCCATCCATCCTCCATCCATCCATCCATCCACCCACCCACCCACCTACCCACCTACCCACCAATCCATCCATCCATCCACCCACCGATCCATCCATCCATCCATCCATCCATCCATCCATCCATCCATCCATCCATCCATTCAGCCAGCCAGCCACTGATCAATCCATCCATCCATCCATCCATCCATCCGGTAATATTTAAACTTTATTCTTCTAGGTTGAGATTCTTCAAATATCATGTCATGATTATATAAATTGCTTTTAACCTTTCCACAGAACCACATTTCTAAAGATCTGAACTATCTCTTTGAGCACAGAAGACATGAACTCCAGTCCACATCACACGTGCGTCACAAACTCTGATCGCTTGATCACTTAATGCTGTGCCTCTTCCCTCCATCACGCCCATCTTTTATAAGAATTGCTAAGCCACTGAACGTGGATGTGTCCTTTTTCATCATATCCCAGCACTGTTGGGGTTTCAAAGGGCGCTGACATCTTAGAGCAGCTTTCAACGGAGGCCTTTAGATTGGATACACTCAAAATGGCCTTTCCATTTAGCAGCTGCGATGCAGCTGTCCTGTCATAGGTCCAGATGAAGTTTGCCTTCCTGATCTGCATACCATGCCACGAAGCATAAAGCCACAATGCAGAAATAAAGAAAGGCAGAAAAATACAATGAAGGAACAGGAACGGAGCAGACAGCTGCTCAGAGGCTGATCACAGAATGACAGACCACTTCAATATTTCATTGCAACAGTCATGCATGGACAGACAAACATGGACAGCGGCCCGACAGCAACCGCCCACAGGTTTTACGTAGCCATGTGTGAAATGGCAAAAGCCGCACAACAAGCACTCTGTCCGAATTAACCATTAGAGGGAGAAACAGAAGAGGGGTAATGGTTGAAAGAGCACATCATGTTCACTTAATTTTTGCTCTTGGGGACAGTGAGCACTAAGGACAGGAGAGCAGCAGTAAGTAACATGTAAAGCAGGACCACACATCCTCATCTTAATATAAGTTGATGGACAAGGTCCTTCCTGGAAACTGAGCAGCAGAAGAGTCAAAACACTAGCTATGCAGTCCCCTAAAACTGGTTGTAAGCACATAACTCATCGCCGTTTGGTTATTGTTCTCCTCTTTGCAGCATTCAAGCAGAATTAATTAAATCCATGTGTTTCACGTGACCCAGTGAACATTCTGAACTCTTCTTGTTTTTGGTGACAAACTCAATTGAAGTTAGTCGGGAGGCTTGGGTTTTGTTCCTCGGCCTTGCCAAAAGATATTTCTGTTTCGCTGTCATTAGCAGTTTGCTCCATCACATCAGCAGACCTCATTCTGACACCTTGTTTTTCAGCAGCAGCTACAGGGGCTGTAATTGCACAAGATCACCTCATCTACAGGGGTGTTGGACTGCATTATGTCTTTCATTATGTAAGATATGTTTGAGATTAACAACAGAGGCTATTCTTGTAATGGCATGTCTTATTTGCATCTTTATATCACTGCAAGGAATATGCTAATATCTTCCCCGCCTGTCCTCCTCTGCTCCTTTGCCTGTATGCTAGAGTGCCCATCCAGTAGTTTCACAAGGTTATGATGCTTCAGTGGCCCGGCGACTGTGAACTGTCACAAGCAATCACTTATGACGGAGCCCTTGTTCCTGCACAGAAACGCTGCTTTGACAGGGCTTTGCCACAGTGACTGCCTCTTTTGAAGCGGGCCAGAAACGTGCAGATCAATCTGCTCCATCGGCAGATGGAGAGCTGCAAGCTGGGAGCCCCGTCGCACTGTGATCCAATATTTACAAGTTGAAGAACTACATCGTGACACTCCCAGTTGGCGTTTTGTATTCAGCACAACACAGCCACTTAATTTTTGACAGTCTTCAGTGAAGACAATGTCCACCGTTGCATGGCTAACATAGCAAATCAATACACAAATGATGCTGTATAGCACAGTTTTGTCCAAGAATATTTGGCTATTTTTGTTTAGGGATAAATACTTAAAAAGGCTGTCTGACCTTGGTTAGGACATTACAGTCTGCAGTTTCCACTGAAAAAGATATATATATATTTGGAGTTTCTCTATTTTCTTTTGGCCCAGTGAAGTCAGAGCAACGCAGCAGCTTCCGATGAGACACAATGCGAATGTGCCATTCCTGCTCATGTAAAGGATTACTGATTCAGAGATCGTGGGTATTGCGGTGGAGTCTGGTGAATGGCTAGTAGCTAGCTGAGTTTGACTGCAACGGCTGTGAGAACATAGGCTTGATGAGCTTTGTGGAGAGCTGTGTGCACACATACGGGGGCAGAAAATGAAAAAGGCAGAGCGGAAGTTAAAAACGCTGACTGCGGAGTTAAAGGCCTTCACGCAAGCATTGAAAATGCTCTTCTCTTCTCCTCTTTCTACCTACTCCCTGTACGTCGTTTGAAAAGTGCCGAACGAGGCTAAATGACATTTGGAAATAAAAAATAATCTCTGCCACAAACAACATAACCCACTCTCCTTGAGAGGTTTCGCTCACTGAGAAAACAAAATGGAAAGCAGCCATCACACAGAGTCGGACTGCTGGCAACAGATGAATAGTTTTAAAAAAGCAGCTTGGCCCCTGTTCACTTCACTTTAAATGCACAACAAGTAGCGGTTCTGTCTTATCGGGAACAGCTTTTTTTTTTTCCCTGCACAAAAAACAGCAGCAAATGTTTTTAATGCATCGCTAAGATTTTGTGCGTCTCCTCCTGTGTGGTCCGTCCCCTCGTTGTGTTTATCGCTGCTTTTTCATATAGTCGACCGGCTCTTCTTGCTCAGCACGCGGCTGTGTTGATATCATCTTCAATAAGGGAGCACAGACTTAGCCTGTCATTGTTGACTTATAGGTTCAGAACCCATCCCATTACTTGAACAGCGGTGTGCAGATGTGCAGAGCATAGATGGGCTGTCGTGTTGCATCAAGTCCACGGGCAAAAAAGGGAGCTTGATCTAAAGCCCACGTATGTATGAATGTTCTGCAGTTTCTCCTTAAATTCATTCATTTCACGTTGGTTGGTGATAACGGCAGGGACAAAAATAACTCTTGTAGATGCATAAATATACAGTTGTAATCAGAGCTTTAAATAGACATGAATGTTATTACTTTGGGCTTTTTTTATTGAACCGTTCTTTGATGATCATTGACAGAGTGATTAAACAACAGCTTCAATTATTTATTTTTTTTTTTAACAAGAATTGGGAGCGCAAATGTGACTATTTTGAATTTTCTCCAATCTATACTAGGTCAAAATTGTACACACAGGCCAGTTTTGTAAATCCCCACTGATATTTGGATGTATTTTAGAACGTTGTTTCTTAATTTCACACTTTTTGTGTAAAACAATAACTTTGGTAAAAAAAAAAACTGACTCTGTTGATCACTCGTCTTGGCAGGATTGGCAATTATTTTAGATTGGCTAGGTACAGTATATGGCTTGGACTTGGCTTTTGTGCACAGCCTACACATTTTCAGTATGTTTTATATGCACTAATTCCACAGCATGATCCTTCTACTTCCGTGCTTGAACATGGTTTTTAGGTTTAAAAGATTCACCTCGCCAGTCCACAACAATGTAAAATGGACTTCCCTGTGGACAGTGGCTGGTGTTCCAGCTGTTTCCAGTTCATGGCAGGTTTGAGCCTTTGTAGTTTGAATTGTTTGTGAACATCCTAACATATTAAATCTTTACTGAATTTTTAGAATTTTCTGGTTATTCTAAATATTGGTCAATTCAGTGAGTTCAGTAGTCCCTCGCAACTTCGCGATTCATTTATTGCGAACTCGCTTTACAGTGGATTTTCAAAATAAGAGTGGAAATGACACACGATTGGCTGATTGATGGATGAGACGCACGATCTGCATGGAAACTTTTTTTATAAATTATTTTAAATTATTTAGCAGCTGCTGCATCTTTGTGCAGCCCACAGCTGCAGAAAACGCTTCCTTGTGCATTTTGTGCAGCCCATACTGTAGGATAAACTTCCTGCTGCATCTGATCAGCCTTTTCTCCATGCAGAGCGTGAAAGTGGGCGTGGCCAAGGGCAAGTGCAGGTGGCTGAGAGCAGCCATGGCAGAGAGGAGGCAGAGAGCTAAAATCATGACATTCTGTGCTCTTTTAGAGTGTTTAGAGTTTAGAAACATTGTTTAGACTATTACAAGTGTGGGAAGGGATTAAACCCTTATATACATATAAATATATACATACATATTACAGGTCCTTCTCAAAAAATTAGCATATTGTGATAAAGGTCATTATTTTCCATAATGTAATGATAAAAATGAAACTTTCATATATTCCAGAATCATTGCACACCAACTGAAATATTTCAGGTCTTTAATTGTTTTAATACTGATGATTATGGCATACAGCTCATGAAAACCCAAAATGCATGTCCCAAAAAATAAGCATATCATGAAAAGTTTCTCTAAACAAGCTATTAACCTAACCATCTGAATCAACGATGTAACTCTAAACACCTGCAAAAGATTCCTGAGGCTTTTAAAAACTCCCAGCCTTGTTCAATACTCAAAACTGCAATCATGGGTAAGACTGCCGACCTGACTGCTGTCCAGAAGGCCATCATTGACACCCTCAAGCAAGAGGGTAAGACACGGAAAGAAATTGCTGAATGAATAGGCTGTTCCCAGAGTGCTGTATCAAGGCACCTCAGTGGGAAGTCTGTGGGAAGGGAAAAGTGTGGCAGAAAATGCTGCACAACGAGAAGAGGTGACCGGACCCTGAGGAGGATTGTGGAGAAGGGCCGATTCCAGACCTTGGGGGACCTGCGGAAGCAGTGGACTGAGTCTGGAGTAGAAACATCTAGAGCCACCGTGCACAGGCGTGTGCAGGAAATGGGCTACAGGTGCCACATTCCCCAGGTCAAGCCACTCTTGAACAAGAGACTGCGTCAGAAGCATCTCGCCTGGGACTGCTGCTGAGTGGTCCAAAGTTATGTTCTCTGATTACAGTAAATTTTGCATTTCCTTTGGAAATCAAGGTCCCAGAGTCTGGAGGAAGAGAGGAGACACAGAATTCACATTGCTTGAGGTCCAGTGTCAAGTTTCCACAGTCACTGGGGTGTCATGTCAGCTGCTGGTGTTGGTCCACTGTGTTTTATCAAGGGCAGGGTCAATGCAGCTAGCTATCAGGAGATTTTGGAGCACTTCATGCTTCCATCTGCTGAAAAGCTTTATGGAGATGAAGATTTCATTTTTCAGCACAACCTGGCACCTGCTCACAGTGCCAAAACCACTGGTAAATGGTTTACTGATCATGGTATTACTGTGCTCAATTGGCCTGCCAACTCTCCTGACCTGAACCCCATAGAGAACCTGTGGGATATTGTGAAGAAAAAGTTGAGAGACGCAAGACCCAACACTCTGGATGAGCTTAAGGCCGCTATCGAAGCATCCTGGGCCTCCATAACACCTCAGCAGTGCCACAGGCTGATTGCCTCCATGCCACGCCGCATTGAAGCAGTCATTCATGCAAAAGGATTCCTGAATAAATGTGAAGATATGTATAATTCTGATCATGTTTAGATTATAAAATGTCCTGAATAAAATCAAAGTTCAGCTTATGACTATTATTTTGTTTTGTTTTTAAGCTGAAACATATTTGACCCTGGAAAAGGAACAATTCAAAGAAATCGTTAAAAGCTCAAAATTTGTATGACATTTATTCCAATCGTGACGGTGAAAATTTAATTTGCAGTCCAATATTTAGTATGCATTAAAGTATGTTTAGATACAATAACAGAGTGTTCTTTTGTTGATAAGCCCAAGATGCCGGGACATTTTCTCATAATCATTTCCTCTAACACTTCTTAATCTCACTTGCAGTTTATGATATTTGCCTTATAAAACTGAGCAGCTAGATAAAGAAAATCAACAGGAAATTCACTGACTCTAACAACTCCACAGAAGCGGAACACAAAGGCTGATAACTGTCAGCCGTAGAGACGTCTTTAAAAGCACCAAATGATGCTATAATGTTTAGGATCCTTCAAACCAAAATCTGCTTTCATGGCTGCTGAATATGGCCAAATGTGCAGTGTTTGTCAAAGACGAACAGAGATTTGAATCCACCACAATAGCATGAGAAGAAAATTGTTGTTTTACCAAACAAAATCTGCCAGCTTCGCTGAGTCCAAGACAAATAACTCTCCGACAGCAGCACTTTTCCTAGGGTTGAGTTTAAGAGGGTCTTTGATATTCTCATTAAAAATTCATTGTGTTGAATCTGCCTTGCTGCGCGCACAGTGTTTTGCGTTTTGAATCTCATTACTTCTGCAGATATGTGCCTAACTTCATAAAAAACATGCAAAAGAGGGCATCTTATGGACAGTAAAGCAGGTCAAAAAACAATGTTCTCTTCAGAGAATCAGTCTTGCAACTTTTCAAGCCACAACTTTTAATGTGTTGTGTTGTATGAAAAACAATACTGGCCTTGTGTGATCATGACAAGCAGCTAACATGGTTCTAAAAATGCCAGCAAGACCTAAAGAAAACTGCAGTAAATTTGGCATGGTTTTTAATTTTTTCTTGGCATCATATTTCAGCAATAAAAGGTTTTGCTCCAACATGACAGGGTTGTTCAGACCTTTTTGAAGTGTGGTTTGATGGAAACGTAGCAAACAGTTTCAATATGAGCAGACTGATGAGCCAACAGCTAGTCCAAGCAGGACCAAGAAGTGTTTTGCTGCCATCGTAGAACTCCAGACTTTATCATTACATAGGTTTATGCAAATAGATTTTGTTAAAACATTTACACCATTTTTAAACTAACATCATATGAGCATTATCATAAAAATATTATGATGATCCTGCTTGAGGTGCAACAGGCTTCACAGAAATTGCTAACGGTAGCTGCTGCCACTGCTATTTACTCTTGAAAATAATCATAAAATCTGATATAAAACCACAAAATACCAAATTTATGGCATTGTAAAAGTTTATAAAACAGTGTTTCAATACGGTGCTATGAAATTCTTGAAATAGAAATTGTCATATAGCAGCAATCAACTAACACTTTGAGCTCACGCAGACTAGCAGTTAGCTTGTTAATCATGAGGATGTGTATTTTAGTTTAAGACGTTTTGTGTTGCCTGTCATCACCGCATGCTGACATTGTTTCTCGTTGAGGCTCCCAGCGCATGTAACCCTATGAGACCCACATTAAGGCACATGAACAGACCTTAAAGACCACATGGCCTTCTGTTCTTAAAACCACACTTGCACATTGCTGTTCAGAAGTGACGGAGCGTACTTCACTGAGGCTTTGGCAACGGGGTGCATATGTTTTTTTTTTTTTCTTCTCCCAGATACACTAATTACACTTTTTTTTTCCAAACTTGGTTTTTTCCACTGAAAATATATACATTTGCATAAAAGGGTCCATTCAAGCATCCATTCAATCTGTTTATCAGAAGTTTAAATTGTGCTGTTCAATAAAGAAGTGTGTGTGCAGCATAATATTTTAATGTAAGCTTTAATTCAGATGAATAGCTAAGTGTGTCATAAATACCAAAAACTGTGAAAATGGAATCTTGTGACCGTCAACACAAAAAGAGCTAAAACTGTTATATTTTCGTGCAGGGCTCTGTGAATGCTTATACACATGTGTGCATGAGCACGTGTCTGTACACCCATAATCAAACCTCCATCTGTGCCTCCAATGCAGCTGGACTATGATGGCACGTCCCTGCACAACCCCCATACAGCCTGGAGAAATCTCTCATGCAAGCACGCAGTCTTGTGCTCACGCAAACACACACTCCGAGAACCCTCACAAAATAAATAAATATAATACTCTTTTTTTTCCTGCTTGTACTCGATGTATTTTACATTTTTTTAGTCATCCACTAGTCCCTTTTCCTTTTTCCAACACACTCCCCTTCGTCACACCTTTTTTAGCTGAACTACAACCTGCAAAAACAAGAACTGTGTGGCACCACAACAAGCACCTGAGGAGCATCTCTCAAACACAGATTGTCTCTGTCACTGCTTCCAGGGACATGCAGAAAAAGAAAGAAAGGAGTCCTCTTGGTGCATTTTTACAATCTCTTCACACAGGACAACAACAAGAGCACCAAAAGCTATACTCAGCAAATGCATGCAAATATTCACCAAGAGTTCTTTCATCTGTGTTTTACAACGTATGCTTTTTGCCTGATGAGCATTGTTTTGGAAAAAGCTGCTTGTGCCAATAACTTGGTGTTAATGGACAACACATGGGGAACCAGAAAACTTTCAGTGGGTATAAAGGTCAGAAAAGATTATGATTTTAAAGGGTGGATTTATATTTTTTTTAGGCAGAAAGTCATGTGTAGGATATTCCAGGAGCCACGCTGACAGATTCCATCATGCGATGCCAACAAAAGGGGTAAAATGCCAAAATATGATAAAAGGCATCAAAGAATTATGTTCAAAATCACTGAGCCAAGTAGAACATTTGCTAACCATATATGTTTGTAAGTAGACCACTGTGAAGACAAAAGTTAGCTTAACAAGTGAACAGTGATGGATTTTGTGTCATTTTCAACCTGAGTGCTCAAATACACAATTCCCTAATCAAGTCTTGAATGTACACTTGATAAAAATAAATAAAAATAAATCATAATCCCTGTGTGTGTGTGTGTGCAAACAACAATAAAAAGGGTTCTACATGTTGTCCCTGAATGCTTATGAATATCCTAACCATTTACCGTGATATTAAACATAGATGTAAAGACAATCATCTGCAGGGAGATGAGATGTATTCCAGAGAACACATTATGCCTTTGGAATTTGAAAATGATTAGAGGAAGTTGTTCTTTTTACCAGATGAGGTATTCCAGACAGTTTCTAAAATTGCTTTGCATGCCTAGTTTTATTTTATTTCTTTTTTATGACTTATCTGCATCACAAAGCAGAGCATTTGAATAATGCTCATCTAGTGACTAGTTTTGCATGCCTTAAACCAAAAAAAACTCTTCACCACCTCTCAGGGAGAGGAAGAAGTGAAAATGTCGGTGGTGTGGAAGTTTTTTAAAGTGTCAGAATCTGTTAGCAGAACTGCTATTTGCAATGACCGCTCAGTGTCAGTGATGTGAGGAGGAGCAAAAACGAAGTCCTAAAACACTTCTAACATAATTAACCATCTCAAGAACCACCATTCCGACCATTCCGACCATTCCGGCAATAAGGACAAGAATTCAAACCTCACCAGCAGTCCATTCTACAAGCTTTGGACAAATCAAAGAAATACAGCCGCAACCACCCGAAGGCAAAATGCATCTCTCTGATGGAGTGTATTGCTCTGGATAACCATTTTCAATCATTGAAGATATCAGATTCCGAAAATTTTTGGACTATGTTGAGCCTCATCCACATATTGGGCTTTTGTTTTAAGTTTTTTTA
>NC_056501.1:25058297-25064811 GCF_014905685.2 Nematolebias whitei | reverse complement strand
GTGTCTTCAGAGGTTTTTGTGTCGTTTCTTTCAGTAGTTCTTGGTGCAGCGCCCCCACAGGCGAGCGGGGGAACAGGTTGGTTCAACAGGTTGACTCGACTGCACAGTGCAGTGTGAATGCAAACGCACCAGCTCAAATGTAAACAAAAGCTCATGAATATTGGTCCCGAACCGAGTCTACCAGACTATCTGGTGTGAAAACGACCTAAATGTTTTGGCAGCATGAAGCTTATTAGCCAGTCAAAAACAACAACAACAACAACAAAAAAAAAACCATAAATTAGCCGCAGAATTTTATAAGCCACGGATGTTGTGATAATGAAATATTCTCATCGTGCAACATTAGATCTTTGAGCGTATCATTCAGCGTTCATTTAGCTTGTAGCTTAGTATAAATCTTAGATCCTTATATACTGTTTCTTTTTTTTTTAATACTTTATATTTTTGCTATTTCCGGGTGTAACTGGGACCTTGTGTACATAATTTTGTTCCACCTCATGTACCACATGTTATGAGAATGACAATAAAGAGCCTTGAACCTAGTTGTGTGTTGTAATGACCACAGAGCACTAGAATGATCTGAGCTTTTTTCTGTTTTGTTTCATGTCTTTTGTGGTTTCTTAGGTTTATTTTTTTAACTTGTTATGCATGTGTGTAGTTTTACTCACTTGTGTTTTCTGTTTCTCTGTGCTCCATCATTCATTTACTCAGTTACTTGTCAGCTCCTCAGTGTTTTTTCTCAGCCAGCCTTGCTCCGCCCACATTCACCTGTTTTACTGTGTCATCAGTTCAGGTGTCTTTACTCTTCATCAGCCTTGTGCCATATATTCAGTTTTCATCTATCTAATTTTCTGCAGTGCATTATTGGCTCGACTGGTACAAGTCTGGTGTTCCCCTCTGAGATTAGTCTTCCTGTATGATTCTTGCTCCACTGAGTTTCTCCTTCAGTTGTAATTGTTGCTGCCTCATCAGCCTCATGTTTATTTACACACTCTCACACACACACACACACACAAAAGTTTTGTTTTTCTAAGTCCCTCTTATCATTCTACATTCTGGGTTTAATCCTCTTGTGACATCAACAAGCCCAGCTGAAATGTAGGCAGATATGATTTAGACTAAGTGTATTAAAAAAGACCATGATGCATTGCAAAATACTTGCACTGATCATCCACATTATCTGTTAGAAGGTTCATTAAACTTGTTTTCGTTCTTTTTTTTTTCAAGTCATTTCAGTCTGATTAGTTTGATTTGATTTGGTTCAATTAGATAGAAATTAATCTAATTTAATTTTGTTCAAATACATTGGATTCAATTGAATCCAATTTAATCTGTTCACTTTAATTTAGTTCAATAAGGTCAAAAATCCATCTTGATGCTGTTTGATTCAATTTAATTTAATTTAGTTCATCTAGTTCAAGCTGAACTGATCATAAATCCATAAATCCATTTGATTTAATGTGATTCAGTTCAATTAGAGTCAAATCAGTTTGACTCAGTTTCATTAAGTTTAACTAATTCAAATCATTTTACATCCCATTTGATTAAATATCTCCTAATTCAGCTAATTTAGATTTAATTCAATTCAGTACAACTAAACAGAATTAATTTTGATTCACTTTAACTTGATTCAATTAGATTTTAATAATTTTGGTTTAATTTGAATCAATTCAACTCAGTTTCATTCAAAGAAAGCATATTGAATACTAATGTTTTAAACAAAGGTTTTGCACAGTCTGTTAGAATTCATAGAACACCATAGTGATTATTCTTTATTCTTAGCTACTCCGGCACCACCAGTGCTCTGTAGAGCTGATCGAGTTGAAGTAACTTTTATATCTGCTAACATTCATGATGTCGGGTGACAACAGGCAGCCCAGCCACCACAAGGCAAACGTGATCTTCTTGTAAACTTGAGCAGCTCCTTCTCTTCTCATCTGACCTCTTTACTTTATTTCTTTATTTATTGCTGTTTTTGATGTCAGGACTGTGTGTGTCTTTTACTCTGCAGCACTCATTCTTTATTAGCTGCAGAGCCTGAGTGTCACATCCACAAAACTCCAGCGAGGGCAACTGTCTGAGTAGATGCTGGAAGTGATACATCTGTTGCCAGTGATCACACTGTGTGCAGGGCTGCATTGTGAGTCCTGCCCACTCAGGTTTCATCAAACAGGACTGGATCTCTTCCTGTTGTCTGCGTGGTTTCTGAGTCACCTGTGTTATTCAATGTCGGCAGAAGTGAAATTTCACATAAATCTTCATGATTTATACGTCTCTGCATATCTTCGGTGTTAAAATCCATTATAAAATTTATCAAAAGGCTTAAATGAATCGAACTAGAACATTTTCTTATCACATTTTGAAGGGTTCAAAACTGCAAATGCAGCTATGGCCCAAAATTCCTTTGTCATATGTGTTAGAATCAAAGCTGAAAAAACAGCCTTACATTTAGATATATGAACCTTATTAAGGTGTGTAAAGAAAACAAAGATCAAAAGAAATATTAAAGCTGATTCTAGTGGCTCATATGGTCACCATGGTAACCACATGCATGTGTGTGTCACTCCTTGACAGAAAGCATAAACAAAGACAGACAGAAACAGATGGAAAAGTAAACCTCAAATGAACAATGACCCTTCACTTCCAGTTTAGAAGAAAATATTTTGAGATGAAATAAAACTTTTTGTGTGTGTGTGTCAACATCAAGGATTTTAGTTCAACATCGGCAGCTCTTCGGTGGGGGTACCGCAGAGGTCCATCCTTGGTCCTCTTCTCTTTATACCTGCTGCCACTAAATGCTATTTTTTTGTAAACATGGCATACCCTTTCATTTCTACGCCAATGACTGTCAAGAGTACCCCCCACAGGGTTCCCCGGGAGATGTGGTCGAACGCCTTCTCCAAATCCACAAAGCACATGTAGACTGGTTTTAGAAACTCCCACGCACCCTCCAGGACACTGCTGAGTGTATTGAGCTGGTCCAATGTTCCACAACCAGGACAAAAACCACACTGTTCTTCCAGAATCCGAAGTTTGACTATCCAACGGACTCTCCTTTCCAGAACCCCTGAATAGACCTTACCAGGGAGGCTTAAGAATGTGATCACACTGTAGTTGAATTACACTCTGCGGCCCCCCTTTTTGAATAAGGGGACCATGACCCTGGTCTGGCAATACCGGAGAACTGCCACAGATGTCCACTCAATATTGCAAAGTTGTGTAAGCCAACACAACCCCACAACATCCAGAGCCTTAAGGAACTTGGGGCGAATCTCATCCACCCCCAGGGCCCTGCCACTGAGAAACTTTTTAACCACTTTTGTAAACTCAGCACCAGAGATTGGAGAGCCTGATCCAAAGTCCCCAGGCTCATCTTCCTCAATGGAAGACGTGCTGGTGGCATTGAGGAGGTCTGCAAAGTGCTCTGCCCACTGACCCATGACATCTCGAGTTGAGGTCAGCAGTACACCATACCCACCTTAAACAGTGTTTGAGCATTCATCAGGATATTGGTGGTGTATCTCTTCCCCACCCCGGAGACGCTGGATGGTGGACCAGAATCACCTCAAAGCCCTATGGAAGTCATTCTCCATGGCCTGTCCAAACTCTTCCCACGCCCGCGTTTTTGCCTTTCCAACCACCTGAGCTGCATGCAGCTTGGACTGCCAGTACCCATCAGCTGCTTCCGGGGTCCCACAGGTCAAAAAGGCCCAATAGGACTCCTTCTTCAACCTGACAACATCCCTCACCCCAGTGTCCACAACCTTGTGGCCACAGCTCCGATAAGCCACCTTGACAATGGAGGCGTGGAAAATGGCCCACTCAGACTCAATGCCCCCCATCTCCCCTGCAACGTGCTCAAAGTTCTCCCAGAGGTGGGAGTTTAAGCTCAGTCTCACATGAGACTCTGCCAGACATTCCCAGCAGACCCGCATAATATGTTTGGGCCTGCCAGGTCTGACCGGCATCCTCCCCCACTATCGAAGCCAACTCACCACCAGGTAGTGGGCAGTGGATAGCTCTGACCCTCTTTTTATCCAAGTGTCCAAGACATGTGGCCGCAGATCAGATGAGATGACAACAAAATCTATTATCCAACTGCGGCCTAGGGTGTCCTTGTGCCAAGAGCACATATGGACACCCTTATGCCTGAACATGGTGTTCATTGTGGAGCACAGAAGTCTAATAACAGAACACCACTCTGGTTCAGATCAGGGGGGCTGTTCCCCCAAACCACACCCTCCAGATCTCACTGTCATTGCTCATGTGAGCATTGAAGTCCCCCAGCAGAACAAGGGAGTCCCCAGGAGGGGTACTCTCCAGTACATGTGAGGAGAAGCTAAGAGCAGCAACAAATAAAAGTTCTGACGTGGGGCGAGGTGGTCTGAAATCCAGAGCAGACCTTGAACTGTGTCGGGATAATCCACCAAAACCTCCAAAAATCTTTTACAGACCTCCTGCTCGTAATCCACCCTCACCTAAAGTGGTAGGAACAGACCTGAACAGGTCTCCTCCACCAAACCTGCAACAGTGTGCTGTGAATGTGTTTGAGGTATGTTCTCATGATAAGACGCCCATAGAGGTGTTTCCTGGTATAAAGGTTAAACCCCACTCCCTAGAAATGGAAGGAAGGCGTGTGACGCCACCTCCTCCTAAAACAGGCGAGAAAAGGCAGTATTTTCAAACTAACAAACCACGTAATGAAGGTGCACGCTGGGACAAAAAGGCTCCTCTTTCAGAGGATGGACGTGATCATCGTAAATGGGACATGCGTAGGACGCAAAGATATGGGATCCAAGAGGACCCATATTATCAGGGGAAATCCGAAGAGGAACCCCCAAAAGACGTACCTAACCCTCCCCCACCTCGGACGAAACGAACCGAGGCGATAAAATCACAAAGGTCCCAGGAACAAGGCCCTACACCTCTGAGCTCAGAAGAGACAGAGGAAATACAAAGGTTTTTAGAAACTTTGATACACGCTGAAATGGGAACCCAACCAGGAACACTATGTAGTGATGCGATCGCTACTAAATCTGAAGGCGCAAATGACAACATTACAGATGTCGGTAAACCACACCAAGACATTGCTGTTGTTGCCTCCAAGAACCCCTCATCGGACGAAGGGGGGATAAACTCACACACAAACGATGATGAGTCATCACAAACTGAAAACTCAGAAACTGATTTTCATGATTTTGAACTAGGCATTCCAGTTCTGGGAGGACTCCCAGACAACCTGGTACCGAGTCAAGAAGCTGGGCCAGTATGTTTCACGAAACCATCACAGGCCATCGCTCTTTTCTCAACCAATGACGTCGACCAAGGGCCTCAAACCTATGGTGTCTTACCCATAGACAGGTCCGACGACTCAGAAAAGGATTCGTTGGAGCTCCCCAAGGAGCAAGAACCCTTAACAGTCTCATCACAGATTGAACAGGTGGTCGCTCAAGCCAACACTCTGACATCTGATGAAGAAAGAGACAAACTTCGCCAAGTTCTTCTAAAATATGAAAAGTCATTTTCAACTGACCCAGACATCATCCAACTTCGGAAGTTGGATGATCCTGCAATTAACTCGATGATACTGTATCTGACTGACCCAGACAAATACACTCCATCGAAAGTCAAACTGGATTCCGATCCAGACCTAAAAGTCCTCTTTCAGCTGCGCAAACAGTTAAAACTACTCAAGGACAGCCTAACTTTAGCTCATGGAGCGACGTCCTCACCCGTGTTCGCGGTCTCCCATGACCGAAGGGGGGTGACGCCAGTTAGGATAATGCTACCAGACGCAATAACATGATCAAATCTGACATTCAGAGTGAGTGGCGCACCGAAACGTCGTTTTCTAGTTGCTTAATCACTGCTTTTGTCAATGTTGAAACGTTGTTTTACTGGTTGCTTAGTCACTGTTTTTGTCGATGTTGAGACATCGTTTAATTGGTTTTGGTATTGTTTCTGAACACCCCAAGCAAGAATGAATTTTGTTGTGTAGTTAAGTTAGAGACTAAGAGGCCTTTGACCATGCCAACATGCAGTTCATTCGTTAAATTGCAATCTTTGCGGAGCCAATGTATATTATTGCTACCTTAAGTACCATAATCTACATTGATCTCACAACGCTTAAGCCGAACCTACTCGAACAATTCTATTCGGGGGGATAGCTAATTCTTTTTGATGAGTCTCGCCATAGACTTCCAAAAACATTTATGGGGAAACCAAACACCCAATCTCAAGTCGTTCGTCTAAAAGACAACAGACAATTGAACCAAACTATATTTTACCATGTAAAGCTAACTTAAACCAAGTTAGAAATGGAAAAATAGTTTGGAACCCTTTTCTATAGGTATAAACCCCTGTAGTTACCCTTTTCAGCATGTTCCACCCCTTAACTGGTAGTTGTAGCTGTTCCCAACCATAATAGCTTACACACCAGGTGCATATAGTTTAAGGCCTTATGTAAAATCCCCTTCATAAGCCCACCTTAAACCACATAATTGCATGTCACATT
>NC_056501.1:25049437-25058197 GCF_014905685.2 Nematolebias whitei | reverse complement strand
ATATACCTTAGTGACCAAGGTATAAGCTAAACAAAGATAAACGATATGATAAAAGATCTAAGATGTACGCTAAACACTAATAATGTAAATAATGCAGTTTATTAAGCAGCAGTCCGAACATGAGTCTGTAGTGAGCAGATGTGTATGGATGAATGAACATAGCAGCATGAGATCAGCAGCAGCATGAGATAAGCAGCACAAAGTGTCAAATCTCCAATTAAAGACTCATTACAGTGATTTTCCTGGTTAGAGAATCATGAGTCTAATAGCTTCAGGGTAGAAGCTGTTCCTTAGTCTAGTGGTTCTGCACTTAATTCGCCGCAACCTTCTGCCTGAAGGGAGCTGAGCAAAAATTGTGTGTGCTGGGTGAGTGGGGTCCTTCATGATGCAGGTGGCCCTCTTCCTGCATCTGGAGGTGCAGATGTCTGTGATGGTGGGGATACTGACTCCAACAGTCTTCTGTGCAGCCTTCACCACTCTCTGCAAAACGTTTCTTTCTGCAGCTGTGCAGCCTCCATGACACATGTTGATGCTGGAGCACAGGATGCTCTCCACTGCACACCTGTAGAAGGAGGTGAGGACTGAGCTTCACAGACCAGCTCGCCTCAGCCGTCTGAGGAAGTAGAGTCTCTGATGAGCTTTCTTGATCAGGCTGGTGGTGTTGTTGCCCCAGCTGAGGTTGTTGTTCAGGTGCACACACAATGTCTTGTAGCTGGAGACCACTTCCACCGCAGGCAGAGGGAGCGAGGGTAGGTGTGTTTGTTCTGTCTGAAGTCCATGACCATCTCCTTTGTCTTCTTCACATTGATGTGAAGGTTGTTCTTCCTGCACCAGACCTCCAGGTGTTCCACCTCCTACCTGTAGCTGGACTCATCATTGCTGGTGATGCATCCAACCACCACTATATCAAATAGCACAATAACCCAACTGCGAAACAAGTTATGTGCCAAAAAAATGTACAGAAGAAAAATGTATCTCAATAGGGTGAATGCTTAGAAAGCATTCACACTATTGAGAGAATAACTGCACATACAGTAATTCACAGAATTATGATTACGGTGTGCAATTATTGTAACTTAATCACAGCTTGGTACGTACAAAACATATTTGTACCAATTATGTGTCATGCCAAGTGAAATTGTCTTTTCTCTCAGTTTTGTCACCAACTACTTGCAGCTCTGTGAGGTACTAACTTTAACTCATAAGTTTTTTTTTTGTTTTTTTTTTGTTGGTTTTGGTTGGTTTTGAACCTGAGCAAAAAAAAATGGGTTGATAGTTTTAAAAAGTATAATAGAAATAAATAAATACTATAAAAAATGTACTTACATGTGCTGCACTAGTTATTGAAGTCCCATAGTGAAGAGCCCATAGTGATTTCTTTAACTGTCATTAATCTTTAAAAGGCCGACTTGTTTTATGGTTGAAACAAATCAGAGTTTTTTTTTTTGTTTTTTTTTCAGAATAATTCAACATAATCTGAAGAGTCTCCATTAGTCGACCCTGTTAAATTATCCAAACTCAATGGAAAATGTACTCTAAAGTCTGCAGAAAGTTCTTTTTAATTCAACATATTTTGAGGTGTTTTTCTTCTTTTGCCACAGTAAATGATGAAAAACGGATTAACTCCTTTGAAACGCATTGAATGCATCTTGTAAAAAGAAAAACTTGATAGAAGCAGATAAACACAAAGTTTTGTACCTGGATCAATACCAAGTGCAGTAAATGGTGTGTGCACAGTGCATGTAGAGTTCATATACATTTTTATCTTTGCAACAGACCATGTATGTGAGAATTGTAAATCTGCAAAGGTAACTCTCAATCTCTCGCCACTGATGGACCAAGATAACCTCAATACTAGAAAACGTTATCTTTGTGCTTTGAGCTCTGTGGTTTTGGTGTGAGACCCTGAAGCTCAACAAGGCTTGTCAGTCAGCAAAGACCTGTATATTTACCGGAGGAGTTGGTTTTGATTTGTTGTTTTTTTTACCCTATACATCCCTGCAATTACTGCAGGCCTATTTTCTTACAATTTTTATTTGATTAGATTGGTAAGCTGGGCAGTGGGATCGCTGTAATGTGAGTTTAATAAGACAGGGTAGCACGATCAAGCGTCACTGAGTCTCAAAAGCTAATAGTTTTGCTAATGCGGAGGTGCATAATTAGAAAAATTCACCATATTTCTTTGAAGTAGGAACAGATTGGCTGTAAGATATGAAGGGAGGGGGTGCGAGTGAGGGAGTAAGGCCTGTGTTGGTGCTCTACTCTGAACCCTAATGAGAGGCAGGGAACCAAAGGAGCTGGGCAATGAGATTAGATGCAACTCAATTCAATTACTGCTGAGCCGCCACGGGTGACGCTTCAAAACTCATCCTGTTAAGAACCCGTTTCAGAGACGACGACGAGGACCGCAGCTCCGGCTCAGCCGCTGTACACTACTCTGCTGCAACATCTCATTCGCAACAGCTCTGATTAACAAGCACGCGGGGCGTCTTTAGGCTCCATCTGGGTTTGATAGCAAGAAAATGCAGGAATAATTGAGTTTTTATCCATTTCAGCTGTTTATACAAACTGTACAGTTGTTTCAAGCGGGTATTCTGAGATTAAGAAGGAACCTAATGCCTCATTCAAGCATAAAAATAGCCCCGTGGCTTATTTAAAAGCTAAATTTGGCTCTGAAAGTCTAGCAAAGTCCTTCTGCCTTTTAGTTACGCCTTTGGCACCAACCATTTTGTTCTTCCCCCCCTCAGTTCCCTCCGTTCATATTATCTCTGATTCCTCTATTAGCTCAGAGAGCAGCCTTTAAAGCTGGGAATTAACTTCCTGTAGCTATAATTTATCCAAATGATCACAGACTTTTCACAAGCACCTCTCTGTCATCACGTTTACTCACACCTGCAAGCCAATCATCATTCAGCTTTGGCAAAATATAGCCTTTTTTTTTTTTTTACTTGTTACTTTTGTTTTGTTTAGTTAACCTCGGTTTTGCACCATAACCTGGCAACTATGGCTTTTTCAGAAACATCCAGGCACTTTGTGAGACTTCTCTTTAAAGCATCGGTAACATAAGTGGAGGTCAAAGTGACATTCTGTTGTGGAGGTTGTGTGAAAGGTTTTTCAACTAAATGTTTTCCCCGGAACAACAGCCATTACGTCTGATGACCAAAGTCAGGTGATATTAAATAAAGTGCAGTGTGTGTGTCTGAGTGTTTTTAACACATGACTGGCAGGGTGTAACTAAACTCTCCCTCTCTCTGTGGTGTTATTAGTACTGAGGAGCTAAATCAGCACAGCGATTTATAGGAGGTGATAAGGAAACCGTGTTGTTGTCGTCCATAATTTATGTAGCAAACTGCATTACAGTTTCAGATGTGTCACAGCTGTGAGGCTCCGCTTGGCAAAGAGGTGCAATAGATTTACAACCTTTTTTTTTTCATGTTGGAAATAAATATTACCATCAAGAGCATTTATGTGAATCTCCAGTGCGGTTTAGGAGGATGAAATTGTTGACTGGATGAGGACCAAAATGATTCCTGTCCAAAAATTATCATTGACAGATTTAGTGTTTTGCAGAAAAGTGTATATTTCCAAGATAATTTATCAATTAAACTGGCTAGTATGATAGAAAAAAGTTGCTTCTGCCATTTAATATTGAAAGGATAGATTGGTTGGAGTTGTGTTTTAAATATTTTTTTATGAACATGTATTATCTTACCTGTTGCAGATAGCTCCTTGAACAACCTTGATAAAAAAAAAAAAAACATTGTTTGTCTTAATAAAAAAAAAAAAGTTCTAGATCAGCAGTGTTTCATTCTAACACTGTTTTATAAACTTTCCCAGAATTATTTGCATAGACTTTTATGTGTTTCTATAGTAGCAGCAGTTAGCTGTAGCACTTCCACTGCAGCCTGCGGGACTTCCTGTATGATAATCATATCATTATAATTTTTTAATCATCTTAAGATGAGAAATGACTGATCTTTAACTGTTTTAGTCCAACCTCAAAAATAACATTGTGCACAATCTAGACGTCACACTCATATGTGTTAATAATCACTCTCAGGGACTACCACACCATATTATAGCTTAGCATTTGTAAAATGGATAGTCATAGTCATTTTTGTGTTGGTTAATGTTATTAGCTGTGTCAACCATCTTGAAATTATCTGCTGCTGATTATCCATGCTGCTGATCTCATGCTGCTGATTATCTCATGCTGCTGTATTCATTCATACCTATCTGCTCACCACTGACTCACGTTTGGGCTGCTGTTGATACGTTGCGTTGTTTTACATTATTAGTTTTTAGCGTATCTTTTAGCGTACCGTTTGGCATTTGTTTAGCGAATATCTTGGATCCTTTTATACTGTTTCTTTTTATACTTTATAATTTGCTATTTTGGGAAAAACTGAGACCCTGTGTAGATAATTTTGTTCCACCTCATGTACCACATGTGATGGAAATGACAATAAATCAACTTGAACTTGAAATGTGGTGCTCCCAGAGTTCATTAGTTGACGATGTACACCCAATAATTACTTTCTGAACGTTTCATCAACGTCCTTCCAGTGGTTCATGAGACAGAGTTGACTCCAACAGGTAGGGCTAAAAAAATATAGATTTTATGCAATCTTTGTGGGATGACTGTCAGCTACTACAATACATTTCAGTACAGTTTCTGTCAAATTAACTGAATTATAGACATTTCTGTGTTTTCTAATGTCAATTGGCTTTGACAGTCGTTTTGAACTGGGTCGGCTCTAAACATTATTGAGTTGTAGTTGCAAATCCAGATGTTATTTCCTGAACGTTTATTGCTTCTTTATATACGGGGAGAGGGCAGACTCCATAAACCATCTTATTCCCATCAAACTGGTTGTCCCACTATGGGAGTTTGCTGCTTGCGAGATTGAGATTGAGCTTGTTGTGGCTCCTCGGACTGATGAAGTCCTTTGGATGAAGGATGAAACGTCTCAACAACAACAAAAAATAAATAAAACGTCCAGAGTACCTGACTTAACTTTGTTGGGTTTTTTAATATATTTTGCTAACAGGTGCAAATTAACTCCAAATGGTTAATGTCAGCATTTCAAACAGGTCTTGTGCAGTCGGTTAGTACTCAGAATGTGTTGGAGATCAATCTCAGCTCGACCCCACCAAGGTTTAAGTCAATATTTGTGAAACTGGCTTATTCATAGACAGTTTTTTTTTACAGCAGTTGGTGTGGCAGCCCTGACATCACTTTACTCCAGAAGTTATTGAGTTGTAGATGAACAATACATCCTATGATTACTTTCTGCAAGTTTCATTATAATTTAGGCAAAATGTAGTAGTGTTTTTTGTTAGTTTTTTTTTTATTTTTTATTTGAAGTCTAAATTTGGAAACACAACAACACGCAAACAAACAAACATGAGCAAAAGTTTCGTTCATTTTTTTTATTTTTTATTTTTTTTGGACAGACTATTTACCTCGACCAGATTCCATCTCTTCATTTCCATACAAATGTAAAACTAGGCAGGCGTGGAATCGTCTGTGAATCTTAAATGGATCCAATTGTTCCTGAACAGTTCTGCTTCTGCTGGAGGAAACAAATGCTGCACGACTCAGCAGTTTCAAAATAAAAGAACTCAGTTCAATTCAGTTCTGACTGGCAGAATATACTTTCGCTCTGCCACATGCGGGAGGCTCATTATTAGTTTTATTGTTTGCAACTCAAACCCCATAAATTACAAACCGGAGATTTGTCAGTCAATGCTTGGACATATAAAAGAAGCCAATATCCACACACCATTTATATCTGAGTATTATCATATTTTAATGCTGTAAAACTTGTCAACCTGCATCATGTTTTCACCATGCCAAACCCTTAAAAGATAATAATGTTATTATGACATGTTAAATGGCTTGTTGGCATTTTTACCTTAACCAACCTTCTGTGGTTCCAAACCACCAGAGACCATTTTGACCCAGTTAAACTGCAGGACGCCTCTAAATGTTAGAAGCTTTTTCTGCTGGGAAGACTGCCATGCCACCCAGCTGGCTCATGCTTGGTGAGGTTTTCAGCGAATGCCTCAGATGAATAATGCATCCATGTTATTCCAACCTGCACTCTCTGACATTGGATTTCGAAGAAAGATTTTTTTGTTGTTGTTGGATACTAGAAAAAACATTGCTGCTGTGCTCATTTATTGATAATATTTCAGTTTAATCTGTTCAGTGCTTTATTTTTCAGTCGGTCAAGAAATCATATTTTATTTGTTGCAGTATGGGTTCACAATATCATAAAAACCTGGGATTGTATTGTTATTGTTAAAACTTGCACTCACAAGATTATTCGACACATTTGTGCACAAATCAGGATGGCATTCATGTGGATAATGAGCAAATTTTTTGGGGTTGCGATTTTGTCACAAAGTGTCTTATTGTTGTCTCGGTTACATTTGGATGTATTCCCCTTTTTTTGTTTGTCTCCAATAAGTTGCAAATTGGTTTCATAGTTTGACAATTTTCCCAAAAGTCGTCTCACATTTCTTGAACTTTCTGACTCAAGAAATTAATTTGTGAAGGGCTTCACATCTCTGTGACAATTCTGGAAGAAGATCCAACGAGATACTGGCTTAACATTTCACTAATAAAAACAGTGAAATTGATCTGTTCTGTACCAGGATCAAGGATCAAATGTAACCAGAGGTGGAATGAGTACTGAAAATTTGTACTCAAGTTTAAGTACTGTTACTACTTAAATAGTACTCAATTACAAGTAAAAGTACTGGTGTTATAAAAATACATGAGTAAAAGTACAAAGTCCTCTTCTCAAAAACTACTCAGCATATTAATTACTTTTTAACCAATCGATGTTTTATTGTGTTGTCAATAGAAGACAATCAGTATTTACTGTAAATAACAGCGACATTCAAAGCTCATTTCTCAGACGCTCAGAAGCTCCGTCTTATTTTAGTACCAGTTAAACCGATGGCAGTGACAATATCGAAGATCTTTGCACTTAGACAAACTTATAACCCACACATACAAACAATAAAACAGCAATATCATACAGGTAGATGTAAAACCTCATATCCCACAATATGTTTTTGCGATTAGATGAAGTCTTGTAAGATGCTGTCACCGTAGAGATAAAATAAAGTTTGCATCTGGACTCTGTCTCCTTTCCACCCTCTGTACATGAAACATTCCTCCAGGTACGTCCACGGGTGCTCGTCCTCAGCCGTTAACTCGTCATTTTCTCTCTTCACAGTGTTGTCCTCTGTCTCCATTTTGGCTTTTTCTCCAAATCTTCAGTCCATAAATCTACTCTACTCTACTCTACTCGACTCGACTCGACTCGACTCGACTCGACTCGACTCTACTCTACTCTACTCCACAGAGTTGTCCTTTGCTTACATCATAGGCAATTGGCACGTTTGTGATCTGAGAGCCTTATTGGCTACAAAGATGCAGATGAACGGTCTGAATATTAATTCAAATTGCAGCCGTGCTCAGTAGCGGCTTCTGATTTTAAAAGTAGCAAAGTAGATTACATGGTCTAAATTGTTCTTAAGTCTGAGTAAAATTACACACTTGAAATAAATGCTCTTAAACGTACAAGTACCCAAAAATCTTCTTATTTACAGTAATGTGAATATTTGTAATGTGTTACTTCCACCCCTGAATGTAACCACACATGTACAAAAGCACACAACAGATTTCAGCATGTCATTATTAAAATCCCTCCTGGCTGCTTCCGTACAAGTAGCAACCATTTGGTGCTGATCAAATGTACATAATCAATTGATCACCAGGACGAGTGACCACATCTGTTAAAGCAGGTATTTAAGCAGTTGGTCTGGAGCTTACAGGTGTGTGTAACATATTCTATAAATGCAAATATATCAATATAAAGCAAATAAAAGTCTATTTTAAACAAGTACATAAAATAAATTCAGTAAACGGCGTTATTTCCAAAAATTGGGTAAAAGCTGAATTTAAAAAAAGAAAACCTAAATTAACCAAAAATCCCTTCATAATTAAAAAAAAAGATAAATAGTAAAGTCTAAAAAAGTTAAATCTGGTCCTCTGGACATTCAAAAAAGCCCAAAACAAAGCAAAACAACAAAAAATGTAGAAACGTTTCGTCTCTCGTCCGAGAGACTTCTTCAGTCTGAGGTGCTGTATTCAGCTCAGTCTCTTAAATAGCACCTTCTCAGAGTGGATCAACCAGTTTTGCTGCTGACAACCAAAACCAGCTGATCACATTCTCAAGAAGGACCATCAGCCTAACAATGGATCATTAGCACACTGATGGCTGTTTACTATTCAAAGGGGGTTGAGTGATACCAGCAATCACAGCATTGTAAGAGGGGGACAATTGAACACGTAGGCCTCCACCCCTGTTTAATGATGGACAGTTTCTTTTCACAAAGATGGCCTCCTTTACTCCTCTCTCAAACCATCGTTCCTCTCTATCCAGGATGTGCACATCTTCATCCCTGAAAGAGTGACCGCTGGCCTGGAGATGAGTGTAGACCGCAGAGTCCTGGCCTGATGATGTTGATCTTCTGTGCTGGGCCATCCTTTTGGCCAGTGGCTGTTTTGTTTCCCCGATGTAAGACTGATCACAGCCCTCCTGACACTGAACAGCATACACAACATTACTCTGTTTGTGCATCGGGACTGGATCTTTGGGATGAACCAGTCTTTGCCGTAATGTATTTTGGGGTTTAAAAGCCACTGGGACGTTATGTTTAGAAAATAAACGTCTCAGT
>NC_056501.1:25041995-25049337 GCF_014905685.2 Nematolebias whitei | reverse complement strand
TCAGTTTCTCTGATACTCCCTCAACATATGGAATGACCACTGGTCTGGGTCTGGGTTCCTCCTTTTCACCTGTTGGCTGACTGGAGTCCTGTTTGGGTTTCTTCTCTGCTTTCAGGAAGGCCCAGTTAGGATATCCACATTGCTCTAGAGCCTGTCTTGTGTGGGATTTCTCCTTCTGCCTGGCTCCTGAGCTAGTGGGGACGCTGTCTGCTCTGTGATACAGAGTCCTGATGACTCCTAACTTGTGCTCCAAAGGGTGATGGGAGTCAAACTGCAAATACTGGTCTGTGTGTGTGGGTTTGCGGTACACCTCGATTTGCAAATGTCCTCTATCAGAGACTGAGACCTCACAGTCCAAGAAAGCCAACTTGCCATTTTTTACATCTTCTCGTGTGAACTTGATGTATTTATCCACAGAGTTGATGTGGTCAGTAAAATGTTGGACTTCCTGAGATTTAATTTTAACCCAGGTGTCGTCAACATACCTGAACCAATGACTTGGTGGTGTCCCTGAAAAGGACGTCAAGGCTCTCTTTATCTACCTCCTCCATGTACAGGTTGGCAACAATAGGAGAAACTGGAGACCCCATAGCACACCCATGTTTCTGCCTATAATATTGCTCCCCATATGTGAAGTAGGTTGACTGCAGGCACAGTTTCAAGAGTTGACACAGTTGTTCTGTGGAAAGCGTGGTCCTGCTGCTCAGAGTGGTGTCTGATTTTAATTTTAAACTGACCACCTCTACTGCATCATCAACAGGAATGCACGTAAAGAGTGATGTGACATCAAAAGAGACCATTGTTTCATCAGTCTCCATGATGACATCCCTCACCTTATCCACAAAGTCCATGGTGTTCTGTATGTGGTGTTCTGAGCTGCCAACTAAAGGGATGAGTACAGACGCCAGATATTTGGAAACATTGTAAGTGACAGAGTTAATCATGCTAACAATAGGTCTTAAAGGTACACCTTGTTTGTGGATTTTAGGTAAACCATACAGACTAGGTGTGGCCTCCCCTGGGTACAGTCTGTGGTACAGAAAACGGTCAATAGTGTAGATGAACATATGCATGAGATATATTCATAAATTAAACGGATTCTTTCATTTTTCTGGACCGTATATAATGTGCATTGAATTTAGAAATGTAACGTGAGACGTTAATTATCTTTGACTCACCAAACGACAGCGGGTCATTTATTAACAGAATCAAAGTTTAACACATCACACATTTACATTAATTGGCAAAATATGGAAAATAACAACATGGCTAATTTTAGCAAGCTGTACAATTTTGATTGACCACACGGCGGTGGATGAGAACTTTACACAGACATTTCTAAAATATCTGGAATGATTTCTACCTGATAGAAGAATTTTAAAGATGGAAAGAGGAAGTTTAGAGGGAGAAAAGATGGATGAGGGGGTTTGTTTGTGTCAGCATTCAGAACGGCACTCTCCGGGTTTTTCTCAGCTTCTTTCCCCAGTACACTTAGGTGGTATAAATCGACTCTTTGCCTGGAGATGTCTCCACTGGTACGAAAGTCCATTCAACGCACCCTTTCAGCGTCTCCGTAGGAACAGCTGTGAATCGTCCGAAGTAGTGACGGTATTCCGTCCGACACAGGTTCACCTCACGAGTGGACTTCACATGAGTGGAGTCCGTCAGAGTTCCACCCAGAGGTGGAAGATGTTATAATCCCATAAGACTCGGAAGAGCTCTGTGGTCATGTCAGGATCTTCCTGTTTCCCAGCACGGGAGCTGCAACGACTCCAAACTCGACTCTCGACCCGACTGGAAACTCCACACGACCCTCGACACTGGTTTGAACTAGGAAGTACCGACATTTTAAAGAGCTCTATTTCCGGTTCATTTGGGAGTTTCTGATTGGTCAATATCGACCAGACAGGGGTGTGTTTCGTGACGTAAGAGGTCACTAGGAGTCAGAAAACAGCAAGAATGTTATGGAACAGATTGAAAATGTTTTTCAGACAGACGAGAGAAATGTTTGGACGAGTTGGCGGAAAACAGGTGCCAACAGGTGCCAGCTTCTCTATTTACGTCTGAGAGGATGTAAAAACAAGACAGTTCGTTCCAACACTTGTCTGCATTTGAGTCCAACCTTGGACCAACTTACCCTGCTCATTCAAAGACAGAAAATCAGAAAATGCATAATTACTCTGTAACAGACCTTAACATGAATTCTAACTTTGCATGAGGATTTAAAAATCATTGTTACTGTTTCACAGTTAATTAAAAATGATTAGTTCACTGCAGCATCTAAAATGGTTTGAACTAAAACACTTTGATTATCAAACATTTGTAAAATAGTAATGATAATAAAAAAGAGAGTGTTCTTTCACTTGAATTTTCAAGAAAGAAAGTCTCAGGATGGGTCAACCTGTATTTCTGGATTCAAATCAATGAAAAGACAGCTTCTGTCCCATATGGTCCTTAAGGTCAAAGTTTTTGACATCAGGCCTAGTTCACTACAATAGCCTTGTCCTGCTCCAAATTTTTCAGGCAATCTATTAACTTCTTCTTGTAGTCACTTCCTGGATCTCTTTTCAGAGGTTCATAAGTGGTTAAGTCACTAAGGAGTGTCATAACTTTCTCATGATAGTCTTTCTGGTTCAAAATCACTGTGCACCTTCCTTTGTCTGCTGGGAGGATGATGATGTTCTTGTCCTTGCTGAGAGTGGTGAGTGCGTCCCTCTCCTCTCTGCTGATGTTGGAAAGTGGTGGTTTGGCATTGCTGAGGCAGGCTGAAAATTGGTTCTTGAGTTGTTCTGCTTCAAACTCTGTAACACTCTTTTGTTGTGGATGGATGATTTTGCATAATTGACTGATTTTAACTGAACTGAAATATGCAATATCTTTAGTAATTGGCTTTGTAATCTGCAACACACTGATGAGCGTCATGTCTGGAATATAATTTTCTTTTATCACGAACTGACTAGATTTAAACCCAGAATAAGCAAACTGACAGAGAGGACCCAACGCTTGATTGAAAAGGTAAGTACAGTTTACTGTGAAGTTGAGATATTTATGTTACACAGGGGAATTATCGTCAAGGACAGGAAGGTCAGGTAAAGATGGGGATCCATGGAGCAGAGTTTTCAATAATTACTTTTGCCAGTTTGTCTTACAGAGCTTGGAGCTTGGAGCAGCTTTGAAGAGGAGCGAGGAGATTCTAGAGGAGTGGAGTACAGGTGAGTGATCGTAGGAGTGAGGCAGGGTGGACACCAGGAGAGCAGCTTTAGGGTCGACAGGTGGGACTGATCTCAGGCTGTTCCGAGGACTCAAGAGGTAAGTGGTTCCAGACAGACTCAAGGAGACCCGAGGAAGGTGAATATTCACTGGCGTGTAAAAACCAACGGAGCAGGTCTTGACTTAAACGCAAAGAAAATCACAGGTTAGTATTCTCAAGGACTTAAGTTACTTGTAATGACTGTCACAAAGTACCCAAGGGCTTCAATGATCCAACATTGAACTTCTGTCCTGCTTTAGTACAGTAGTCCTCCATCAGAGCAGGATCAGGAACAGGTGTGATGGTGTTGGCTCCGCCCAGCCACGCAGGAGCTGCAGAAGCCAGGTAAGGCACAAATCACCCAGAATCTGCACTTCTTTAGTCAAGTTGTAATTCATTCATTCATTCAAACCTTTATTTAAACAGATAAATCAGCCTTGAAGACTCTTTGACAAGTGAAACCTGTTTAGACAGACATTTTGTTTTGCTAATATTTAATATTTAATTAGCAGTTGCTTTATTTGTGTACTTTTGCATACACAAACTCTTTGCACTTCTCTATATTTGTGTTTTAGGAGGAATGAATAGGTCAAATATAAACAAATAATACAATATTTAATGCATATATTGTATTAAGATAATGCAAACTAACAAACATTATTTTAATTTTCTTTGAGGTTATTAATGCATCCATCCATTCATCCATCCATCCATTCATCCATCCATCCATTCATCCATCCATCCATCCATCCATCTACAAAACAGTAAAATATTGATCTGACAAATTGCCAGTATACTACATTTTTAACTTTATCAAATTTAAACACATTTTGATGTAAAAAAACATAAAATGTTTCTTTCAACACTTACAGTATTAACTATTAATTGACTGCTGCAGTATGCTCTAATGTATTTTTAAAAAATACATTCAATTTTAATTAGATGTTTTACAAAGTGTCATGCTGTGCTGTGATTGACAATGTGATGACCTGTGAGTGAGTTGGGAGGCTGTGTAGGCAGATCCAATTATTTTGTGTGGTCGTTCACATAGTACTGTATTTTAAATGGGACCAGTGTCAGACACCAACGAGAGCTCTTTATGGTCCTGAAGCGACCCGCATGCACAGATGAAGATGTGACGTGTCGATAGAAGTAAATATGGATGCTAAACGTTAGCATGTGCATCAATTCTGAAATGTTGTTTAATCATAAGTAATTATATTATGATCTGAAATGGCATACGATCAATACTTGGATCAATCTGTATGTCCCTACCTCACAGATGTAAAAGTCAGAAAAAATGAGGTCACTATGAAAAACACTGGACATGTATCTGATTTAGTAGCACATATGAAAAGACATGGGTCAGATCTTATTTGTCATGTAGGCGAGGCCTCAATTTGTGTATCTGACTGTTTTGAAATTAAAGAATCTATTAAATTTGCTGGATTTTATTAAATATTACAATTAAACTCAAGTAATGTTTTAGTTCTGTTTAATCAATAGTTGTATGTTAATTGATACTATTTGCTTTATCAGCTGATCTCTGTTAACATTCCTATTTTACATCCAGAAACAAAAACTATCGTTTGGAATTGAATAGTTGTTGCCAGATATTGTTTTTAGTGCACAACCCAGAAACAATCATCAATCACATTCAACAGTTACCATCTAAATATTTTTATTTTATTTGAAATTTGCTGATTCTATATACTGTATTATTACTATATTATCGCAATGAAAAGTTAAAACTTGCCTTTAAAGATGTTTTTAGTTCAGGACAAAACTGAACAAAAGTAAATGATGATATAATGTCATATGATTGAAAAAAACAACAACATTTTAAAATAGCCAATTTTTGAATCCTGTCCAAACTTGTGAATATACACTTTGTGGTCTTGAGCTTTGGGAGTTTTTGCCAGGGCTCAGAATGATCGCAGCTTTGAATAACTTCATTTGTTTCACAATAAATTTGGTATCTGGATCCTTGATGCATTCACCCAAAACACATTTATCATTTAGGAATTTTAAATTCCTGACCTCTTTTTTTTTTTGTGCCAACATCAAGTGGCAGCAATAGACAACAGCTTGGTTAGACTGAATTAAGCCTGGAGTAAAATACCACAGGAGGTCAATAAATACACTATTGCTTTCCACATTGCACTGGACCAGAAGTAAATGAAAGATGCTTTTAAAACCCTTCACCCCTTGGCAGTGGGAGTGCCTGCAGCAAATGATGGAGCTATGAATAGCGCCAGCTATTCTTACTGCATTTTAATTCTTCTTCATGTCTCGAATGGAAACCTTGTTTGCAGCAACAGACCCTGGTTACAACTCGCTAAATATTTCCTGAAGGACACAGAGTGGTTCAGCCAAACAACAGGTGTGGCGTGTAACGGGCTTGAAATAGACGACTGTTGACAGCAGCAAAAGACACAAACTGGGATTTAAAAGACATAAAAAAAGTTGCAGGAAGGTCAGAGGTCAAGATCCAAAAGTAAGAATAACCTTGCACTGACCATGCCAAATAAAAGACTCATCTTAGAGAGCGTGCAATGCATCAAGTTTTAGAACAGATTTGATTAAAATGCATCCTTTAATTTTCTTGTGCAGTTGGTGGAGCTGCCACCTCCCAGTGAAAAGGGTGCTGGATTGAATCTTGACTGGGACCTTTCTGGAGTTTGTATGTTCTCTTCTTGCATGTGTGGGTTTCCTCCCACAGAACAAAAGCATGCATGTTAGGCTGATTGGTAACTCTAAATTGTTCCTAGATGTAAGATTATGAATGTTCTTTATGTGTCTCTGTGATGGACTTGCGACCTGTCCGACCCGCCTCTCGCTCATTGACTGCTGCATATAGGCACCAGTGACCCCCGCAACCCAAAAAAGCTGGATGGATTAAACTTATGGACTTTAAATGCACACCAATAAGCATTCATACTGCATTTTTGCAGATAATTAAATTTTTCTACTTCATGTTCATGTTCTACTTTTGTTTTCCAATAAAATATAAATGAAGTTGGGATTGTTTTTTGGTATACTAGCAGATGAGCAGTCTGTGATAAGAGGCCACTGTTTGTTTTCCAATTGATCCTAGTTCTAAGAATTGCTGTGACTTCTGTTCTCATGGGAGTCTTTATGTTTTTCAGAGATCTGGTTTATTTGCATTTCCAACACAGAAATACTTCCTGTTCATATTTCATTTATGTAAGCATTCAAGATAATTAGATAAATGGAAAAAGAACAAAAAATACAGATTATATATCCATCCATCCATTATCTTTACCCGCTTATTCCATTTTGGGTCACGGGGGTCACTGGTGCCCATGTCCAGCAATCACTGTGCGAGGGGCGGGGTACACCCTGGACAGGTCGCAAGTCCATCACAGGGACACATAGAGACAAACGAGACAAACAAACATTTAATCTCTCACTCACACCTAGAGACATTTTAGAGTTACCAATCAGCCTAACATGCATGTTTTTGGTCTGTGGGAGGAAACCAGAGTACCCGGAGAAAACCCACGCATGCACGGAGAGAACATGCAAACTCCACCCAGAAAGGCCATCGGACCGGGGTTTGAAGCAAGGACCTGCTCGCTGACAGGCAGCTGCTCTACCAGTTGCACCACCGTGCTGCCCCTCAGATTATATATACATATGTATACTGTATATATATATATATATATATATATATATATATACATGTATATTTATGTATGTATATATACATAAATACATACATACATATATATATACACATCCATCCATCCATCCATTATCTTTACCCGCTTATTCCATTTTGGGTCACGGGGGTCGCTGGTGCCCATGTCCAGCAATCACTGTGCGAGGGGCGGGGTACACCCTGGACGGGTCGCAAGTCCATCACAGGGACACATAGAGACAAACGAGACAAACAACCGTTCACTCTCTCACTCACACCTAGGGACAATTTAGAGTTACCAATCAGCCTAACATGCATGTTTTTGGTCTGTGGGAGGAAACTGGAGTACCCGGAAAAAACTCACGCATGCACGGAGAGAAGATGCAAACTCCACCCAGAAAGGCCCCTGGACCGGGGTTTGAACCAGG
>NC_056501.1:25038191-25041895 GCF_014905685.2 Nematolebias whitei | reverse complement strand
CAGTTTTCTCCGCAGGGTGTCTGGGCTCTCCCTTAGAGACAGGGTGAGAAGCTCGATCATCCAGGAGGGACTCAGAGTAGAGCCGCTGCTTCTCCACGTCGAGAGGAGCCAGTTGAGGTGGCTTGGGCATCTGTTTAGGATGCCTTCTGGACGCCTCCCTGGTGAGGTGTTCCGGACACGTCCCACCGGAAGGAGGCCCAGAGGAAGACCCAGGACATGCTGGAGGGACTACGTTTCTCGGCTGACCTGGGAACGCCTCGGGATACCCCTGGAAGAGCTGGCCCAAGTGGCTGGGGAGAGGGAAGTCTGGGCCTCCCTACTTAGGCTGCTACCCCCGCGACCCGACCCCTGATAAGCGGAAGAAAATGGATGGATGGATGGATGTTTTAAAGTATTTGGAAATATATTATTGTATTTCTCTTTTACAATGTATTTATAAATAAAGATTTTTTTAAAATAAAAGTTACAGCAACAAAAGTTATAGCTCCCATCTTCTGAATGAGCTGAATGTGAAATGAAATACCAAAAAAATTTAAAAAAGATTTAAATTAAAAAAGAAAAGCTTAAGGTATGCAGAGGAAGTTGGATTTTATTTTATTTTATTTATTTTATTAAAAAAAATAAGAAAACAGTAGCATAAGAATGTTATTTCAGGAACACAAACAAGAAACCAAATTTACACCCCAATTAAAAACAGGACTATAACAGAGAGAATTGATATGTAAAATTATTTTTCTTTTTTCTTTTCTTTTTTACCTCAACAGTCTTGAAGATGTGACTAAAAGACCCCCCACCCCCCTTGGAATTATGTTGGAGAGATGAAGAAGGCTATACTTTAAGGGGTAGTGCAGTTCTTTTGACGAGGGGGTTCTGTAGAAAGGTTATGAACAATATTATCTTATCTGTTGAGCTTTTTGAACAACACTTACTGTACTTCACTGTCCATCACAGATAATCTGTGCAGAATAAGACAAGCAGAGTGCAGCTGTGATCAGAAAACGCCAGATGACATTCTCCAAGCTGCCTTCGCTCAGCTCGTTTGCTGACATCATACTACAACTAGTGTCCAAACATTCAGTGCATGCACCACTCCTCAGGGAGCATCCAAAGAAATGTCCAGGTTTCAAATGCAGTATTAGCGCAGGTCACACCTGTTGCTATCACATGTGAAACATGGAGTAAACACGCCTTCAACACTCTGCTGCATCATTATCGAGAAGTTTACATTTGGACGAGTGTTAATACTTTCCATCTTTTGTCATGAGCTCATAAGAAAGAAAATAAATAATAAAATATTTATTTTGGCAGTTATGGTTCAGTGAAGGAATCCTTTCATTTACACAGTCTGTTTCTGTGATAGTGAGCCCTCTAGTGGTAGAATTTGTGCATTACAGGGGCAGTACCCAATGATTTCTCATCTTAACAGCAGTCTGTCTATTATCATTATTCAAATATAGAAAACTTGATCAAAAAACAAAACTGTCTTTAAATCACAACATATTTCATCAGAGACACTCCAGAACTTTTTCTGGTGATAATTTTAGATAGAAAAAGCTACTAGAGGACAAAAAAGAGGCAGACACATACTTTGTATATGAGAGGCTGCTTCCAAAACCTCAGCAACAACAACAACAACAAAAAACTTGTTTGTTTTATTTTCTTCTAGATTATTTTGGTTTTCGATCAGTGACTTCCTTGTCTCTCCTCACAACCATGTTGCTTTTTTCTCATCAACCCGCAGGGGCCTGGGAAAGTTACGACACGGCCTCTGGGAACCACACTTTGCGCTCCATGCAGCGGCATTTGAGTGACAGGCATTTCCTTCATGACTAAAAGCAGCAATAACAACATTAAAAAAGTAAAATGAGGTAAAACAGCTCCTAAGTGATTTTTTTTGCTGTAACAACAGCTGCTATTAAACTTCCTGTATTGCATGTAAATATACAGTTTATAATTTATTGTCACATTTATTCTTTTTTTTTTTAGCCTATCTAGTTTCACTTGTGTCTGCTTATTTGCAATATAATGTTATTATTGTTGTTTATGTAGCTTTTTCTAAACTGGACATTTCCTCTAGTTGTGGTCAAACACATATCTGTGAGAATAAATAAAAGAATAAATAATAATCTTACCCAGTGTGCTGGATGTTTCTTTGCTGGACACAGGCAGATTGCACAAACCAGCAGAAAAATCACACTTACAGGACTGATTACATCCCATGGTGCTTGTTGTGGAAAAATCTAAGTACAAAATTTAAATATGGGTTTACTCTGATCGTCCTGACCCTTCTAGCTGTTACGATCTGAATCAAAGTGTTTGAGTAGTTAAAAATAAAAAAATCCCGCCTGAAATTTGAAGACCTGTAAACAAAAGCATGTGGCTGCTGTTATCTGCTCCGTTTGTCCAATGAAGTCCAGCCTCATGGTGGGGGACAGACGGCACGTGTTGGAGGTGTGTGTGTGTGTGTGTGTGTGTGTGTGTGTGTGTGTGTGTGTGTGGTGGGGTGTGCACGGTTAATAAGCAACAAGAACCGTTGAATTTTCACAGGTGAGCGAGGCCACTCAGGCTGCGGCCCATAAAGTGGTTTCTCAGAATGAGAGGGGCAAGTGGGTGAACACGATGCCTGGTCCCTCAGAGGTGAGAGTGACTCAGGAGCTTTAATGTTTGGAGAGAAAAAGACCTTCATGTGATTCTAATGCAGTCAGCAAGTTTAAGGATCAAAGCAGGATTTGGATGGGGTTTATTGTGATTTCATCACTCGCTTCTGTTAACCACGTGTGTTAACTTGCAAAAAACAAATACAAGACTGTGTAAAGTGACTTGTTTAGTGACCTAATACCTGTCTGTCTGTCTGTCTGTCTGTCTGTCTGTCTGTCTGTCTGTCTGTCTGTCTCTTTAAAGGTATAGAAAAAAAAATCTGAAAAAAAACACTAAATTTTAGAATGTTTTCTGTACAAATATATGGAGCCTGTCTGGTGACAGTCCATCCATTATCTTTACTCACTTCTTCCTTTTTGGGTCATCACCGGTGCCCAGCAGTCACTGTGCGAGAGGTGGGGGACACACTGGACAGGTCTCAAGTCCATCACAGGGACACATAGAGACAAACAACCATTCACTCTCACTCAGCTAATGACAATTTAGAGTTACCAATCAGCCTAACATGCATGTTTTTGGTCTGTGAGAGGAAACTGGAGTACCCGCAGAAAACCCACACATACACGGAGAGAACATGCAAAGTCCACGTAAGGTCCCGGGCCGGGATTCGATCCTAGCAACTGTTAAAATTTTAACAAAATGCATGGCCACACATTATTATCTTGTGGCCACAAAATAGTATTGTGTGGGCACAAGATTATTCAGCGGTATGGTTGCGCTCTTTAAAATTAATGTGATAAAGGGTATACCGGTAATTAACTGAAAAATACCAAAACAAAGTAGCTGAAAAAGCTTTAACAACTCTGTTTAGTAGGGAAAAAAAACGCTGAAAGGAGCATAAAAAGTTTAAATTGCCAGAGAGAAGTAAAAAAAAAAAAAAATTTTAAAAAGCTGAAATTGACAGAATCTGAAATGAGCAGGAAAAAAAGGCAGAAAGTACTGTAGAAAGGTCTCTTTTGAAAATTGAGCGGCCAAGTCAAAATCTAAGATGGCCACCGCTATATATATATATATATATATATATATATATATATATATATATATAT
>NC_056501.1:25028431-25038181 GCF_014905685.2 Nematolebias whitei | reverse complement strand
TATATATATATATATATATATATATATATATATATATATATATATATGTGTGTGTGTGTAGTAGTCCCTCGCTACTTCGAGGTTCATTTTTCACAAACTCGCTCTTTCGCGGTCTTTCAGAGTCAGTCAGAGATTCTTTATTGTCATTCACACCACATGTGATACATGTGGTGGAACAAGATTATGTACACAGGGTCCCAGTTACATCCAACAATAAAATGTAAAGAAAAAAGTAATAATATCTAAGATAAGAACTAAGAAAAACGTTGACTAAAAATACACTAAGCACTAATAGCATAAAAACATTACGCTGAACAGCAGCACGAACATGAGTCTGTGTGAGCAGATGAGCACGCATGAACGCAGTAACATGAAACAGATCAGCAGCAACATGAAACAGATCAGCAGCAACATGATGTGATTTTTCAACAGTGATTATCCTGGTTAGAGATTCATGAGTCTAACAGCCTCAGGGTAGAAGCTGTTCCTCAGTCTAGTGGTTCTACACGTAATGCTCCTTTCGTTTCAAAGTAAGATTGGACATGACGCACAACTGGCTGATTGATGGATGAGTCGCACGATCGGCATGTTTTTTTTTTAATTTAAAATAAATCATTGTAAATTATTTAGCACCTGCTACACCTGTGTGCAGCCCACAGCTGCAGGGAGAAACTCCCTCCTGCAGCATGAGATGGCAGAGAGCTGAAATCATGACATCCTGTGCTCTTTTAGAGCGTTTAGAGTTCAGAAACATAGAATATTGCAAGATTGTGGGAAGTGTTTAAAATGTCTATATACTGTATATATATATATATATATATATATATATATATATATAAACTACTACGTACTACTAGTACGACTATTACTTGGCGGTTTTTCACTTATCACACGTGGGGGGGGGCTGAGAATGGAAACCCTACGATAAACGAGGGACTACTGTATTCCTACTTCACTGTTTTTCACTTATCGTGGGGAGCAGGGTATGGATCCCCTGCGATCAACAAGGGACTATATATACTGTATATTTAAACCACGCCATCATTTGAGGAAACTTTACTTTCTAGTTTTTATATTGATTAAAAGTATAGTTTTCTCAAATGACAAGGTCTCTACGGGTGGCTGGATATTAATCTACGGTGGCCAAGGCCACCAATCGCCACCCCCTGGCACCATTGCACCTGGTGGTGGATAAAATTGCTCCCTCACCCGCCAAGATCCATCACTCTGCGCCGCCTCAGACAATCAAAAATATATTAAAATAAAAAACCTATATCTGTTCTTCTCCACAGTGTAACGCCTACCTACTTGAATATCCTTCATGAAAAACGTTGGTTACGTACTGTAACCCCAGATTCTATGAGTATAAGCTTCGCCCTTTAAGGCCTTCGCTTTAGTGGGTAAAGGGCGAAGCCGATGTGGTCCTCGCCTCACTGGGTCCATTCGAACACAGTAAGAAGCGGAAGCTTGCCCAAAAAACGTCTTGTCACTCAGCTCCCCGTGTGCATAACTACGCATCGCGTAATTATGTGCCATGCACAGACGCATGTTGTGTAGCTATGCGTTCTGACAAAGCATGAATACCCCGGAAAACTTTCAACGGGAAGAAGAAGTTGAAAAGAGGGGGGGGGGGCATGAACCAACTGGTTCATGGCTGAACAGTATAAACAGATTAATGTCCATGAATTGATTATTGATCAAATGAACTGATTGGTAACAATAGTCATGAACTGATTAGTGACAATAAAACCAAATCACAGACACGACTGTGACTGATAACAACATCTCACACTGTAATGCATGCAGACAGAAGTGAGCTTAAACAGAGTTCCATGAGAACAATAATATTCATTCTGTTAGAGCACTAAGGACAGAATGTGTCATGGAACGAGCCGTTACATCACGTAGGTAAAAGCGAATAAATGAGCAGGGTGTTGACCATGCAGCCGCAGTGCAAATGTCCTGCATTGACATACCATTATGCAGAGCAGTCGAAGATGCGATACCCCTGGTCGAGTGTGCTTAGAGGTTGACAGGAGGCCCCAAATCTGATGCTCTGTAGGCTTCAGAAAAGGCCTCACACAGCCAGTGTGACAAGCGCTGGATGGATAACGGCGACCTGCAGAAGCATCTCTATAATGCACAAACAATTGTTGAGTTTGAAACGCATTGCAGCTGTGCGCGTTATGTAACACGTCAACGCCCGCACCGGGCAGAGAAGATGAAAAGATGCTTCTTCTTCTGATCTGTGGGGGGGAGGGAAGAATCCCTCCAACGATATCTGTCTCGATTTAAAAGAGCTCGTGATGCTTTTAGGCATAAAGGCTGGGTTGGTCTTAAATCAGCTGAACTACCGTCAGCCTGGATTCTGAGACATGACGGAGCGGCAGAGAGGGCCGATAAATCACTCACCCTCTTAGCGGATGTAAAACCAGCAGCAGGGCTGTTTAAAGAGACAAAAATTTAAGTGAAACCTGATCCAGAGGCTCAATTGGAGCTTTGATCATGGCTCGCAGGACCAGCGTTAAATCCCACTGTGGAGCAAGTGGACGTGAAGCAGGCCTGTGTTTCTGAACATCTTTTAGAAAGAACGCTTCATCAGCGGGTGATTAAAAGCTGTTCTGTCTCCGAACCTTCGTGGCAGGAATAGATGACTGCAACGTACGTAAAAGCGTACTGAAAACCAACTCCCTATCCATCAGCTGTTGTAGAAAAACAACACGCCGCCTAAAAGGCATGAGGTGGCCTCTAAACCTTCTCTGTACACCAGCGCTGCAAAGCCGTCCCCTTTGATGTGTACAGAACTGTGGTAGATGCAGCACGTGAATCTTGAATTGTGCACATTATCTCCTGAGGGAGACCCATCCTCTAAGTGGGACTGCTCAACGGTCAGACCCACAGGTGTTGACCTATTTCTGGTTAACTCTTGGTCGCTCCTCCTGCCTGAAGGAGAGCATCCTCCCTCCACGGCAGTTCCATGGCGACCCGACAACAGACGTTGCAGGCCTGGGAACCATGGTGCGTTCACACGCCGGGAGCCACCAGGAGAGCTGTCAATCCCTCCTCCTGAACTCGGTTCAGGAACCGTAAAGAAACAAGGGAGGTGGGGGGAAAGAAACGCGTATAAAAGCGTTTTGGGCCACCGGCTGTGAGCAATTGCATCCCCCCCCCAGCGATGGATTGTCTCGTGGGCTCAGGGAAAAAACCATAGTTGACACTGAGCGTTCTTCTCGCGTCGCAAACAGGTCCACAGCTGCTTTGCCAACTTCTGCTGCGTCTGAAAACATCAGATCTGGATGGAGGGTCTGGTCCACGTGACGTGGGCCGCCCCTGGACGTCATATCTGCCCCTCTGTTCAGAACACCGGATATGTAAAAACGCTCTAATAGAGAGCAGGTTTGATGAACCCAACTCAGTAGCTTCCACGCAATGTGAAACATCTGGGCTGAACGCACACCCCCCTGGCGGTTTATGTACGCGGCAGTCACCATGTTGTCTGTGTGAATCAACACGTGTTGATTCTGTAGCACAGGAGCAAAGTGTTGAATCATATTCAGCACTGTGCGACACTCCAAAAACATTGATGTGGGCTGATGTGCGGTGGGACCCCAGCGCCCCTACTGCTTGAGATAGGCATGTCCCCCCCCCAACCTGACAGAGACGCGTCCGTGAAGACTGACACGTATGACGTGGGTCTGCTGACGGGGACTCCCTCTGACAGAGCCAGAGTGCTTCCCCAGTGTCGGAGGTCTGCTCTCACGGAGGGAGGGACAGTGATCATCCGTCTCTTTTGTTTTACTGGATCCACACGCAGACGCGTAAACCACCTCTGGAGGCGTCTCATGTGTAACAAACCCAGCGTGACCACTGTGTGAGCTGATGACATCATTCCCAACAGCTTCATGACGGAGACAGCTGTTACCACTTTGCCAGGTCTTACGTGGCGTAATTGGATTTTAGAGTGTCGATTCTTGTTTGTGATAAACGAGCCGTCATGGTAATTGAGTTTAATACCACTCCCAGATAAACAATTGTCTGGGCCGGGAAAATCGAGCTCTTCTTCCAGTTTATGGCGAAGCCCAGATTTAGCAGGTGTGATGCTAACACCTGAGCCTGTATCAATGCTTCCTGTCTGGAGTGAGACAGGAGCAGCAGGTCGTTCAGGTAAAACAAACTTCTCATCCCTGCTCTGTGCAGTGGATGCAGGACTGTCTCCACACACTTTGAGAACGTACGAGGCACGAGGGAATACCCGAAAGGCAGCCTGTTGTACTGATACTTCATCCCCTGAAAGGCGAAACGCAGAAATTTTCTGTGTTTTGGGATGATCGGTATGTGAAAATAAGCATCTTTTAAATCGATGGAGACAAACCAGTCGTTTTTCTGGATGTTGTCCAACAGCTGTCTGTTCATCAACATGTGAAAAGGTCTGTTCATGACCGCTTTGTTGAAAGCTGACAGATCCAGAATCGGTCTCATCCCTCCGGTCTTTTTGGGGACCAGGAAGTAGCGTGAGTAAAACCCTGTGTTTTCCTCCTCGTTGGGAACTCTTGAGATTACACTTTTTATCAGAAGCTCTTGGACTTCTGCATTTAAGGCTGAGACTTGGTCTGGTGATGACAGGACCGTCTCTATAACTCCTCCGAACGGAGGGGGTCGGGTTGCAAACTGCAGCGTGTAACCCTTGCATAACACTCTGTCCATCCATCTGTCCGGTGAGCATGTTTTTAACCACTCTGCGTGACGTTCGTGGAGTGGACGTACGTTTAAATGATGTGTCGTGTTTTGAACGGATGTCATCCAAAACTCCGCCTCGACCGCCGTCATGCGTCGCGGAAATGTTTTCCGCGTGACCCAAGGCGAGGCTTCCTTGAAAAGGGCTGTTCTGCGCGCGCCCGTGCGCTGTGTCTGGATCGCAGCCCAACCTTCATGTCCGGGCGGGGCGGTGTGTGCTGAGGCGAAGCGTGTGTCAGCTGATGACGTCGAGAGGCTGCACGTTTAACGTCGCTGTGCGAACGTTGAGAGGTGGAGGGCGTGACGTCATCAACGCCGTGCTGTCGAAGTGAAGGTTGTGAGCCTCGCGGGAGCGCACGTTTCCTCTGGAGGGACGTGCGCCGCTCTCGCTGAGGGCGGGGCCCGTCATTGGATTCATTCAGCTGTCTCACGCTTATGCCGCCGTGAGCTGCCGATCGCTGAGACGCGGTGGATGACGGCCACTCGCGTTCATTCAGGAGAGGCGTGTGTTGTTTTCGCTGAGAGCGGGGACCTCCACCGGACCCGGCCTGCGGTCCCACATTTATCCCGATGTGGGCCGGTGAGCGCCGGGCAGCTGTGCGTGCATCATCGACACAGCGCCGTTTGGATGGAAGCTGCTTGCCTCGCTCGGGTGCGCGTTAACACCGTTGGGTGGTGATCGTGCGGGTCTGATTGACAACAAGTTATTTCGCTTACCGTGGTGTCACGTGAGCGTCTGGGCATGTGAAGGAGCGGCGGTGGATTTTAAAAAACCTTTATTTAAGGACACCGGCTCTTTTTATGAGTGGAGGATGTGTGTGTAGCGGCTGTGAGCTCATCCGAGCTTACAGACTGGCTAAAAACAGGCATTTTGATCTTTGAAAATCATTTATTCAATTCCTGTGTCATTTATACACACATCCTCCGCAGACCGTCATTTCTTAAAACTTCTTCCCCGTGAGCCCTGCGGTTTGTTTGCTCCGAGCGCCATCTGCAGGCGATCTCTGGGGAAAACACTGAAGTGCAGGCTGCCGGACTGAGGAGGGGTGGTCTCTGGCGGGCGGGGCTGGTGGTGGAGCTGGGCTAGACGAAGCTGCTGCTGCCGTGGAGCGTCGATGTTTCTGCCTCTGCTCTCGACGATCCCTCCAGCGGGCTGGGGGACGGGATGAGCCGCGCGGCTTGATGAGATGGCGTACAGCTTCCGACGTCTCCTCCGACTGCTTCGAATTCGCCAGCATGGACGTCAAGCTGCTTCCGAACAGCGCGTCCGATGAGATGGGGCCCTCCATCAGGTCTTTGTGCAGCTTTTCCGGCAGCAATGGAGAGTGACGGAGCCAGATGGAACGTTGGATTACCGTCATCCACGCTGCAATCCTCGACAGGCAAACCGTGGAAGCGGCGCACATGTTGAGGATGGCGTCTGCCGATCTACACAGGGAGCTCTTGTCTCCTCCGGCAGGTCTGAGGCCTCCAGCCTTTTCGACATGCTAATGCTAGCAGCGCACGTTGTTGTTAACTGCGGCTGCCTGAAAACACGTCGGTGGGCTCGATTGGAGAGCTTGGTCGCCGTCTGGTTCCTCCGGAGGGACGGGACGCTGCTCCGACCTGGGCAGCTTCGCTCCGGAAGCTTCCACGAGGCTTGGCTCCAGGGGGGGGAACCGAGGAAAAGCGTCAGCTGCCTTACAGAGGGAGTTCTTTGTCTCCAAGGCAGGTCTGCGGCCTTCAGTTCCTTGGACATGCTATATGCTAGCAGCGCACGTTGTTGCTAACTGCGGCTGCCTGGAAACACGTCGGTGAAAAATAACCTTTCCGCCGATCATCCGAACTGGCGGGAAAAGGCGAGGGACGTAGAAAAAAGGGGTCCCTTCATGTCAGCCTCCTCCCGGGTTCCGCCGGGCAACCCCTGAGGGCGCTGTCGGCCGGGAGCGGTGTGATCGCCGATGCGAAACGAGGTGGGATGGGGTGAGCATTCACTCAGCCCCCCTCCACCTACACTACGCTCCCCAGGAGGGAATGAGCAGCGGGGGCTGCAGCTGAGCACACCTTGCCCCGGAGGAACCATCCGGTTCGCCCCAAGGGTCGGCGATAAGAGGAAAAACCACAAGATGGCGTTGTCCAGCGTGTAGTGACCTGTCACTGGGAAATGTTCCCCGACGCTTACCTTGGAATAAGACTGCTGTCATCTTCTCCTCGGGGAGGAGAACTCACCGGACGACCGGAGGTCGACTGCCGGGCCAAGCATCCTTCACAAGGTTGGTCATTTACACAATTTATCTTCTTTGTTCTTCTGACAGTGCTATATTAGCTCGCTGAAGAAAAAATGGGAGCCGATTTCCCGCTCTTAACGTAATTTATACGGACCGGGTGGGGCCCACACAGCAGGTGGGCGTGGACTAATTTTTTTCAGTGCTTATGCTCTGCATAACGGGATAAACCCACTAAAGCGAAGGCCTTAAAGGGCGAAGCTTATACGACATAGAACATTAAGATTTACTTGCTTTCCCTGTTCAAGTCCTGTCCTGAAAAACACTCGTCACACCAAATGCAAACATTCACTATTTAAATCTCAGTGATGGGGGACATCAGCGTATTGCTTGCTGGTGATGTGGTTTTCATTATGCAGGATTTTAATTTTTTGTACTTGTCTGTGTGTATCTTATGAAATGCACCAGAGTGTGTCGAAGAAGAATTTCTTATCTTCCAACCACTGGGTATCCAGTTTAATTCATTTAAACTGAACTCTGTGTTTCTGTGTAGCCTCGAGTCACAACAAGTCATTTATCAAAGACTGTAATTCTATTTTGTACACAATTAACATTCACTATTATCAGCATTTGAAAATGAATCCTGACTGTTTCTAACTGTTTTCAGCGTATTATATAAATAAAGTTGATTATTAACTTTGAATCAAGCAGCCACTTTCCTACAAACCCGCAGTCCCCGCTCCATCAGCTCTGTTACTCATCAATACTGGTCAAAAGTCAACGGTTTGAATCAGAAACGCCCCAGTTCGAACCAGTTTTTATCAAATGGACTTGTGGGGGTGTATTTATTTGATTAAAGTATAAATGTGGCCAGTTGGGGGAGAGATGCGTCGGGGTCATGTTGCTCTGTAAATCAGGCTCAGAAGTATTTTGCTTCTTTTTGCTTGTTGGCAGGGGATTTTCTGTGCTCACCCTAATCTGTTCACATCCTGGTCAGGGTCAAAGGCAGACTTTGGGAACTGGACCACATCAGTTTTCTGCTGATTTAAAATCACTGGAAAACTAAGGCTCAACCTTCTACCGCTTATCTGTGGTCAGGCTGTGGAGGCAACAGGTCCGGCAGAGAAACCCAGATGTCCCGCTCCACAGCAACACTCTCTAGGTCCTCTTGGGTGATCTTGAAATGTTCCCAAGCCAGAAAGAATCTATAATCCCTCCAGCGAGATTGGGGGTCTGCCCTGTGGCCTCTTCTCAGCGTTCAATGCTTGCTCTGCAGGGTATTCCAAGGTTTCTAACAGTAGATGGCGCTAAGACATAATGAACTTGGAAGAAGTCAAAGCACAGAGAGATGTTTGAGTGTGAGGCACCTTCAAGCAGACACAGGTTGACCTTTGGCACCGATAAGGGAAAATATACTGTATCTCCTCTGAGACGTGGGAGGCTGGATTAGGAAGACAAATTATGTTTCTTCATATTTTTCTTTGTCACTTTGGTACGCTTTCTACGTAAAAATAGCGGTACATGCATATATATTTTAAACTCTACGTAAGTGTAGCTCACTTACCATATAAATTATTAATAAACTTTCTATGAATAGTCTCATCCAGGAGGACAAAATCCAGTTTAATTACCGGTTTTCATGATTTATTAAGGTCCAACCTTTAATGATTCAGTGCTGGCTCATCGGTGAATAAGAGTGTAATAATATGTAAAAACTGGCACCACCACTTTAAACTTTAAACTTGTGCAAGCATTAGCAAACATTTTCAAACAATGACATGCTATGAGGGCAGTTTGTAACTGAGTCAAAAATGATGACAAATAAATTGAAAAGCCATTACAGATACGCACATGTGAGCAGAAGCAACACGTTGTGAAATTAGAAGAACTTCTCTATAGAAAACACGCCTTGGTGCTGCTTGAAATTATTTTTTAGACATAAAAAATGAAAGATTTTGACTCTGTTTAGCTCAAGTGGCTCCAAACCTTTCAAAATAAAATGTGTTCAGAGCTGCAAAACCTGCTAGAACTGTGATTATCAACTAGTGACTCATGGGCCAATTTGAGTTTTATCGAAAGGGGGCTTTTCTGGCCGATGTGGGTGACATTATAAAACTAAAAACAAATAATGAATTTAAATATTTATTGATATATTCATATTTAGGACGAAAGAAAAGAGCATATTCATATAAAGAAGGAAAAACTGATGGTTTACAGTAGTCCCTCGTTTATCAAGGGGATCCGTACCCTGAAGCCCCACAATAAGTGAAAAACCATGAAGTAGGAATAGTAGTACAAGTACAAACCAGATTCCAAAAAAGTTGGGACACTAAACAAATTGTGAATAAAAACTGAATGCAATGATGTGGAGGTGCCAACATCTAATATTTTATTCAGAATAGAACACAAATCACAGATCAAAAGTTTAAACTGAGAGAATTTATCATTTTAAGGGAAACATCCGTTTCCAAATTTCATGGCGTCAACAAATCCCAAAAAAGTTGGGACAAGTCCATTTTTACCACTGTGTGGCATCCCCCCTTCTTCTTACAACACTCAACAGACGTCTGGGGACAGAGGAGACCAGTTTCTCAAGTTTAGAAATAGGAATGCTCTCCCATTCATGTCTAATACAGGCCTCTAACTGTTCAATCGTCTTGGGCCTTCTTTGTCGCACCTCCCTCTTTATGATGCGCCAAATGTTCTCTATAGGTGAAAGATCTGGACTGCAGGCTGGCCATTTCAGTACCCGGATCCTTCTCCTACGTAGCCATGATGTTGTGATTGCTGCAGAATGTGGTCTGGCATTATC
>NC_056501.1:25020218-25028331 GCF_014905685.2 Nematolebias whitei | reverse complement strand
TGTGTGTGTGTGTGTGTGTGTGTGTGTGTGTGTGTGTGTGTGTGATGGACTTGCGACTTGTCCAGGGTGTACCCCCGCCCCTCGCACAATGATTGCCGGACATGGGCACCGGTGACCCCCGTGACCCAAAATGGAAGAAGCGGGTAAAAGATAATGGATGGCTGGATAGATGGATGGATGGAAATATAGGGCGTTTAAAATTCTTCTCACACTCTTGCAATATTCAAAAAAAAAATCTAAACTCTAAACGCTCTAAAAGAGCACAGAATGCCATGATTTCAGCTCTCTGCCTCCCGCTGCTCTCTGCCACCTGCCAGTGCGCTCAACCACGCCCACTTCTCCGCTGTAGAGTGGAGATCATGACACGCTACAGGTGAAAGTTTTTTCTGCAGCTGTGAGCTGGTGCAGCAGGTGCTAGATAATTTTAAATCTTTTATTTTAAATAAACAATCCATACCAATCGTGCTGCTCATCCATCAGTCAGCCAATTGTGTGTCATGTCCAATCTTACTTTGAAAAACCATGATAGAGCAATCCAACATTTTTCAGTCAGGTCATCTGGACAGTTTCTTTTCTTTGTGCTGAAACGTTTCGCCTTTGATCCAGAGGGCTTCATCAGTCAAGAAAACACACAACAAACTTGATTCTTCACCCAACAGCTTACTCCAAAGTGGAACAAACCAGTTCTGCTTGTGATAAGATGGTCTCTTTGGGACGCCCCCTCCTCCATTGCCGGCCCTCTTCCTTGTTGACCTGACTGAAAAATGTTGGATTGTATACCTGGATTATTGAGCATGGACTTTGTTGTTCACGATAGAGCAAGTCCGCGGCAAATGAACCGCGAAGACGCGAGGGACTACTGTATATGAATTATGATGAAAATTAAAGCACACCTCTACAGGCCCGTGTGTGTCCTCCTTTTATCAGTGGAAAAATCATATTTATTCATATTCCTCTTTAAAATATAACTTTAAAATGTGCAAAAGAAATTATATCATTTTGTTGAATATGTAATTGTGACTTGTTGAATTTTTTAATTAAAACAAACACTTTTAATTACTTTGACTTAAATTATGTTTTCTCTTTTTTATTGGCATCAAATTGACTCCATATTTCTTCAAGGCTACCTGTCATAAAAACATTTCCAAACAATTTCTGGTGGATAAAAGAGAAAGATCCCACTGCACGGCTGGAATCAAACCAACATGATTCACTCCTTGTGACACCAACAACAAAAAATGCTAAAACTAGCCTTTTCTGTTGTGGGTATAAAAATGCATAAAATCACATTTGATGTTAGTTTTGGTCAAAGGCTGCAAAGAGTTGCAGACGAGTGACTAATGAGTCGAACGTGGTCTCGCAGTCTAGCCTTATGGTCAAATCTCAAACATTTCTTTCTGCTCAGTCGCACGCAATATCACAAGATATTTTGTGACCTGTTAATGCCTGGAAGATGTGGCAGGAATGACTCTCAGCCACTACCACCTCATTTTTTTAGTTCAGTATTTGTCAGACTGACTATTATAACCATTTTTGTGTTTACTAAAGTTAGTTGGCCATTTAGTTAAGAGGCCTTTCTGGGTGGAGTTTGCATGTTCTCTCTGTGCGTGCATGGGTTTTCTCCGGGTACTCCGGTTTCCTCCCACAGACCAAACACATGCAACATGCACGTTAGACTGATTGGTAACTCTAAATTGTTCCTCGGTGTGAGTGAGAGAGTGAATGGTTGTTTGTCTCATTTGTCTCTTTACGTCCCTTTGATGGACTTGAGACCTGTCCAGGGTGTCCCCCGCCTCTCGCACAATGATGGATAGATATGGACACCAGTGAGCCCCGCGACCCGAAAAGGACGAAGTGGGTAAAGGTAATGGATGACTGGATGAATGACTGGATGGTTGGAGGTAGGGACAAATGAACATGTTTGCACACATCCAGGCATTTCAGTGGTAGAGAATAAAAATATATATTTTTACTTATTTTGTTTTATTTCACAAACTTAAATTATTTCTGGAGTTTCCAGTCAAAGTTCCCTTCAATTTTTGTGTATATTGTTTATTAATATAGTTTATGACTCGTTAAGACAATTGCCTGCAGTAATGCATCGAGTCAAGCACCACCATCATCATACCTTGAGGAATCCACCACAGCCTGTAGGTCAGCTCCTGTCAGATTTTGACATCAGCAGATCTCGTCCTTTGGCCCAGGGCTTTTCACCCGCATGCTTTGAGGTTTTTAAATATCACTGCTCTGAGAACCAGAGAACTTTATTCAAATAATCTGATGTTGTCATAACGTTTGAGAACTTTCTTCATCCACGTCCTACATGTTTAATACATCGCATTATTTTACATTATTACTGTTTAGCGTATATCTTACATCCATATATACCGTATTTTTCACTCCATAAGTTACAGTTTTTTGCATAATTTACATGCCCTACTACTTATACGCCGATGGGACTTATTTATGTTTTTTTTCTTCTCATGTTTATAAATAATAATAATAATAATGTCATCACAATGTCAGCACTGTATGTTTCCATACAATGGCGAAATTAGTCTCTGCATTTAACCCATCCACCACCGGGTGGTGCAGTGGGCAGCTATTGAAGGCGCCCCGGGGGCATTTTGGGGATGAGGTGTGCTGCCCAGAGACGCCACGTGATGTGCAGTGACTGGGGATCGAACCTGGGACTTTCAGGTCCCAAGCCGGTTGCCCTGCATCTACACCATCTCGGCCCCCATACACCGTCTCGGCCCCCATAAATCAATTTTTGGCTAAGATATGACTGCTTTCATTTATTCTGACTGAAAATATTGAACACTACCATTTTCAGCTGCTAGATTTTGCTCAGTATGGCATGCTATTGTGTCATGTAACAGGTAAAAGTGGTTATTAATGACACAATCGGCTTGCCATACAGGTCCACCTTCTTTCTGCGCGCATGGAGCAAACGTAAACGTGCGCCGCCCCAGCGAAATGAAGCTGATTTGACCATTAATGTGCATTTATTAAGTAAAAGTTCAACTGAGACACACCTTTACTATAATGTCAACCAAACTAATTATTGTTTTAGGTGGTTATCTTGTTAAATTATGTAGAAATGCAGAGTGTTCCTCATTCTTGAATTCCTCCCTGTCTGCGCGCTCCCCGAGCACCGAGGCAGCAAAAACTTTTGAAATGCAGCAGATTTGACCGTTCAAGTGCATTTATTAAGAAAAAGTTAAGACTGAGACACACCTTTACTATAAAGTTAAGCAAACAAATAATTGTTTTTCAGTGTTAATCTCGTTAAATTCTTGTTAAAGTCCTCCTGTGCACGCTCCCACGGCCACCATTTGGCAGCAAATGGATTTTTGGCACAACACCGGCCCACATTTCCAGGTTGTCAGCGGTGACACATAATAGATGCAACGTATACAGCAAAGTGGCAGATTTATGGATTTTTCCACTTTATTAGACATATTTGGTCAGGTACGACTTATAAGGCGGTGCGACGTGTACAGGGAAAAATACGGTACTGTTTTTTTTTTTATACTTTATATTTTTACTATTTTTGGGTGTAACTGGGACCTCGAGTACACAATTACATTCCACCTCATGTACCACATGTGATGGGATGATAATAAAGAACCTTGAACCTTGATAAGTTTTGCTGCATAAAGGTCAAAGAAAATGTAAAACCCTGACCAATCGCCCTCAGAACCCTCTTATCAAGTAAATAAATGTGTGTAAAACAAGATCACCAACACAGGTCTGAATTATTGGTGCAAACGCATGTGTTAGCAGCTTTCTTATTCATGTCTGCACATTAAGTTTGCTCTTTGGGTGTGACATCATCCAGGCAGCCCGCAGTCACTGCAGGAAACAGGATGCCAAGCATTCCTAGAATACTCCTCAGGCTACAGGATCTGACCTCTGCTTGTGAACACACAGGCCTGCCTCTGCCGAGTGGAAAAATACAGGCCCTGTCGAGAGCGCGCAGGAGCTCTGAGAATTACAGGAGCATGACTGCTGGCTGCCGTTCAAATAGCTGATGGGTTTGTAAGATTACAAAAGCACAACACGGTGGCAGATCGGCGCAAGATAAGATCGAGGCCTCGTCTTGTGAGCTGGATTAATTTGTCCTCTTCCACCATTGTCCAACATTCCCAGACTGTTAAAGGAAGGAAACCCCTGTTAGAAAGGAACGGCCACTTCACTTTGTGCCTGCTGTTTGTAATCTCCTCACATCCCTGGAGCTAATCTTTGGCTATCTCGTTTCAGATGAGCTCCTGTCACGCAGCTGCAGCAGCCGTATGGACCGTCAATAAAAGGAGCCATCATGTGTGTCATTCTCCGCGCTGTAAATAAATCCACGTTGGCACGAGGTCTTGAAGCTGTTTGACACCGGGCCTTATCGAATGTGGAATAGCAGGCTGAGCGTGTGTGAGTGTTGACGGAAAGATGAGAACGTGTCAGCACGACGCTCCAGACGCTTCAGATGGTTCAGGCTCGGTGTGTTCCAGAGGCCTCCCCGTCACAGCAGCAATCCTCTTACAGATCCGTTTCCTGTGCGTACTCTCGCATGACAACGCGTGGACTAAAGCTCCTCACGGGTCAGCGGATGAGAGGCTTAATCTAGTTTCAAGGTAATAGTGAAGTGTGAGAGGTGCAATCACTCATACTTCAGAATCAAACAGAGAGATGGCGTTTACATGTCTGAACGGGCATTTTGATATCTTTTATGGTTTTTACGCAATTGTAGTTATGGTTTTTGGAGATTTTACCACAAATTGTTCAACTGAAGTGTGATAGAGTGACAATTTCTCATTTTTAAGCCAACGGAATTGTCCAAAGATTTTTGCAAACAAACTTCACTTCAGTTTAAACATCAAACTGTCGACTATTTGCCTTCTTTCACTTCAGCTTTTCTCTCACGTCCCCCCAGAGTTCACACATCCAAACCCTCATAAACCCATTAATTGTATCTGAGCTCAGAAGTTTCTCTTCGAAACAGCGTGCAAGGAATCTTTTCAACGTGTCAAATCTCATACGTAAAATGATGAAGACACACAAAAATTGACATTAGAGGATCAGATCCTTCTGCCGCTTTGATTCAGAAATGTTTTCAATATGACAGATTTAGCAATAGCAACTGTTTATTTAAGGCAGGGCTGTCCACACGTTTCCATAGGTGGGCCAGAACTGTCTAGATCATATGTCAAACTCAAGGCCCGAGGCCAAATGTGACCCTTGCTGACCTCTTATCTGGCCCCCAAGATGTTGTTTTAAATGTAAAATACTTTTATCACTTTATCTTTTTTCAGTAATCTTTGATTATGATGTTAAAAGTGAAACAGAGAATGTCAAATTGGACCAATCAAACTCTTCTTGAGGAACCTTTACCCAAGAAAAGATGTTGGGTATCTAAATTGAATTAACGTAGAATCTGAAACTGGCCCAAAAAGGTTTTAATTTTGGCCCCTTTTGTAAGTGGGTTTGACACACCTGGTCTAGATGAAAGGACTTGTGGGTCAGAACATTTTTGAATTTAAGAAAAGAAAAAAGTTTAAAAAGCGTTATGTCCCCCCTCGTTTTTAAACTCTCAACAACTTGAACAATATTTTGGAGAAAGGCTAAAAGTTTAGTTTAAATTATTGTAGATCCAGAACAGTAGGATTCTCAAAAACATTAAAATTTGTTTATTTATTTATTTTAATAATTTAATTTATTAGATTTTTGGGGTCTATTATTTGTTTTCTTGCGCTTGGAAAGTTCATTTTTTTGTTTATTTTCAGAGACAAAAGCCTAAAATGAATAAGTGTTCTTTAAAAAAAAGCAGGTGGAGCTTCATTCACCCCTTTGGACCATGGACGGCTCAAAAGGGCCACAGAAGTTCTGGAAAACAGCTGGCAGTCACTAAAACAGATTCATGGAAGGTTTGAAGGGACATTGATAAAGTTGATCAACTTGTATGTCGATGATATCACTTTATATTATTTTTAAAAATGTCCAGTTTCTCCCCATCGATTATTTAATCAACTGGAATTATTTTCTTTGAAAACACTTGTTTTAGCCAAGTTTTATGAATAATTATAAAAAATCTACTTTTTGGTAGAAGCCAGTGAAGGTTTGTTTTAGGATAAAGGGATTAATTATAGCAAAAGCTTTGTATTATACTTCATATAGCTCATTTTGACGAGATTATTTTAATCTGTTTTGCAGTTAAACCTAAAAATTTTAAAATTAAATCTAAAGAAGGTCCACATCTGCATCAACCTCTTTAAGCCTGTGGGTTGAAATGATACCATTCTTTAATGGCAGTCGTGGGCCGTACATAATCACTCCAAGGGCCGCAAATGGCCCACGGGCCACACTTTGGATGCCCCTACTTTCCTGTCTGCACTTCTATCTGCCTGTCCTTTTAAGAGCCTTATCAGGGAGTGACAAACACAATGGTGGTTACCATGGTGACCATAATTAGGTTCTGGCCGCAGCTTTAACCTTGGTTTTTGTATATTTGATAGAACAACAACCATTCTTGTTGTTGCTGTAAGCTAAAGCATGAGATTTGAAAAGGCTGCGTTCCATTTAGGTGAATAAGTGGGAGAATCATTGGGCCACGGTGATGGTGTAATTAATGGAACTGAACCAAATGTAACAAATATTGAACTCATCAGCTGTAGCTTTGCTGCTGTGGCACGTCAAGATGTTTCCAGTGGAAAAAGCTCTTCGGCAGGCCCTGGAGGGAAGGATATTTTAATATTCATGCATATGAAAAACCTAAACAGAAACAAGCACGGGGTGTAATGCTACATTATGCATGCACACATTCTTTGTTAATATGTGCTAAAGTTGTCGTCTTTTGTTTTTAAAGTGGAAGAATTTGGCTCTCGGTCTGGTTATTTTCTCTTCAACATGCGCCACAAAATGCGTTTTATGTGATTATTCTATTGTGTGTGTTTCTACTTGTTTGTTTACTCTGAGATGTTAAAGTAAGATCTAAGCTCATTCCACCTCACAAGACAAGATGAGCATTAACATAACCAACATGTAACAGTGCTCCATGAAAAGTGTGACATCCTCTCTCGGTCACCGTGCTCCTTCTGCCGTCACGGTTGTGTCTGACAGTAAATAACCTTCGTTTTCTTGGGATTGTGTTAATTAAAATGACTTTGATTATGAGAGAGCTGCTGAATGGCAGAGTCACTTGACAAGTGAGTGAAAACTACACACTGTGTTATGATCATCGTACAGGTGGGAGGTGGAGGACCTGATGTGTCAGTGCAGGGAAAACAACCCCATCCTCAACCTCCAGAAGAACAAGAAGATGGTTGTAGACTTCCACAACTGTCACTGTCCCGCTGCTCTACATGGATGGAGCAGCGGTGGAATTGGTCCCCTCTGTCAGGTAACTTGGAGTGAATCTGGCCAACACCCTCACCTGGTGCACCAACACCACTTCTCTCGTTAAAAGCCCACCAGCACCTGCACTTCCTGAGGAAGCTGAAGGGGGCAGGTCTGGAAGCAGATGTCCTCAGGTCCCTCTACACCTGTGTGGTGGAGAGCATCCTGACCTCCACCTTCACGGTGTGGTACAGAGGCTGTATTGTGGCAGAGAAGCCTCGCTGCAGAAGCTAAAGTCTGCTCAGAGGACCACTGGGTGCAGTTTACCATCCCTATGGGACATTTTTATACTACTAGGTGCAGCACAAGAGCCACCTGCATCCTCCGTGACCCCACCCATCCTGCACACGCTCTGCTCACCCCACTGCCGTCAGGGAGGAAGCTGCGCTGCATCCAGGCGAAAACCTCCAGACTGAATTGAATAGCAGCTTCTTCCCGGATGCAGCCAGACTGCTCAGACCCAAACACTGAACCACTTTAGCATCTGCTGCTACTGATGTCTGGCTGCTGCTCTTTGCTTCTGTTAACTCTGTTTATTCACAATAGTTGGTGCTAAATCAGTGTACTGCATACTTGTCATGGTCTTCCTGTATTTTTAATGAATTCTTATTCCATTTTCTTTGTGGCAAACGTCTATTTATATAATATTTTAAGCTACGCCATCTATTTCTCATCTGAATATGTTTTATCATAGTATACAACGAGTCCTGGATAACTGTTTTTT
>NC_056501.1:25019730-25020118 GCF_014905685.2 Nematolebias whitei | reverse complement strand
GTTCTCTGCATTAATGGTGCCTTTCCAGACATGCAAGCTGCCCATGCGACAAGCGCTCATGCAACCCCATACCATCAGTGATGCAGGCTTCTGAACGGAGCGTTGATAATAGGGGTTGAACGACTACATCATTTTTTAACTCGACATTAATATAATAAAACCCGAGTAGAACTCGAGTATTTGATGACGTCATAGATCTCAAGATACAAAAATAAATAAAAAAATAAAACTGCAAAAAAAGGTAATTATTTACAAAAAAAAGACCAACAAAACATTGGGAGCGTATATTATGCTCCTACCATTTATCATACTGCAAATAAGTCACAGGAAAATTAAACTACTAGTTATTATTATTAAACTGCAAACGTAAAGAAACATGCAGCACGTC
>NC_056501.1:25019095-25019630 GCF_014905685.2 Nematolebias whitei | reverse complement strand
TGTTCTAGAACCTGAACATAGTTCTCTGCATTAATGGTGCCTTTCCAGACATGCAAGCTGCCCATGCCACAAGCGCTCATGCAACCCCATACCATCAGTGATGCAGGCTTCTGAACGGAGCGTTGATAACAACTTGGGCTATCCTTGTCCTCTCTGGTCCGGATGACATGGCGTCCCAGTGTTCCATAAAGAACTTCAAATCTTGACTCATCCGACCACAGAACAGTCTTCCATTTTGCCACACTCCATTTTAAATGACCCCTGGCCCAGTGCAAACGTCTGAGCTTGTGGAGCTTGCTTAGAAAAATGGCTTCCTCTTTGCACTGTAGAGTTTCAGCTGGCAACGGCGGATGGCACGGTGGATTGTGTTCACTGACAATGCTTTCTGGAAGTATTCCTGAGCCCATTCTGTTATTTCCTTGACAGTGGCATTCCTGTTTGAGGTGCAGTGACGTTTAAGGGCCCGGAGATCACGAGCATCCAGTAGAGTTTTACGGCCTTGACCCTTACGCACAGCGATTGTTCCAGATACTCT
>NC_056501.1:25015981-25018995 GCF_014905685.2 Nematolebias whitei | reverse complement strand
TGCTGATGTTCCTGTTGCTGTTCAACGTAATTTTTTTATGCTATTAATGCTCAGTGTATATTTAGTTGATGTTTTTCTTAGTTCATATCTTAGATCTTATCATTGTTTTTCTTATACATTTTAGTGTTGGATGTAACTGGGACCCTGTGTACATAATTTTGCTCCACCACATGTACCACATGTGGTGCGAACGACAATAAAGAATCTCTGATATATATATATATATATATATATATATATATATATATATATATATATAACTACTACTATTTACATCTTAATTTAAATTACGTGATTTCTTAGAATTCAGCAGGTTGTAATTTAACCTTTGACAACTTGAATTAACTTGATTTAAAACAGTCTCTGATTTTCAGAAAAGAATAGTGTTTTCAAGGAGTAGCTTCAAATTTTTACAAACATTTCTACACTTTTTAAAACCGTAATCATTTGAAGGTTTTAAAAATCACGTACTGGTGACATTAGTAAAAAAAAAAAAAAAATCCAACAAATTAAAAAACCCAATGTTGTGGAACTATATTATCTCTAGGTGTGAGTGAGAGAGTGAATGGTTGTTTGTCTCGTTTGTCTCCATGTGTCCCTGTGAGGGACTGGAGACTTGTCCAGGGTGTCCCCTGCCCCTCACCCACTGACCACTGGAGTCAGACACCAGCGTCAGATCACCATTAGGTGATAATGGTGATACTAAATGGAAAAGTGGGTAAAGAAAATGGATGAAGAATATATGAGAAAATACAATTAAAATAATTTTAAGACTTCCTGTCCCAAAATGATCTTGTTTAATGGTCACAATACCAGTAGACCTCTAAAACTGAGGCTACAGTTCTCAACTGGAAAAGGGATGTTCCGTCTGGGTTAGAGATGAACGTTCACCTCAAGGAATTCAAATGTCTTGGTTCACTAGTGATGGTAGGATGGAGCGGGAGATGTACTGTAGATTGGATTCTCATCCACAAGAATGAGTTGCTCTGGTCCCTCAATGTGACAAAAAGTTCACGTAATAGGCAAAGCTCTTAATTTACTATTCCAACACTCACTGGTCATAAGTTATGAATCGTGACCAAAAGATCAAGACCTCGGATGCAAGCAGCTGAAATGAGCTGCCTCTGCAGGGAGGCCGCGCCCAGACTTACAGGTGAGGAGCTTCATCATCTGGGGAGAGCTCAGATTAAATCTGCTGCCCCACTTTGATAGGAGTCAGCAGGTGGTTCAGCCCCATCCAACTGGGAGGACACCCCAGAACTTTCTGTAGGGATCTTATATCTTCTCTGGCCTGGGAATGTCTTCCGCAGGAGGAGATGGGGAGTGCTGCTGGGGAGAAGGGCGTCTAGGTTTCCTTCCTGGACCTGTTTTCTCTGTGATGTGGTGACAGATAAGCTGTAGGAAATGGATGGATGATTGACAGAAGACATGTTTCTTGTCATGGTTTGGGGTTACCCTGGGGTGTTGCAGTGCTAGACTTAAATAATGGAAGTTCATCAGTCCAAAAGTTGATGCTGTCAACGTTTCACCATCAAGAAAGTCCTCAGCACACAGAAACCCACGAGGATTGACTTAAGAAAAGAAGGAACTAGAGCAGGACAAATCAACTGGTGGCCCAGGGGGCAAATCAGGCCCACAGGTGATCTCAGTTTGGCCCACCAATGGGTTCGTTTTTAAATAAAACGGAATGTTAAATCGTGAAACAACCTTACTTTATGAGAAGAACGTCCGCCCCTGAGCTCTTGACTTTCAGTATGTGGCCACCTGAGCAGTTAGTTGAATAGCCCTGGTCTAGAGGATTTGAATCTGTTTGTGGGGTTTAAACAGACAGTACTGGCAACAACACCTGAACTTCACTAAACTTTAAAGAGTTGCACAGTTAAAAAGTGGACAACAGTCATTTCTTAAACTAACTTTAAGCGGTGAACGGGTCTTAAAACGAGTCAAACTTCCTTGCAGAAAGCAGCGATGGCTTCACAAACCGATGTTGTCAATAAGCGATGTTCCCAAGCTGAGCGTTTGGTGAATAATTTATGAGAAAAGTGCTGCTTCTGCAGTCGGGCAGGCCGCCATGCCTACTTAATAATGAGGGGCATGACCTGCTGTTATACAGCTGAGGAGAACATTTTGGCAGCGACGATCAAAACAAAACTTCAGAGAGCGTGAACGGCTTCTTCAAAAGGGTTCGGGAAAGTGGAGTGTAACGCAAACGACCCATGGTGGACGTGAACGGTAGAGAGCTTTGCTTTGCTCCACATCCTTCCTATGACAGTAGCTCTGCGGACCTGGAATCTGTTTCCTGACCTGCGGATGGGCCAAGTAGACTGCTGGCACTTCAAGGACGGGTCCTTGAGCTTTTTGGGGGTGGGGTTGTCTCTCAGGAGCCAGCAGGATTATTCAACTCCTTTTCATCTGACACAGCAGAGGCCGTCCTTCATTAAACTCATTGTTAACCACTGTCTGAATGCGAGCAGCGTCTCATTAAACAGGTGTTTTTATTTGAGTGAATTCACAACATTATCTGTTTTATATTCGTAAGGAGGTTTGGTAACTCCCTGACCAAAGCTTTGCATCGACAATCAGCACGATTTAGAAGTGTGTTTATTTTCCCCTGAATCCGAGGGGCGCTTAAGGGCTGAAACCAGGGGAACGTTTTAATTACAACCATTCAATCACAACATTGTGTTGCAGGGACAGAGAGCTGGATGGCCATAAGGGAAGGAAACACACGCTCGCAATAAAATGCAAAAGATCCCACACACTGTAGGTTCTTCCAAACTCAGAAATAAGTAAAAAAACAAAGACTACAGAAAACTAGAGAAATTGCATTTCCTGTGAAAATGCAGTGTGAATGCTTATTGCAGAAGAACTTGCTGAAAAACAGCTGAAATTAGCTCAAAACCTGCTGAAATGGAATAACAAGCCTAACTTAGCGGAAGAAAGCAGAAAGAACTCATATGTACATGCGACCCTGTGTACATAATTTCGCTCCACCACATGTACCACATGAGGTG
>NC_056501.1:25014773-25015881 GCF_014905685.2 Nematolebias whitei | reverse complement strand
CCAGGTAAAAATCATTCTATTTACATGTAAATACTTTGTTCAGTCTTATGTTTGCAAATTGAACTTCCTGCTAAATATCTTACCTGGCCTAAAGTCAAGTTTTTATACACTTTTATGAATTGATTATGAACAAAAGTACATTTTAAAGAGTTTTTCTTTATTTTTTAAATAAACTGAACTTTTATTAAACATGGTAAAGCACTTGTTGGTGGAAAACCTCTCACAGACTTTTGTTACAACAATGGCATTGTTCTCTGAGACACTCAGACTTTTTACGTACCAAAAACAGCCAGAGGTGTTGTTAAGCTGTTTGAAACACTCTGGACTAAGCCCAGCCCTGAAATGTTTCATTTACATTTTGAAGTTTGCAAAGTTTTCAAGTAATTAAATAAGAGAACTATTGCAAGATATACCATGGTTTGTCAAGGATGGGATTTTATACTGTTATAAAAAATAAGTAAAAGTAGATTTCAAACTTTGTATTCTACTTTGTCAATTTTAGTTTAGCAGCTGGAGGAAAATACGGAGATATATCACAAAGTTTGATGACATTTTATGATTTCCTTTACAATTAAAGAACAATTTTCTTACTCTTTTATGACAAGATTTGCCTTTAATTGTGAAAAATTAACTTATTTTAGCCTATTATTTAAGAATAGATATGTTTCTGAAAATTATTGTAATGAGATTCAAAGTTATTCAATAAATGATTGGAACTAGACTAACTTGAATAACCAGATTAATGTCACCAAAAATCATAATCATGAACTGACATACACACACATAAATCATGATTTCCCTCCACAGAAATCCATTAAACCAATCGTGGCTGTCAGGAGAATTCACAATTCTGCTGTAGAAGGTAAGAACTTATAAATTATTTTTCCTCTCTGTCACCTTCAGGTCAGCTTGACTTTGCTTTGTCAACTTGTTTAAAGACACGTTACACAAAAAACGTTTTGTCCAAGCTACACACTGATCCAAATATTATTTACTTCATAAAGTTTGTTAAACACATCTTTTGTCATTTTATCCAGTCAAACAACAAATAAACCTCAGCTCAATTATTTGTCCTCTGCTCTTTTTATTTAGCAGTCCTGACGCACCC
>NC_056501.1:25013491-25014673 GCF_014905685.2 Nematolebias whitei | reverse complement strand
CCGTCCAGGAGAGCGCTACAGGCATTAAACTGGAAGGAGTGGCGTGCTTCGTGCTCCGACTCTGGAAAAGGCCTGTTGATGTATTTAGACAGAGGGACTCTGAGCAGGATGTCCTGGACCTGATCAGGGGAGACCTTTCCTGGGTCGACTCCAACAAGAAGCTTGTGGACCGAAGCTGCAGCATCTGCCACCCAGTGCATCCCCAGATGGGCAGGGAAGCGCTTAAAACCCATGTCCTGCTCCTCTAGGAGGAACACATGACCATCATCACTGGTCAGTTGTAAAGCTTGTGGGACATAATCTTCATAAAATGCATTAAAGCCCGCCACTCCTGCTACAGCATCCAAGACCAGAGGACTGGCCTCTAGGCCTCGGGAGGCCAGCAGAGCAGCTTCCAGCCCCAAACGGGAAGCGTTGCCAATATGAAGGGGTTTGGACTGAGTGGCAGCGTTCGCCATCGGAGCTCCAGCTAGAGAAGCAGCTATAGCCAGGGCATGACTGCACTGAGACGGATCCAAGGACAAGAGGCGAGCACAAGCTGCTGCACTTCCCATAGGACCCACCACCGTGGGGGGGTGGAACCTGACCAAACAAACACAGAGACACTTCAATATATTTACTACATACACATCACAATATTGTTCTAAACTGGCATGATATGAATGAAAAACTAGTTTTAAGGTAGGTTAGATAAAAGTTTTCAGGTTTTTGTAGTATAACTCTGTGCAACTAATTCCCTAAAAAAAGATTTTCAGGTTTTTGTAGAATGACTACAAAACTAAAATTCCTCAAAAACATTTTACTCAGTTATTAAAGTGCAATGCAGAAATCTGCAGTTTCTACTGGACATTAAAAAGACTGATCAAAAGACTCATGTTACAAATAATCCATCCATGGTTCAACTACATTTAGACTGAAATATAATGCTCCTCTTCTCCAAGACACTGACCTCTTGGGGATGTTGTGCGCCTCATTAGAGAATCTCAGTAGACGACCCTGGATCTCGATGCCGACATTGAAGGCCAGTAAGAAGTCCAGGCCACTTGGTTTACTGTTAGCTGGCATCATGTCACTGAGAGCTAACACGGCAGGAAGGACGGCTCCTGAAGGATGAGTGGCTGGGTGCCACGTATCATCAAAGTCCATGGAATGTGTCTGCAGCAAAATAACAGATTTGAGTTG
>NC_056501.1:25012277-25013391 GCF_014905685.2 Nematolebias whitei | reverse complement strand
TCAAAGTCCATGGAATGTGTCTGCAGCAAAATAACAGATTTGAGTTGGATGGTTTGAAATTAGACAGATCTTTTGGATTGATACATATTTATTTCTAAATTTGCTTGATGTTATTTATTTATTCATTAAATATCATTTAACATTTATTTAACCTTTCTTTAACTAGGCAAATCCCACTGAGATCACAGATCTCTTTTGTAAGGAAGGCCTGGGCCTGAAGGCAGCCTAACATGCATGTTTTAGGTCTGTGGGAGGAAACGGTAGTACCCGGAGAAACCGATGCAAGCACGAGAACAACATGCAAACTCCACTCAGAAAGACCCCAGGTGGGGTTTGAAACCAGGGGATTGAACCCAGGACCTTTTGGCTCTGAGGCAACAGTGCTAACCACAGAGCTGTCATGCTGCTGTGTTAACATGATTTAATTTACTATTCTTGTTTAAAAATGACAGTAGTGTAATTTTAATATTGTCAAATTATTTAAATACTTACTGCTACTCCATTGACAAAAGCTGCCAGTGTTGGTGAGAGCCTGGTGTCTCTGCGTCCGTACACAGAGCTGATGTGATCAGGGCCGTACATGAGCTGAAATTAAATCACAATGACTTAGAACTTACAAATCATGAGATTTTTAATAAAACAAAACTCTTTATTAACTCTAACCAGCTTATTGTTCTATATATTGTCTTTAAAGATACAATTATTACATTTTACACACTGGGATTGTGGAAGAGGTATGTAAGGAAATGGAAATGGGACTTCAGCCTGATTCTGTTCCTGATTTGCAGTAAATCTGTATATGTCATATTATCCTTACACTGATGAATATCTCAAGAACAATTTAATTTGTGACCTACACTGTATGAACAAAGTCAGTTTGAACTATTTGCTTTGTTTTGGACTGAACATAAGCATAAAGAATAACATTGCTGCATTTGTGTTATTGATATTTTATTATTTCCACAAAACAATGGTACTGTGTAATCAGATGTAGTTTTTAAACAGACTATTTTATATTTATATAATTGTTAAATGAATATATTTTTCACTGTCTCACCTGGCAGTATTGAAGCGCCAATTCAAACACTTCAGATGTGCTGCCAATCAAACCAAC
>NC_056501.1:24997099-25012177 GCF_014905685.2 Nematolebias whitei | reverse complement strand
TATATATATATATATATATATATATGTATATATATATATATATATATGTGTGTGTGTATGTATATATATATGTGTGTGTGTATGTATATATAATCCCAGTTCCAAAATCCAAGATGGCTACTGCCATCTTGGATTTTGATCTGGATACTTAATTTTAAATAAAGACCTTTCTTATGCCTAGATGTTGCCACAGATCGAAATAGAAGCTGGTAGAAGTTGGAACATTGCTTATTTTTACAGTTATCCTGCTCATAAGGTTTACATATACACCTATGGTGGCAGCCATCTTGGATTTTGTTGTGGCAACCCAAATTGTGAAAGGATCCTTTCATACACCTAAATGTAGCCTCTCACTAAAATGGATGTTGGTAGCTTACCCTTTTTTTGTTACCATATTCACAACATTCAAAGATGGTTGGATGGACAGAGGATATTTCCAATCCCCCTCTTCACTCTGTGGTGCAGGATAACAAACAAGTGTTGTAATGAAACATAATTATAAATGAGCTCAAAGTATGCTTTGCAATTGTCTCTCATGTGCAACCATGTCAAACGTTAGATCAGTAAAAGTGACTGAATTGGAACCAGTTTTGTGTTGGCCAAGTTTTATTGGTTGTGGTTGCCATTTGAATGATTCCAAAGAGATGAAGTGTTAGTACTGTATTTGTGAGGTCCGCTTTCATTCAGAGCTGTGCAGTTGCAATCAAGTTAAATAAACTGGATGTTAGCGCCAGGTCTTTACTGGGCTAGAGATTATAGGTGATCAAGGCATGTGATGGCGATGACACTCAGTTACTACCACACCAAATTTTAGCTCATCTCTAAAATCATGTCATGATAAGTTTTCTGTTTGTCCAGAATAATTAGCTTTGACAGCCCTTTTGAACCAGGTAGAGTTCAAAAGTTAACTTTGTCAAACATGACACTACGAATCCTCAAAGTAGAGCTAGATACTCAGATAAAGCTATCAAAAACAATTATATAAGCTTTTTAAAGCCCATAAACAATACCCAGTTTTATTGTGATATATTCTTATTTATTCTAATATATATTCTTATGTTTATTCTTTTAGTTTTTACAACCCTCATATGTGGAACAAACTGTCCGCAGAGCTCAGACTTGAGTCTGATCTGATCATATTCAAATCTAAATTAAAGACATTCATATTTTCTATTGCTTTTGACTAATTGATTTTTAACACTTCAGTACTGCTTTTAATTTTGCTTTTACATTTTTGAACATTGTATCTTTGTATGTGGGGGGAGGTGGGTGGGGCGGTGCATGTGTCTGTGTGTGTGCACAGGTAGTTTTGCCTTGTTCCTGTCCACATGGTTTTATTCTGTAAAGCCGCTTGAGTTGCCTCCTGGTATGAAATGCACTATACAAATAAACTTGCCTTGCCTTATTCTGTCCTTGTTAAAGTAACTGTAAAGCTAAAGTTGTAGATGCACCCATCACCACAGCAGTTGTATGCTTCTACATGGTGTTGGCATCCAAGTGTTTACAGCTTTTGTTAGCACCTGGATGCACATGGCCAAACATGGACCCTGTTCCCTCATCTGTATTCCAGTCTTATTTTCAGGTATTCAGTGTTTATCAATGAGTTGGGACTGTCAGCTATACTCAGGAGGCTGTGACTCACCTCAGACTTAGGAACCTGAGTCCCGCATCTGTAATCCTGTCATTCTTCACTGCTTTCATCTCTCTTCAATAAACCAGAGTTTATATAGTTATTACATATGTTATTTAACCAGGCAAATCACTAACTCTGCACAGCAGGTATTTGCCAGTTCAGTAAGACCCCCCCCCCCCAGCAGATATGGAGCATTGGCCTTGTGGAAGCAGACTTACAGTGACATGGGATTGGAGTAATAAGAAGACCAAATAAGAAAAAGAGCAAGATCTAGGCGAGAATTTATGAAACATTAAAGACAAAATTATGGTAATGTGTGCAAATTTGGACTTAATTTGAACTCTAAAGTCTGGAGTTTCTCCTGCCCCACGGTATTAGCTCTGAACCGATTTGTGGAGAAGCAGAGGATGTGTCCAACCTTAACATTCTTCACACTTCTCACTACAGATCCTGGGTGAAAACTTTCTCATTGCTTCATTCACTGAAAATGATTAATCTGTTTACACTTCTTTGTTTATTTGACACTAATAACACAATTATTGTGTGACCGTACAATCAGATCATACAATACAATTTCTTTCTAAATAAAAGTTTAAAAAGCAGCAATGGTGCGTGTGGGAAAATGTATTCCGTTATATCGTCATTGAAACACAAACATTTCACAAATATTGTCAGAGGTAGCTTAGTTGAATAACCAACTTCAAAATTAAACTACTTTAAGAAATTCTTACTTTTGAAGCAAATTTTGATTTTATTACTTGTGCTTACGGGTACATCTAAAACATTTAGAATATTGTGAAAATGTTCAATATGTTTTGTTATTCACTTCAGAAAGTGGCACTCATATACAACATATATGAGTGACTCACCTCAGACTTAGGAACCTGAGTCCTGCATCTGTAATCCTGTCATTCTTCACTGCTTTCATCTCTCTTCAATAAAACCAGTTTATATGGTTATATGGTTCTATTATGAACATAGATTCATTACACACAGAGTGAAATAATCCAAGCCTTCATTTTTTGTCAAAGTCATGCACACTATGCACAGATGAATCTTAGTCATGAGCTACTAATGTTGCATTTCTCAATTCAAGCCACTTTTGAACCAAAGACAACATCAGGAGCATCTTTTTTCCATTCAACCTTTATTTATATGGGTTAGTCTCATTGAGCCTTGAGGACTCATTTACAAGAGAGACCTGATTTTAACAAAGAATGTTGACAACAATAGACAACAAAGACAACAGTAGACAATCATAAAAGAAAGCATATAACTTGAAAAAATAAATGGAAGAAAATTATATTAAAAAACTAAAAAACAGCTACGTTGTAAAGCAATATAAAATGCTAAAAACAGGAAAATGTCTGCATTGGATTTTGCCATGAACTTATGTTTAAAGCCACTTAGAGAGGCCAAGGTCAAGAGCTTCAGATCTTTTTGCAAGATATTCCAGGAAACAGGAGTGTAATAGGAGAAGGCCCTTTTGCCTAGTTCAGTTCTCACTGAGGGAACACTGCAGGTAATAATGTCCTGAGAGCGCACACTGTAGCTGCCCTCACGCAGTGACATGTAGGAGGAGATGTAAGAAGGTAACAGACCAAGAAGTGATCTAAAGATGAAAATGTACCAGTGAGAGAGTCTGTGTGAAGTTAATGATGACCAGTTAATCAATGAATACAGTGGTGGGTATGGTAGTTACAGTCAGTTATGAATTTTGGAGCACCATGATAGACAGTGTTCAACATCTGCAGGGTGCTTGTAGGCGTTCATATAAATAATCAGAAAAAGAATAAGCTTTATTATCGTTGCACCGAGATACAATTCAATTCAATTCAGTTTATTTATATAGCGCCAAATCACAACAAAGTTGTCTCAGGGCACTTTACAGGAACATTCACATACATAAAAGCCAATTAGTAAAGTTTTCTATCTAAGGAATCCAGCAGACAAGTTGAATCTTGGCTTTGTTGCAGTCTCCAATCCTGAGCAAGCACAGTGGCAACAGTGGAAAGGAAAAACTCCCTTTTAAAAGGAAGAAACCTCTAACAGAACCAGGCTCAGGACAAGCGGCCATTTGCTTTGACTGGCTGGTTGAAAGGACAGGAAGGAGAGAAAGACAGACATATAATGGTAGGTCCAGGTATAGGTCCAGATGTATACAACGAGAACATGTATGTACACTCGTCGGGAAGATGGACGGAGTGCACGAAGCTGCTACTACAACTGAGCGCGGCCTTATCCTTTTTCAGAATAATAATCTTAGTTAGGAAAAGGGGGAGAAACATGAGGGTAGATAGTGGTATTACAAAATAAAGATCTTTCACATCTTTTCTATCAGGACACGATTTGAGACGTCAAAAAAACTCTGCCAGCAAGCACAATTAAAACATGATTACATTTGCATTTGACATTAAGGTGTTCATATTTGTCCATGAGTGTTTTTTCAGATTGGCCACAGTTCTGATGATGTTTCAGCCAGCAGTTTTGATAATCTTGCACAGAAAGTTCTTGGGGGGGGGGGGGGGGGGGGGAGGGATGAAGCGTTTGTCCTTGGTTACCCATGACCCAGGAGAAATTTGATAGTCGGCCTGTCTCTGAGGCCGTCGGGGAGTCAGATTCAGATAAGCTTTGATTGTTGATTTTCTTCAGGCAGACATTACTTTTTTCTTCACCCTTGAGTCCATCTGGACGTTCTGGTTCCAAAATAGCCTAATTGTAGGATTCCATTCCACTGATCCATGCTATGAGTCTCCTTCAAAGTCGAACCCACCACGCTGACGAGTCCCAGAAGCCACAGGTGGCCTGCAATTCTTATAAAATCGCCTCTACCTTATGGTTAAGCTCGTAAACCAGATGATTTAAATATCCTGATGCATGCTCAATATGATCAGATGATTTAAAGTTCCTACAGCATGGACCAAGCCTTCACACTGACTCGGAAGCTTTGCCATGGCCGAAATTGCTGCCGATGTCTTCTTCAAAAGTCGATAAAACAGAGACCCGCCGATGCCAAAAAGATTTTATTAAATAAACACTGCTGGTTGAGGTAGAAGTCCTGGAGCGAGCCCAATCTGCAGATATATGAGAGGTTAGTGGACTGAAGGGTTCTGTGGCAAGACTTGATAACAGAAGAGCATCCACTAACCTTATTTAGATGAGATGAGTTCCACCTGATAGAGTTGGACAGGTTGGTTTCACCGTAGCAAGCAGGATTGAAGCAGAGAGATAGTTTGGGGAGATCCAGAGGCAATATCCAGGAGTAGAGCAGAGAGTCGGTACAGAGGAGGCAGAGGTCCAATATTGATTCCAAGAGGGTAATCCAAGAGACATAGTAATTTATCCAGAAGAGTAGGTCAGAGCCGTGATGAGAGGAGTGAGACAGTAACAGGCAAGGAGCAGGCAATTCAACAATCCAAAAAGACAGGCGTGGGGTCAAGATCAGGCAAACCAAAAGAGCTGTGACATAAATGTTGGACATCAATAACCGCAAGGGATTCGATAATCTGGCAGAGTGTGGCTGTGAGCATGAGGCTTAAATAGTGTTTGGAACAGGTGGACAGAATGAGCCTGATTGTATGGAGGTGCAGAGGGGCGTGGCTTGAGATCAGAGCATGGTAGAGGAAAACAGAGCATGACTTGGCAGAAATGTGACACACGCAGGCTCTGTAGGACCTTGTCGCTTTGTTGAAAAAATCGTATCAATAGAGTTGAACGTCTAGGATACCAGATCCATAATCTTCTTAATTTACATTTGGGAGATGTGAACCAGGCACTTCAGACACACAGAGAGCAGAGCAGGAGGAAGGAAAAACGGGGGAGGAAAGACAGATGCAGCCACCTCGATTGAGAGCCAGAGAAGAAATAAATAATAATAATAATAATAAAAAAATAATAAAAATTTCACCATCGTCAATGGAGGAAAGGAAAGTCACACTTACAAGGCATTTCCTAGTATTCAGAGTTAGACAGGATTTATTTATGAAAAGAAATCCAGTTATACTTTCAGTTTCTTTACCAAGTTTTCGATATGGAGCTTAAAAGAGAGCTGCAAATCAACCAAGATACCCAAGTATTTGTAAGAATCAACAAACTCAATAGGAACACCATTCAAAGATAAAATAGAAGGAAGGACTGCATGGGACCGACTTCCTGTTTGAATACAACATCCCATTGTTTTTTTCAGCGTTTAGTACAAGTAGTCTTACTTGCTGAGGAGACAAAGAACTGGACTGTTGCTCTGTGGTCCAATGTCCTCTTTTCAGATGAAAGTACATTTTCATGTAAATCAAGGTCTCTCTAAATTTTCATGTAAATCAAGGTCCCAGAGTCTGGAAGAAGAGTGGAGAGGCCCAGAATCCATGTTGTTTGAAGTCCAGTGTGAAGTTTCCACAGTCAGTGATGGTTTGGGGCCATGTCCACTGCTGGTGCTGGTTCACTGTGTTTTCTGAAGTCCACAGCCAGGAAAGATGCTTCTGACGTTATCTCTTGTTCAGGAGTGGCTTGACTTGAGGAGTTCAACATTTGTAGCCCATGTTTTGTCTGTGCATATTGTGGATATGTTTCCAATATGAACCTTTATCACAAATTTATTTTTTTCTGAGACACTGAGTTTTGGGATTCGATTATCTGTAAGCTATACTCATCAGAATCACAAGAAACAAAGGCTTGCAATGTTTCACTCTATGTGTAATGAACCTATATAATGTATGAGTTTAACTTTCAGAAGTGACTGACGAAAAATTATTGAACTTTATCACAATATTCTCATGTTTTGAGATGGACCTATTTGTTGAGAGATGGTGCTGTTCATCTTACTGGATTACTGCTCCTCTGGCAGTAACTAATTGAAATTCAACAAAATTAACATTTTTTGGAAGGAATACACACTTCATGGCAATTTTTTGAACAAAGATCTCACATAATCTGTTTGCAATCAGATTATATATTATGCTTGTTCTCAGCTACTACCAGACTAAATCTTAGCTGAATATCTAAAAAAATAAATTGGCTATGTTATAGCTAACTTTGTGTCTTCTAAGGTTTATTAGCTGTTGGGACCATCTTGATCTGCGCTGACTCTAAAAGTTAATGAGATGTGGATGTGCATTCTGCTTTCTGAGAGTTCCATTAAAGTATATTTACTGGCTCCTGAGATATTTAACTAACAAATGGACAGACGGACAGACAAACACATGATTCTCCACCTTACATGGCAAATATATGCAAGTAAATGATACACAAACTGTTCTGACTTGTAAATCTTGTAAAGCTGCATACTTTTATGATCTGTCAGATTATATACTAAAGGTGTTTTTTTTAAGGGTTAGTGTTGGATCATTTGGTATGTCTTCAAATCATAAACCCCATGGAAGAAAGAGGAGACTTAGAGTTGAATGTCCCACTACAACTACTGAAAGCGCCCTCAAATGGCTTAAAGTAAAAGTATGCCAGTGAGCTTTGATACAGATTTATTTTTTTATTTTTTTATTTGGTAAAGGGCCTCAGAAAATTGTGTCAGTATGTGAAAAGAGGGAGCATAATATGCCTTTTTACAGCTAGTGGCAAGATATAAAGAGCAAGTAACAAATCTTTTTTTCTATTATTATTTTTACTTCTTGTAGCCATGGATAAAACACATTGCTTTTTTTCCAATTCATTTCATTTCAATTCAATTCAAAAATACTTTATTAATCCCAAAGGGAAATTATTTGTTGTTGTAACTCGTTATCCTCATTTCATTAAGAGATGTTATAGGTACTGATGGCTGTAGGCAGGAAGAATCTCTTGTAAAGGTCCATCCCACAGTGGATCCTAAGAAACTGGCTGCAGATGTCGTCCGATCCGTCCACCCAGACTCGGCTGATCTCTCGTTTCCCCCGGGCTGTAGGACCGCCCGAATGCCGGGTAGAACTCCTCCCAGAGTGATGGCCACTCCTCCCAGCAGTCTGCCGAGCTCCTCGTCACTGCGGACAGCCAACTGTAGGTGCCAAGGGACAATCCTGTCCTTCCGCTGTCATGAGCCGTGTTTCCTGCTAGTTCCAGGATCTCAGTGGTCAGGCACTCGAGCACAGCTGGCAGGTAGATGAGAATGCATCCACAGAACATCCTTTTCAACTCATTTGAGATTTGGTGCTGTAGTTGAGATATTATTTGAGCTTTTGAGATGTTAATCAGCTGCTGTTGGTTGTAGAAAACTGCCTTGTTGCCATGATTACGCATCATAACAAATGTCCAAAAGTAAAAAAGTTTCAGTAAAAATCCTTCCAGCTGCACAGCATCCAATACCAGAGGAAACAATCATCCAAAAAATGTGATTTACATCCAGAAAAAGAGGAATTAAAGTTTCCAAAAGCAAAATCTCAGAATTAAAGTCACAGAGCTGCTCCAACATGCAGCCATCTTGAGCAGCACAAGTCTAGAACTCAATTCAATTCAGTTCAACCTTTATTTAGACAGATAAATCACATTGAACCTTGAAGACTCATTTACAAGTGAGATCTGTTTAGACATACAAAAATGTAGTGAAACTGGACACATGTAGGAATTGGAGGCAAAAAAAAATCATATCAAAATTTTTCTTCTTAAAGACACCTTTAAATTTTGCTATTGATGTTTTATTCTCCTTTGGAATTACATAGAAAAAAAACAACTAGACTGAGGTGAGGTTTTTTTTTTTTGTTTTTTTTTTACTTTAGTGCTCTATTGTTGTAGCATTTTCCAAACCAAATAAAACATGCATTCAGAAAGGGATATGGATAAAGGGTTTTGAATATAAGTTCATTTTTGTGTGCAAGAACTGCAAATGCAATGCACACTTATACATGTAAACATATTTTTTAATTAGACAAATGTTTTAGAACCCTTGGAGGTGTCGCCCACCTCCTGTGCCTCAGGGCAGCCTCAACTCAGAGCCGTTTCTCTCCACTGCACATAACACATCCCACCGGATGCTTCCACCACTCCATTGTCTCCACATGCTCTATTTCTCCTTCCAAATGGGAATACTCTCAACCCCTCTGTCTTCTATATTACTTAGTGACAAGTCATGGTGTGTGTGTATTTCTGTGTTGTTTAGTTGATCTCTTCTGTAATTCCATGCTTGACTCAACATCTACGCTCTAATATTATTTGTTTTCAGTAAAGACTTTTACCCTTTTTTGATGCCTTTCGATGCACATCTTGGTGTATTTCATAGCTGTTCAGCGATATGTACATATGCATCTGGGGATTTCATTTGAAGGCAGCAAAAAAGAACTGTGTGTGTTGGACATTTGGGTAGCTTCCAGTCTGACACAGGGCAATACCCTCGTTCTTTTCCCCGCAGGCTCGTGTGACATTTAATTTCTTCATTTTCGTAACCAAAGGATAAAGGAAAAGGTCCAGCTGCAATTACAGCCAAGGTCAGAGCAGCGAAGTGTAGTGTGCTGTGATGTTAAAATGTTGAATGAATGTCTATATGGCTTCATTGTTCTATTCTGCAGCCGCACAAAATCACTGAAAGGGAACTGCATTTTCTTGAAACCAAAACAATATAATTAATATTTTATCCACTTTCTCTACTGAGGCCAAGACCAGCTGTGAAATAAAGGTTGCAATGCTGAATTTCCCCCCATCACTCAGAAGATGTGCACGTTTTATTGAATTAATTTACTGCTTATTCAGTCAACAAGCCACAGGTCATGAATTTTGTCTCCAACTAATGATTTTAACATTATTATTTGGTTTTACAATGTCAGCCATAGACATATTTAGGATTCAATGGGCTTTAATGGGGGCAGCACGGTGGCGCAACTGGTAGAGCTGCTGCCTCTCAGCGAGAAGGTCCTTGGTTCAAACCCAGGTCCAGGGTCCTTTCTGGGTGGAGTTTGCATGTTCTCTCCGTGCATGCGTGGGTTTTCTCCGGGTGCTCCGGTTTCCTCCCACAGACGAAAAACATGCATGTTAGACTGATTGGTAACTCTAAATTGTCCCTAGGTGTGAGTGAGAGAGTGAATGGTTGTTTGTCTCATTTGTCTCTATGTGTCCCTGTGATGGACTTGCGACCCATCCAGGGTGTACCCCGCCCCTCGCACAGTGATTGCTGGACATGGGCACCAGCGACCCCCGTGACCCAAAATGGAATAAACGGGTAAAGATAATGGATGGATAGATGGATGTGCTTTAATGGTAAATGGTAAATGGACTGCACTTATATAGCACCTTTCTATCTAATCAAGATACTCAAAGCTATTTACACTACAATCTGTGTCCTCATTTACCCATTCATACAGCACTCTACTAGATCTCTACAAAGCTAATTGAACAAATCATTGTAAAGAGACTAATAAGAGCTTTAGATCACATTCATACACTGATGGGACACACATTGGAGGCAATGAGGTGTTCAGTGTCTTGCCCATGGACACTTCGGCAATTCAAACCCCCAACTCTTGCATTGGAGGACAACTGCTCTAACCACTCAGCCACAGCCGCCCCAATCACTTGTCTGTCAGGGAGAAATGGAAATGCTTAATTCATTCAACATTTATTTATACAGATAAATCACACTGAGCCTCGAAGACTCATTTACAAGTGAGACCTGTTTAAATTTAGAAGCAGCCAATGTACTGTATGTTCAAAGGAGCAAACGAGAGCCACTGTATAGTTGTAAGTCAACTATCTCTTGCACCTCTTCTCTCAGGAACTGATGGTTTTTTTTTTGTTTGTTTGTTTTTTGTCTAATCCTCTCAAAGCTTTACAGTATACTCCAGCTCAGCTTTGTACCTGGCTCAGTGAAGCAAATGAACAATAACTGGATATCACTTTTTATTGTTCACCTACTGCAGCTCTTCTTTCCAGTCAACTGTTCAACTGTCCTCTAGCTTCTAGAACCTCCCCTTTCTCATTTTGCTCCTTGTTGGAGATTCATTAAGATGTTTTTCTGGACGGATGTCTGTCTGGAGATGTGCCAGTTATAAGTGGACATGTAGAGTGTAATTGAGAAGAGCTGCCACCAAGGGGTGGTAGTGTGCCATAAAGTGTTGACTTTATTGCTTCTTCAATTTGGGTGGGTGGGTGGGTGGGTGGGGGCATGTAACCATGAAATAATGCAGGGCACTACAGAAATGCAATACGAAGTAAGACATGAAGCTAAGACAAGTGACTCCACTTAGAAGGATGGAACAGATGGTAGACAGATGGAGGAGGGAGGGCAGAGAACAGAGATGTTGCTGGAGAAGAGAAAAGCCAGGATTGAGGGTGAATCCATCAGCCACTTCCTGTGAGGCGTGACAGAGCACTGGTCAGATGGATGGATGCCTTTAGGTGGGCCCGCTGAGTGAAGGAGCAGCTGGTCAGTCACTCCTTCATCTTTTGTTGGCTATGTGTGGATGGCCCCCACACACTTGAACACCCTAGTCTACCCCTGTCTAGTCACACTCCCACATAATTGTGTTCAAAATGCACAGCATGTTCCGTAAATAGGAGAAAGTACATGAATCAGCAGCAACACAGACAACCAAGGCATTCTTTGAAAAGGGATTATCGTCCTTGTAACTCCAAAATGTTTCAGGTTTCATTCAATCAGTTAACTGGAATGTTAGACCACACATCTGTAGCTTTTATTTCTTAACAGCACTAATAAAGAAAGACTTTTCTGTTGAGTGTAAACATGCAGTTCTTGTAACTGAGCAACCAGGGGCTCAGTGGATGTTGAGTAAGGGGATGATAAGTTGTTGAAAAATTTGTGCAGGTGCAGGTCCGGCCTGTAGGCTGCAAGCCAAGATCCATCACTCTGGCATTAATTATATTCGCTATTCATTACAGCTCACCCTTGGGACTGATGTTATTAGACACAGCCCAATTAGGCCTGCAGTGAACTAACGATGCCAAGCAGGGGGTGAGGGGCAATGAGATGAGTAAGAAAACCTAGAGGGCTTCACCAGAGTTTCCATGAGTCCTGTTTCAAAAGTGTGTGCGGGTGGGTATAGGGGCTTTGTGGGAGGCACATACGAGATGGAAGAGGCTGATGTAAGAGGAAGTGTAATCTTATAAAGCACATCCTCAAAGGAGTGTTTCTGTTTTGATTCTCTTGTACACTAAACTAAAATAAAACAAAATCTGGCCTTTTCTTTTTTATTCCTAAAAGCAGCACTGACATCTGAACAAGTGTTTTGTAACCATCAATGAAGTAACATAGAGCGACAGCATGACACGGAAAATACAGACTTGTTTTCTCCCCAACTTGCTTTTACTTTACTTTTGGACATTTGTTATGATGCAAAACCATGGCAACAAGGTGTTTTTTTAACACCCAGGAGCAGTTGATTAACATCTCAAAAGCTTGAATGCCTAAACTACAACCCCAAATCCCAAATGAGTTGCAAAGGATGGGCCATGGATGAATTCCCGTCAACCTGGCGGCAGTGCTCAAGTACCTGACCACTGAGATCCTGGAGCTGATGGGAAACTCAGCTCATGACAACGGGAGAACTGGGATCATCCCGCGACACCTTCAGCTGTCTGTCTGTGGTGACGAGGAGCTCGGCAGACTGCTGGGAGGAGTAACCATCACCCAGGGAGGAATTCTGCTTGGAATTCGGGCAGTCCTGCTGCACAGGAGGACCGAGTGGCCAACCGGATCTGACAGCAAGCTGGATCCAGGTGGAGGGTTCAGTATCTGTAGCCAGATCTGAAACAAACACAACCACTGAGCTACCACAGCCCTCTATGTGAGACAGAAAGCTGCCATCTAGGGTGCCCAGGGGAGCAGATAGTGGGGGTTAAGGGCCTTGCTCAAGGCCCAGAGTGGGTCAAATGAGGGTGAAGGCAGGTCTGGGTTTTTCATCTTTCCCATTCGCATTTTGATGTTGTCGGTCTGGGGAGATGAACAGGCAACCTTCTAGTCACAAGCCCACCCTCTCTAACCTCTGCACCATCACTTCCCCATAAAAATGTTCTAATACAATGACCAAATTAGTAATCTGCATTTAACCTATCCCTCATGAGATACACCCAGGTGGAGCAGAGGGCAGACTCCAGAGACCATCTTCACACCATCAAACTGATTGACCCACTATGTGAAGGTGCTATTTGTAAGACTGAGTTTGTTGTGGCTCCTCGGACTGATGAAGTCTTTTGGATGAAAAACAAAATATTTCCACAAAAATAAACTATCCAGAGGACCTGACTTAGCTTTGAGGAATTTTTCTGTCTGGATTATTGAGCATGAACTTTGATATTTTTGTAATAAACTTTAAAGACAAAATTGGTCTCCTCGTTTAAGTAAATATTTGTTTTATAGAGTTCGCTGTAATTAATAAATTGTACTTCAGTGACTTAGCACTGATTATTAAAGGGTAAATATATTAATTAACATTTTATTATTTGGTAAACTAACCTGGTGCTGCATTTTAACGAGTACAAAAACAAGTTAGGTGAAGTGAGGAAAAAAATCACCATTCAGCACTTGCTCTTGCCGAGATCGGATGCTTCTCCCCTCCCTCTCTGCTTTGCTTTACTGCTCTGTCTGTCTTTGAAACTGCTTCTAAGCCTCTCTTGCATATCTTCCGAACCATAATTATGGACTTGTTTTGATCAGTTGGTCCCTCAACTCAATTTACAACATTTCTTCGAAGGGAAGACAGGCTTTAGACGAGCCGATTTGCCCTGTTGGCACGCACGCAGCTGGATATGTCATTGACTTGGAAGACTTGATGATGTGTCTATGTCTGCTGCCATTTGTGGATTTTAAGGATGCATATTTAATTGGATTTTTGATAACTGGTTCCTGCTTTTTGATTCAGCTGGTTGCTGGTTTTATCGATCAATCAAGGAAGTCGTCAGCAGCAAATTTGGACCCGATCACGCTCCTTGCCTTTATGATGGTTTGGTTCGTGTCTCGAGTACCCAGACTCAAATGCTTTGGGCAGAATGGATCAGATCTTGGGGATTTTACTCAGGCATGTTCCATCGGTGGTGCCATGTATTTTGGACATTTTGGAACCGAGTGAACCAACACAGACTCGAGGTAGATGTCATTAAGTTCTGGCTGTCCTCAAAACAACTGTGTTTATCTGAATTTGGTTCAATTGACTGGCCTTGAAGGTCATCTTATCTGAATTTACCTTGAGAAAATGTGATCTGACGCTCACCACCCACTCACTGAGGAATTTCCAACTGATAACCAGATGAAACCAGCTGAAAAAACTTTGTGTCATCATTTCAGGACTCTTGGATTCTCATAGATGTTATTCTTGGCCATTCCTCGACATACCTCAAGAATGTTTATGGATCTCACCGGAGGACATTGGCTGATTATTACATCCTTATCAGAACTCTTACAGTGACCTCGAGAGCATCTATAAACATGCTCACCGCTCTCGGCTCCCCCCTCTGCAGAATGTCTACATCACTATGTGCTTGTTTGTGTGAGGTGTTTTTACTCAAAATACTTATAACTTATTTTTTACTCAAAATTTAAAATGTTTTCAAATTTTCTTTGACACAAAAGTGAGGCGCTGCACTCCAGGAAATTGTAAAACCATTACAAACATTTAAGGCATTTTGAAAAGTCCCTCTTGAATGATGTTTGAAGTTTCCCGCCAACAGTCACAGCTTAATGACATATCACCTTAAGGTTATTTGTCCTTTTCACCACTGAACACAAGACTGCTTGGGGTTGGTATAAATAGATTGGTTGGTTTGGTCAGAGTTGAAATAAATCATCATGTCAGCACTTCTTTGAAACACTATGGAATGTCTTAGGTTGATTAAACACATTGACTGACCTGTCAGCAGGCTGGAGGGATGACCCTCTGCAGCAACATAGCTCCTCTCCTCGACCAGCTCTGCAGTAGTCTAAGCTGAAGGCTAAAGGTCTAGTTACACTTCACAAGACATTGGCTCTCATGGATGTGATTGTGAGACAGATTGTGTGTTCACATGAACAGTTCATACTCAAAGAGAAACTGCAGGTGATAAATCCTGTTAAGCCCTTCCACTGTCCTCCCTCTGCAGCACATGTCACAAGCAAACATAATCAACACAGACAATGCGGTTGGCAAAGTGGATGTTTATTTTCAGTTGGTAATAGAGGAGATAGTGGAAGAAAATTTGATATTCCTGTTGTTAACCGAGGAGAAGTGCGACTTTGTAAATATGTTACTCAAAGACCGCCACCCTTTCCGACAGATGGTGCGGGTACGTGCCCCCTACTCTGCCTGGCTGAAGTACACTCCCTGCCTGTGATTACTGCCCGGGAGAAGGTCACTCCTTCTCAGTCAGCACAGATATATGAAGAGCAGCCTATCTCCTCCATGCACAAAGATTTTCCAGTCACCTTCCATGATGTTATATAATTTATATATATTCAATTCAATCTAATTCAGTTTATTTATGTAGCACCAAGTCACAACAGAAGTCATCTCAGGGCACTGAACAGAAACATTCATATACAGTATATA
>NC_056501.1:24983250-24996699 GCF_014905685.2 Nematolebias whitei | reverse complement strand
CACTATTCATCTGAGGAGCAGACTGCTTTGAATTTAAATCCATTGCAGAACTCTCATCAATATATAATTTGACAGTTTGTTTTTTTACTGAAACAGATGTAAAGATGGTTGTATTTTCTCATTGCCTCAGCCATCAGCTCCTCAGTGTATAAGAAATTAGATCAGCTGACTGCTGCCACTTTTCTTAAACAAACAGGCCCATGAAGTCAGACTAATCACACAATACTTAGTGCACACCCTGTAAGAAACTACATCAGACTGAGTGCAAAGCTCTATGAGTCTCATTGAGGGGTGCAAAACACTTTTTTTTCTTCACACAGCCATACAGGCAAGACACAACTTCAGCACTTCTCATGGACTATAAACCCATCTTAAAATGTAAAAGCAACCCTGTGTAAAAAGTGGTGTCAGCATAATAAATTTGACAACACAGAAACTTTGGCACATATTTTCATCTCCTCTGTTTATCCCCTCCTCACACTTTTTTGCAACAACTGGCAGAAGACCATTATCTTTTTACCCCCTGTTCCTCTCCACTTCACATCCTGTTTGCTATTTTTAGTGTTCAAGCAAACACTATTTCCGTATCAATAACAACCACGTTTAAATGCTAATATATGGCCATTTTATGATTTCTTCAACCTGTAACCAGTCTCTTATTTGTAATCCTTTGAGACTGTCCGCTGTCTTTTTTCTCTCCTTCTAACTGTCTCATTATTTCACTCTCTCTGAGGGTCAGCACATGGATAGTTTAAATAGGTATTTAGGGTAGGTTTCATATAGCTGGCACAGATAACAACTCCATACACTATAAAACGTGCAAAGCATGTATTTGTCTCTCAGTCAATGTTAAAATTTCTGTTTGAAAAGAAAAAATCCCAGAACAGTTAATGTAATGACACTGATCTATCTCATGCTTCTGGGGCATCAAGGCTCGCAGCATTGGAGCAGGATTTAAACTGTTTTACCATGGTGTGGATAAAAAGAGAAATGGAGTAGGGTTGGTCCTGAAGGAGGAGTTGGCAAAATCAGAAAAGATCAAATGGTGGAAGCTGATGAAGGAAGAATGTTGTGAGAAATTCAGAGAGGAGCTGTTAAAGGCTCTGTGTGGAAGAAAGAGCTTCCAAATGACTGGGCTACTACAGCAATAGTAAATAGAGAGACAGGTAAGAACATACTTGGTTTGTCATCTGGACAAAGTATGGATGATAAGAAAACCTGATGGTGGAACCGTGAAGTGCAGGACACTATTCAAAGAAAGAGGTTAGCCAAAAAGAAATATGACAGTGAGAGGACTGATGAGAGGAAACAGTAATGTAAGGAGATGCAATGTAGAGAAAAGAGGGAGGTGACAAAGGCAAAGCAGAAGGCATATGATGAGTTGTATGGGAGGCTGGACACTAAAGAAGGTGAGAAGGACTTTTACCGATTGACAAGACAGAAGGATCAGGCTGGAAAGGAAGTGCAAAATGTTAGGCTTGTTAAATATGGTAATGCTATAATAAGTGAGGAGAGTGTGACGAGAAGATGAAAGGAGTATTTTGAGGAGCTAATGAACGGAAGGAATGAAAGAGAAAGAAGAGTAGATGCCATAGAAACTGTGGATCAGATAAAGGGAAAAATTAGTGAGGGTGAAGTCTGGAAAGCTCTGAAAAAAATGACAAAAGGGAAGGTAGTAGGACCTGATGACAAACCAGTGGAAGTTTGGAAATGTCTTGGAAAGATGGCAGTGAGGTTTTTATTATTCAATGTCATATATGAGGGTGAGAAAATGCCTGAGGAATGGAGAATGGAGTGCTGGTGCCCATTTTTAAGAGCAATTGTAATGTACAAGGTTATAACAGCTACATGAAATTAACTCAAAATTTTTCAGTCAGGTCATCTGGACAGTTTATTTTTTTGTGCTGAAACATTTCATCTTCGTTCCAGAAGGTTTCATCAGTCAAGGAAACACACAACACAAAACTGATTCTTTCTCTACAGCTTACTCCAAAGTGGAACAAACCAGTTATGTTGGTGCTAAGATGGTCTCTTTGTCACGCCCCCTCCTCCATTGCTGGCCCTCTTCCTTGTTGACAGTCGTGTCAAACTGGTTGAAAACAACAAAGGCCATGCTCAATAATCCAGGTATACAATACAACATTTTTCAGTCATTTCATCTGGACAGTTTCTTTTTTTTGTGCTGAAACGTTTCGCCTTCGATCCGGAAGGCTTCATCAGCCTTCATGAGTGTTGTGTGTTTCCTTGAATGATGAAGCCTTCCAGATCGAAGGAGAAACATTTCAGCACAAAAAACGAAACTGTCCAGATGATCTGACTGGAAAATGTTGGATTGTATACCTGGATTATTGAGCATGGATTTTGTTGTTACATGAAATTAAGTTGACAAGTCACACAATGAAGATCTGGGAGAGAGTTGTGAAAGCAAGACTTAGTCAAGAGGTGACTGTGAGCAATAGTATGGTTTCATGCCAAGAAAGTGCAACACAGATGTCATCTTTGCTTTGAGAATGCTGATGGAGAAGTACAGAGAGGTTCAGAAAGAACTCCATTGTGTCTTTGTGGATTTAGAAAAAGCATCTGACAGTGCCCCAACGGAGGAGGTGTGGCATTGCATGAGGAAATCTGGAGTGGCAGAAAAGTATATTAGACTGGTACAGGACATGTGTGAGGACAGCAGGACAGTGGTGAGATGTGCATTAGGAGTGACAAATAGCTTCAAGGTGGAGATGGGATTGCAACAAGGATCAGCTCTGAGCCCCTTCTTGTTTGTTCTGGTGATGGACCAACTAACATATGAGATCAGGCAGGAATCCCTGTGGACTATGAAGTTTGCAGACAATATTGTGATCTGTGGTGAGAACGGGGAACAGGTGGAAGAGAACTTGGAGAGGTGAAGGTATAAACTTGAAAGAAGAGGAATGAAAGTCAGCCATAGTAAGACGGAGCACGTGTGTGAATGAGAGGGAGGCCGGTGGAACAGTGAGGCTGCAAGGAGCAGAGGTCACAAAAGTGCAGGACTTCTAGTACTTGTATTCCACTGTTGAAGAAAATGGGGATTGTGGTAAAGAGGTGAAAAAGAGAGTCCAGGCAGGACAGATTGGATGGAGAAAAGTTTTAGCAGTGATTTGCGACAAAAGGGTGTCATCAAACGTCAAATGAAACATTTACAAGACAGTGGTGAGACCAGCAATGTTATATTGTCTCTAGACAGTGGCATTGGGAAAAAGACAAGAGAATGAACTGGAAGTGGCAGAAATGATGTTGAGGTTCTCCTTAGGAGTGACAAGGATGGATAAGATTAGGAATGAGATCATCAGAGGCACACCACCATGAAAGGTGAGTGATCATGTTGCCTGTGTATGTGTGTGTGTTCAAATGTCTGTCTATGTGTAAAATATCTCATGAACAAGCGGATAAATCTTAGGGAGACTTGAAATTTAATTCAAAATTTAATTGTACACCTTTTCTTTAATATTTAGGGAATCAACCCATTTCAAGATGGCAACACTAGCTAAAATACTCAAAAAACAAACCCATAAACAGTTGTAATTCAGTCCATTTTGTAGATATTGATCGAAAGAAAACATAATATTCTAACAAGTGAGGAGAGTGTGACGGGAAGATGGAAGGAGTACTTTGAGGAGCTAATGAATGAAAAGAATGAAATAAAAAGAATAGTAGAGGTCAAAGAAACTGTGGACCAGGAAGTAGGAATGATTAGTGAGGGTGAAGTTATTTTTCTGATGAAGAAATCATTTAAAACAAGCCTTACCTGTTGCACAATCTGAGGGTTGATATAGGTCTTTCGCTGTTTTCTTACTGTTCATCCTTTTTTTGAACAACTCAGCATACACTTTCAGCTTGGTCTTAGCTACATTCCTCTTTGCTCTAACTCACATCTCCTTTATTCCTGTCTGCTCTCTTAAATCCTCTTACTGTTATATTTCTTCTTAGCTAACCTGTTTCTTTGAACAGCTTCCTGCATTTCAATATTCCACCATCAGGTTTTCTTATCATCCATTCTCTGTCCAGATGACACACCAAGTACTTTCCTACCTGTCTCTCTAATCACTATTGTTGTAGTAGCTCAGACATCTGGAAGCCCTTTCTACCATTCAGAGACTTTAACAGCTCCTCTCTGAACTCCTCAAAACATTATTCCTTTGTAAACTTCCACCATTTAGTCTTGTCTAAATATTATTCTCTTTCCTTTACTACAGCAGTATTCCTACATACCACCATCCAAAGCTGTCTGCCCACACCCTCCCCTACTACAACTTTCTCCCTCAGATGACTCCTTTTACATAGATTGTAGTTTACCTGTCTACACCTGCTTCCACTCTCATAGGTCACCCCATGTTCCAAGGGGTAGTCTTGGCCTATTTTGTATCCTAGGTGAAAAACCCTCCATTCCTTGTAAGAACACAGGAAAATCTGGGTAGAGTAGTCCCACGATTTTCACGGGGGTTATGTTCCAAACACTCCTATGATAGGTGAAAAACTGCCAAGTAGGAATGCTATATTTATTTTAGTATTTATATATATTTTAAGGCTTTATAAACCCTTCCCACACTCTTGCAATGTTCTAAACTCTTAAACCTATGTAATTTTAAGAACATACATATATGTGTAGCGGGAAGGGTTGTTTAATAGTTAAAATTCGTTATGAATTTTATTTTGAAGGGGCACCACTCTCAGCTCTGAGAGAACGTCTGAAGGTCTTAAAATCAATTCAGATTATTATTTAATTACCTCGAATTACCCTTTTACATCGTGAGTTCTTTTATATGAAGGATTCAGATGTCATAAGTAAAACACACATGCTTTAATACAATTTTGTGATGTTTATTTAACTATGTATGATAAAAACAACTGTTGGCAATTATTTCTGACATTTAAAATAAAGGCTTTGTTCACAACTGGAGTTAAATGGAAATTAAGTGACCGTAAAAATTACTTGTTCGCAGGGATTAACAGATAAATGAAATTATCCTATGTGCTTTACCAAACCAGAAACCAGAAGCATTGTAGAACAATTTTGAAATTTCAGCAGTGCAGATTAATCATGCAAATTTAACTAAAAGAAATACGTTTTATCGTTCAATAGTTAAAATTTGGTCTGAAATTTAAAGAATAATAATTACTGAACTGAGTTAATACTAATTTGGTTAAAAATCTAAATTCTTGAACACCAGAGTCAACCGTCAGAGTACAGGTCAGCTGTTCCTACCAGGAGTCGTCTTCGAAGGCTGCCAAAGATACCAGATATTTGACTCTATGATCCGATGGTCTTGTGATGTAAAGGTTGTAATTCCTTCACATCCCTGACCTCAAGATGATGAGTTTGGTCACTGGCTCGAACGGTCAGCCTGGAGCGTTTCCTGGAGTTCTGGACAGCTGTTGTTAACTCTTTGATGAAAACTGCAGGTGTTTGGATCGCTGAAGAGGATTCTATCAAACTTTGTCCAAAGTTGAAGCTAATTTTCTCCTTGGAAGTCTTCCGTAGGTTGTATCTTAAAATTTATCCTCCTCGGGAGGTCTTCATCACTTCTTCATCATCATTTCTTCTTCACTCTCTCTCTCTCTTTTTCATTTCCCTAATATTCTGAGAGGTTTTCCTCTCTTGTAAACAACTGACCACACCTCTGATTTGAAAGAGGTGATCGATTTGAACCAATCAAAAGGCTGAACTTTTATCCACTAAATAAAGTATTATTTTAATCTGCTCTGTTGAAAAAGTCATGAAATAAAATCATTTAAGACACTTATAAACTTTAAAAGAGGTTAAAAACAATACAAACACTTTGTCAACCTTATGAACAGAAAACAAGTTTGTAAACTTTTGGGCTACACAGGTTATTGTCAGCTGAAAGGGAAACAACAAGGCAGTTATTTAGTTATTCCCAGTAAACAATTATTTCATTACAGAAAAAACAGTATTAATTCTTCTAGAATGTGAATAAAAGTCTGTCCGTTTTCTACATGCAGGAAGAGGGTCCAAGTGTCAAAGCTGGAATTCCTTTGAACAGAGACGAGGCTTTCTGTTATTTACAATCGTTACTTAGATAGACTTGGTCGGTGGTTGGTACAAGTTGATACCAGGACATCCTGGGTGATCTGTGTTAACTCAAACGTCCATTTGTGGGGTTCACAGAAAGGGTGTTCCAATATTATTCAGATTTATTGGATCTTTGCTTGTCTTACCAAACATAAAAGTCTTCTTTTGACACTTTCCAGAGTTAGAGATGCTGAAAACAAACTTTAAACTGTCCCAGGTTCTGAAGTGGGTGTAGGGGTGGAATGTCTCAGTTGTTCAAGGGATGAGGAGTTTCTTTTTTTTTTTTTTTTTTAGAAATATCTTTACAGAATGAACTACTCAGTTACAGAAATAAAGTATGTTATAAAATGACATTCAGGGACGCAGGTATATCTCTACTTATGTACAGTACAGTACTGCAAAATTTTACTCACCAGCTCTGCAGACCAGCAGCTTGGTTCCAGTTGGGCTCCATTCCAGTTCTGCAGACATACCCTGCAGTGACAAAGCCTACTGCCCCATCCAGGTTGATGTGTGCAAAGATAATTGAGTTTCAGGAAGCTTCAGGGTTATTTGCAACTTTCCTGCCAGTTCTGTGAGATTAATAGATAGTGTAATTTGTGTTGCAAAACTATCCTTCCATTTTGGCAGAAAGCAGAGGCCAGAAGCACAGTTGGCTTCTGGGTAGTGTAGTTCTTTTGACTGGTCTTACATTGTAGGCTTATTGAACGAAAATTACAAAATGGTGGCGCCTGTCCCTAGTATTTTTTTCCCTGTTAACTTTTAATCTTTTACTGTCCCAATCGTGTGAGTAATAATAAAGTTAACAACTGATGTCGGACCGTGAAAAAGCGAGTCTGCGAAAGTCAAACCGCAAAGTAGCGAGGGACTACTGTACTACAATTACACTTTATCAAGAGACAAATTTCACTGCACAATGGTCAAGGAAAGCCTGAATCTTTTTTCAGTAAGACTGTTTACATTATTGCATTTCAAGAAACACAAATTAAATTGCACAACTGTCATGTAAAGCATTACCCTTTTTTGAATAAGACAATTTACATAATTGCCTTCATGCAAGAAAATACAGATCAAAGTGTACAAGAACTGACACCTAAATATTGACCCATCTTGCCTTCCTTGATGCAAAGTCGTCAATAATGGCATCACATGAAATCCATCCATCCATTATATTTACCCATTTCTTCATTTTTGGGTCACAGGGGTCATTGGTGCCCATGTCCAGCCATCATTGTGCGAGAGGCAGTGTACACCCTGGACAGATCACAAGTCCATCACAGGACTACACAGAGACAAACAAAACAAACAACTATTCACTCTCTCACTCACACCAAGGGACAATTTAGAGTTAGCAATCAGCCATGCATGTTTTATGGAGGAAACTGGAGTACCCAAGAAAGCACACGTATGCATGGGGAGAGCATGAAAACCACCCAGAAAGGCCCCTGGCCGGGATTCGATTCAACAATCTTCTCTCTGAGAAGCAGTAGCTCTGCAAACCGTCATAGAAAATTTGTTCAGCAATTGTATTTTCAACTTTTATTTATACACGTTAGTCCAATTGAGCCTCAGGGACTCATTTACAAGAGAGAACTGAATTTATGGTTGATACTGATGATGGCCAGGCCAGTGAGGCGTTCCTGAGAGATAGTCCTCAGGCATGTTTAAATCAGTTTCAACTTTGAAAAGCTTTGCTGTGCTCCAGCCACTTTGACAGGACGAGTGATCAAAATTCTCAGAGCACTTCACTGCCCCCTCCCCTTCCCCTTCTTTCACAACCTGTGTGTCAGACCTCAGCAGCAAGCTACACGCACTGCACCTGGCTGAGGGCATCCAGTGGGCAATAGAAAACCTATACGTAAAATAGACTGGCTATATGAAATTATGTTTTTTTAAGGTGAGGGCGTGGGCAGGGCCGGGCGCTAATGCCACCCTTGACAAGATGCCACCCTGGGTAGGTGCCTATATTGCCCAAATCAAAAATCACAGCTGCATGTTCCTCCCTTTTGGAAATAAGTGCTGACTACAGCCATTTCCATTCTCTTGGCCAAATCCACCACCATCTGTCCTTCTTGGTTTCTTTCCTTGACACCAAACCTTCCCATCACTTTTTCATCCCCTCTCTTTCCTTCACCAACATGTCCATTCAGGTCTGCTCCGATCATCACTCTCTAATCCCTGGAAATACTCTCTATCACTTCATCCAGATCCTTCCAGATTTTTTTTTCTCCTCTACCTCACATCTAACCTGTAGCTCATAACCACTTATAACAGTCAACATCAGACCTTCTGCTTCTACCTTCAGACACATCAGCCTATCGGACATAAAAGAAAAAAAAAAGGAAAAACATTCAAAACCACCCTGTTTAAACTCTGCTGTATGTAACACTGTTTTTTAATTTGAACAAAAAAAATCCCTTTTAATTTTCGTTTGGCGCCATTTCTTTACTGTTTTTTTTTAAAGTGGACCATTACAACATTCACATATGTCTATACACATACCTGAAAAACAAACTGTGGATCCAAAGATGGATTTAATACAGTGTTTACCTTCAGTCGAACCCCATTTTAATTCACCGTATTGATTCTGTCAGGTTGATCCAGAGCCTGCAGCCTCAGTTCCTCCCTCCTTCTCCAGTGCTCAATCCATTTTTCTTTAACCAGCACACACACGTAAAAACAAACCTTTTCAAAGAACCCAGGTGAAGCATACAAATGCACCTTTCACAGGTTATAAAGTTCCTGTTTACTTTACTTCGGTTCTGTATCGGCCTGCACTCTATTCTGAAATGACTAAAATGGTACTTTCTGATGTTTCAGCAAGAACGTGTTGCTCTGTATATTCATTCATATGAGTGAGCAATTGTACTGCAATAATAGGCTGGCTGGGAAATATGACATGTCACAGAGCGGCTTTCCACATTAGCTCTGCAGAGGCAGTCAGCAGAGCATATTGTCACAGTCAGTTTGAAGTCTGAAGGTGTGTGTTTCTGCTTGGCTCTGTTGTTTAGAAGGTCGTCTCATGTTCTTTTGATTAGCGTATAAAAAACACAGCTACACTGCAGACAGTCACAAATCAATGCAAGCCATTTCAGATCAACTCGATTCTTTTGACTCCTGGATCAACTTCACTGAAGAACTCAAAGTATAGAGAAATGATCGGTGTGTCAAAGCATGTAAAATTAAATGCCTGACATTCCTTGAAAGAATGTGCCAAAGTTTTAAACTAATATAATCTTGTGATGAGGAGTTATAGCTGTTTTTAATGTGCCCCCTGGTGATTTACTTGCAGTTTATGTACGTGTTGCTGCCATGCCACCCTGTTTGAAATCTTCAGAATCATGACAGAAAGACAATCAGCTTCCTGACTGTTTCATTTAAATCCATTCAGTGCATTGCTTGTTAGCAGATAGACAGAGATGATTAATAATTAGGGGCAATATTTTCCAAAAACAAAATCTCACACAATCAGTTAGTGCTTGTCATATTAGCTGAAGATCACGTTCAGTTATGCCCACATGTATTTTAGCTCGATTTCTGTAAAAATTGACAGAATTATAGCCGGTTTTGTGTTTTGTAAGTTCAGCTGACTGAGGCAGCCATCTTTGATTGGATTGATTCCAAAGCTCACCAGTTGTAGATGTATGATTACATGTATGAAGACAGTTTCAATAAAATCCATTCAGTAGTACATGAAGTATTTTTCCAGCACAATTGACTAAACAAATGTGCACACAAACACAGACATAAACATTTTCTTTATTTGCCTTCAGCAGAGGATGATGACTATTTAAAATGGTGTATTTATTACTGGCCTACACATGTGGTTTGTGACATGTTTTACATCCCCACAGTGACACAGTCAGTGAAGCACAAAAGGGACAGGATGCGTCCTTCGTTTCCACAAGTCTATTTTTGATTGTTTTTCATTCATGTTTCTTAAAAATCTAAAGCCCTTCATGTTCCTTACAGCTCCTTCCACTCTCCTCAAATCCAGCTTTCTATCTCTAATAGAACATAGAAATGATGATGCAAGACAAAGTGAATAAATAAATAAAAATAAAAAATAAATCCTCTGGATATGGCCTCTTGATTATTATTTTATACAAGCTTTACAAATTTGTCTGAATATGCATGTTTATGTTAACTAGGGATTGTTCTCTTCTTGTGCAAGTTAGAACAACTGAGTAGCTCAGTTCAGTAATGTTTCTGAATAATCAATACAAAATCCAAACATCATAAAAATGAAACCCCCTGTGATTGTGTTATTATGATTCATTGTGGAAAAAGCAGAACAATGTTGCACAACCCTTTCTCTGTGAAACCTGTTTGACATCTGATAAACACAGAGACAAATGAAGGTCTATCCATCTTTCTGTCTTATTGGAGGAGATAAAAAGAGCAAAGATTCTAAATGAAGGAAATAATAAAGGAATGAAGTATAATGAGTCTAATGAAAACTAAATAAAGATCAAGATTATACAAGGGCATGATGATGGACGTGACTGAATGAACCAGATTAGGTTTCCTCCCTTCATCAATACAATCTAGACCGTGAACCAGGTTTTGACTGTATTGTGACATGTCTGAAAAGACAGATAGCCTTTAATGAGCTCACACATGTTAAAGTACAAAGTAGGGTGACAATACATTTTAATAGAGGGATAAATAGCTTATGGATTATACTGAACGTTTGTGATTAACTGACTAAATTAATAAGAAGTCTTGTATAAAACTTTGCTGAACTTTTCCTTTGGGCAACACATTAATTTAGGATGCACTCAAAATAGAAATAAAAATACCAAGAAACACCTAAATAGAGTAAAGAACAACAACAACACAAAAAAAAAATCAGACAGAAAAAGTCTAGTGCTTTGTAAATTTACACGAAAATACCATCTGGAAGAAAAGTATGTAAGGGTAGTGCGGGACACAGGACATGGAAAAGGACAGTGAGACAATAGTTGTGCAGTAGAAGTTCGAGGTGGGTTCAAGTTGGAGGTATGATCAGGGATCTTTTCTAATCCCACTCATTTGCAGTGGTGATAGACAGGTTGACAGATGAGGTTAGAAGACCTAATAGACTATGATCACAAATAACACTGTGCTCTGTATTGAGAGTTTAGAAGAGGTGGAAGAGAGTCTAGAGTGATGGAAGTATGCTTTTCAGAGCAGAGGAGTGAAAGTTAGAAAAGGAAAAACAGAATGCATGTGTCTGAATGGGTAAATAAAAAAAACATTTTTAAAATTCTCTCCAGAATGAGCCCCACCTCTCATTCAGTGACTGCTGGACATGGGCACCAGTGACCCAAACGACATGGATAGGACTGAGTGGATGGATGGACACAAATTCATTAGAAAAAAGGAATGTAATGAGGCCTTTTTTGACTTACACTGAAAAGAATTAAAAATATCACAAGTTCCAACTTTTAAAAAAACATTTCATTATTTATTATTAGTGATGTCTTGATACCAATATTGGCATTGGACCCAATAGGGGCAGCTGTAGCTGAGTGGTTAGAGCAGTTGTCCTAAAATGCGAGACTTGGGTGTTCAATTCCACCGGCAGTCACATACTGAAGTGTCCTTGGGCAAGACTGAACCTCTCATTGTCTCTGATGTGTGTTCCATCTGTGTATGAATGTGATAAAGCACTGATTAATCTTTGTACAGATCTAGTAGAGAGCTGTATGAATGGGTAAATGAGGGCACAGATTGTAGTGTAAAGCACTTTGAGTATCTCAATACGATAGAAAGGCGCTATATAAGCAATATCCATTTATCATTTACCCAATGCAAGCCAAAAAATACTCATTCTCAGAAAAACACCTTGGTGCCACTTTTATGTTTGGTGATGTCATTTCCTTTTCCACTGTGCAAGAGACCTTTCTTCCACCCATTATCTTTAAAAATGTTTTCTGTTAGGGGTCATGGGTGTCGCTGGTGTCCATGTCCTACAGTTTGTGCAGGGGCAGGGTACACACTGGACAGTTTGCAAATTCATCAGTGGGAGTGCAAAACAATGTCCGTAGTTTGGAGATATTTTCCGATGGACACAGGTGATGTTAAAACACAGTTTGCAGTGATCTAAATAAAAGAAAGGTGGTTCTAAAGGCATTACGTAAAGTTACAGTAGTAACTCATTAACTACTCTGCATTGGTATTCAGTATCGGCAATTACACAAACGGAAGAACTTGTACTTCTACACAGTCCCCCCCAAAATACTAGTCACAGATTACTCCTATTTATTACTATTATTAAGGGAGAATGGTGGCATAGATCAGAAGGTCACAAGTTCAAATCCCCGGCTGACTATAACATCAAAATGTGTGTGAAATTTGATGCACCCATATTGGCCTCCACCCACATTGCCCCACTCTAAGCTCATGAGCAAGACCATTCACCATCCCACATATATACATTATATACAGTATATATATATATATATATATGTATATATATAAATAAACAGATGTATGTTGGAGTCAGTCTCCCCACCATCACAGACATTTACACCTCCAGATGCAGGAAGAGGGCCACCTGTATCATGAAGGACCCCACTCTTTTCTCACACTTTTTGCCCTGCTCCCCTCAGGAAGGAGGTTGAGGAACACTAAGTGTAGAACAACTAGACTGAGGAACAGCTTCTACCCTGAGGCTGTTAAATTCATGAATCTCTAACCAGGATAATCATGTGAAAAATCACATCATGTTGCTGCTGATCTGTTTTTTGTTGCTGTGTTCATGTGTGCTCATCTGCTCACACAGACTCATGTTTGTGCTGCTGTTCAACATAATATTTTTGTGCTATTAGTGCTTAGTGTACCTTTAGTTGATGTTTTTCTTAGTTCATATTTTAGATGTTATTACTATTTTTATTTTACATTTTATTGTTGGGGGCAGCACGGTTGCGCAACTGGTAGAGCTGCTGCCTCTCAGCGAGCAGGTCCTTGGTTCAAACCCCGGTCCAGGGGCCCGTCTGGGTGGAGTTTGCATGTTCTCTCCGTGCATGCGTGGGTTTTCTCCGGGTGCTCCTGTTTCCTCCCACAGACGAAAAACATGCACGTTAGGCTGATTGGTAACTCTAAATTGTCCCTAGGTGTGAGTGAGAGAGTGAATGGTTGTTTGTCTCTAAGTGGCCCTGTGATGGACTGGAGACCCATCCAGGGTGTACCCCGACCCTCGCACAGTGATTGCTGGACATGGGCACCAGCGACCCCTGTGACCCAAAATGGAATAAGCGGGTAAAGATAATGGATGGATGGATGGATGGATGGATTTTATTGTTGGATGTAACTGGGACCCTGTGCACATAATTTTGTTCCACCACATGTACCACGACAATAAAGAATCTCTTACTCTGATATATATATATATATATATATAT
>NC_056501.1:24982899-24983150 GCF_014905685.2 Nematolebias whitei | reverse complement strand
TTACACTTTAAAGTAACAGTTTTGCACCCTGTTTACTTTTTTTTTTTTTTTTTTTTTTTTTTTTTTAGAAGAACAGAAGGCTAATGGTACTATCAGAAGTCTAATTAAAGAGTCTCTTTAGATTATGGACAGCCTGCTAGTTTCAAATATTTCAGCCTGCATACTAACGCATTCTCCTTTAAAGGACACATGATTTATGCCTTATCATTCTCTTTAGTAGCTCTTTTTTTAAGTTTCATGCCTTCACTCAA
>NC_056501.1:24971339-24982499 GCF_014905685.2 Nematolebias whitei | reverse complement strand
TTTTTTTCTTCTTTCTGCTGCCTTTCATTTTATTTGTGATTGTATCTCTTATTGCATATTGAATTGTTTTGTTATGTTAAAAAATGAAAAAAACATATAAATAAAATAAAACATACATTAGAGATTTTCAGTGTCACCTCAAAAGGAATTTACAATCAAATGTCTGCTACTTAACAGTGCCTCTGTGATTCTCCCAAAATAACAGTGACATGAAACTGTTAATAATATGTGTTAGTTTGCATGTTGATATGGGTAATTAGGATTGTTTGAAGAAGACAGTACTCCACTTTGGTCTGGACCTTTCTTGGGCTAGCCATTAGCTTGTCAATCAGGTCAAAACTTAACATTAATCTTCCAAACTGAGTTTGTGTAAAGAGCTATGTACATCAGGTAAGAGGTTAGCTGATTAGAATCTGACAAAAGATTTGAAATACTATTTTTAGTGATGCACCAACTCTTAAAGACCTGCAGAGCTTTCACTTAAATAACAGCCGTGCAGCTATGACAGACCGTCTAGAGCAGTTTCATTATTGTCAAGAAACGCAGTGATGCACTTATCGAACGTGGATCAGTTTGTCCAATTGAATCATTGACCCCAGTTAACTCTATCAATTTAATGTAGCTGGAGAATGAACAGGTGAAAAGGAAAGGGCGTTTGGCTTAAGACGCACACTGCTGTTTTTCCCCAAGTCTATTTTTAAAACACAGACTTTCTCATTTGAACTAATGAAGAATTATTTTCAGACACCGATAGGAGCAGTCATATAGCAGACAAACTATCCACCATTCAGTCGCCCTTACTCCATGGGACACTCTTGATTCCTCTCTAAGATCTCTTGTTAGACCCAAAAAATCAATTCCTCCATTGAGCGGCAGCCCATTTGTTCCTGAGTTTGACACAGGCTTGGGTCAATAAAGGCAGTGCATTGCTACTACCTCCTAGCAAAGCAAAGCCTGTGGCACAGCATTGCTGCAAATGGTGTTCATGATGAATGGCACCAATATGTGAAGGGAATCACTGGAGCAAGTCATAGCTAAACTGGGAAATTAATGCAAATATACTGCATTTCATTGTCATTGTATTAAACGATAATGAGATTGTTAGTTGTTTTGATCAAGACCCTGTGTATCACAATATCATTAAAATTGTTTCATAGGTTGGTTTGTTGGTTTGAACATCGACAAGCTAGTTACAATAATATGTTGTCATGTTTAGCATTGTAGGTGGGTTGTTTGGTTTTTATTTATTTTTATTCATGGTTTGTTTTTGTTTTTTTTGCATTATGCTCCTTACATTTATTAATTCCACCAACCAAAAATGCAATCTCCAGTAAAAAGTGTATATTACAACAACAACAACACCTTTTTCATGCTATCTGTGTGCAGCATCAGCAGCTTCATATTTTTCAATCATGCATTTTATTTTTGTAATCCAAAGTGCATTTAGGAAACATTGGAAAAAGTAAATATCACCATTGAAGCAAATATCCATCCATCCATCCATTATCTTTACCTGCTTCCTTTCCAAGTTATGAGGGTCACTGGTGCACATATCCAGCAGTCATGAGAGAGGCTGCTGGGTACATCCTGGACAGGACGCACGACCATCACAGGGACATATAGAGACAAATGAGATATTATATTATATTTCTCCAAACTATAATCTTTCCAAACATTACTTATAACAGGCAACATATTACTTGTTCAAAATACTACATCTAAAGGTTTGAACTATCCCTTTAATTACGTGATCATCTGGAGTTCTTGTACAATAGAGATTAGAACCAGGTATCCAGAAAAGAAAAATCTTCATTTTTTTTATTCTTTTAGTTTTTATTTTTACTTTATTTTATTTATTTATTTATTTTGACAACTCATAACTAACATTTTAGGCTCAGTTTCACATAAAAATAAATACTGAACAATACATTACCAAAAAGGCTCAAGGTTCGTTATAGTCATTTGCATCACATGTGGTACATGAGATGGAACAACATTGTGTACTCAAGGTCCTAGTTGCATCCAAAAATAGCTAAAATATAAAGTATATAAAAGTATACAAAGATCTAAGATATACAATAAACAATAATAATGTAATATAGTATGGTGTATGAAAGAGCAGCCTGAACATGAGTCTGTTGTGAGCAGATGGGTATGAATGTAGCAGTTCTGCTCCTTCTGAAATCCACAATCATCTCCTTCATCTTCTTCACATTGGGTTGTACTTCCTGCACCATTTCTCCAGGTGCTCTACCTCCTGCCTATAGCCGGAATAATCATTGTTTGTGATGCATCCAATCACCCCTGTATCGTCTGCAAACTTTACAATACGACAGCCTGGATGGGTAGGTCTGCAGTCATACGTGAGCAGAGTGAACAGGAGAGGGCTCAGCACACAGCCCTGAGGGGAGCCAGTGCTGAGGGTTATGATGGAGGAGGAGACATTGTGGATCCTCATAAACTGTGGCCTGTTTGGTTAAGAATAAGCAAAGAAACTGGAATAAACTCTTTTTCAAAAATGAGGACAGAAGGGAGATTTTCATCATCTGTGCAGGAAGACAAAACATTTTTATGTAAACCGTTGCATCGTAGCTGCTATATAGTAGTCATTTGTTAGGCTATATGTTTCTTAAACATCATTCTCATATTAAGTGGCCTTGAATCTCTTGAACTTGTTAGGGAAAACTAATTATCAGTTACATTTTCTTAGAGTTAATGAAAGACTACTTAGCCTGGCTAAGAGGAACATAATTAACAGAAAATATCTTAATTTGTTTGTTTGTCCCTCGAATGAACCTACAATTTGATAATTAACCTGTTGCAGTTCACTTTCCACTTGGAGTAATGAGCAGACTGATGAATGCAATCACCCTCATCCTATAATTATGTGTCATGAATAAATGTATGCATTAATGTGCTTATTATCTGTTACATGTCTTACCATATAATCCTATGCAGAAATTATGCTTATTTATTCATCTCCTTGCCTATTAACATTTTCCTGATTTGTTCATTTTGAAAACATAACACAGCAGCTGAGCGAGGACACACATGCAGTCTCAAGCGCACAGGAACACGCTGAATACATCACCATACACAAACACATCCAGCTCAGGCTGGACTTTCCCACACTCTTCAAATGATACAAAGTCAACAGAGTAAACACTGTGCAGTCGCACAGCGAGCGACACAAAACTTGAATCAGTAACCACACGAGGAGAGGCCTCCTTCATATGAAGCTGAAACAGCTTGTCCACATCACTTCCTTTTCTCTGCATCATGTGGCTCTCGGTCTCGACTACTTCCTCTTTTGCTTTTGTATCAATTCTGACGACACTATGTGCACTTCTCACCACATGCTGAGCGAAGACTTTGTGACGAGAGAAGCGCATTAAAGGGCTCGGGTTAGATTTGAAAATGTCGTCCTTGATGGATGGAGAAGTGCTGTCCTTGTCTTCTTTGCCGTTACCGTCCTTATCTGGAGGATCACAGAACGATGTTTCGACTAAGAGTGACGGTAACCTTCCCACGACCCAGCAGGAGAACATATCAACCAAAGAACTGTGGCCTGGGTACAGTATGAGTTTCGATTTTACACAGCAGCCTGAAAATCTGTTATAAGATGATGAAAGATTTACAGAATGTTGCTGTATTTTAAAATATCCTGATGCATGCTCAATAATCCAGGTAGAAAAATCCAAAAAAGTTCAATCTGGTCCTCTGGACATTCAAAAAAACAAAAAACAAAACAAAGCAAAAAAATCTAGAAACGTTTCGTCTCTCATCCAAGAGACTTCCTCAGTCTGAGGTGCTGTTTTCAGCTCAGTCTCTTAAATAGCACCAGGTTGTCAGCAGCAAACTGGTTGATCCACTCTGAGAAGGTGCTATTTAAGAGACTGAGCTGAAAACAGCACCTCAGACTGAGGAAGTCTCTTGGATGAGAGACGAAACGTTTCTAGATTTTTTTGCTTTGTTTTGTTTTTTGTTTTTTTGAATGTCCAGAGGACCAGATTGAACTTTTTTGGACTGTATTTTAAAAGTTTCTGCGCTTCTGTTTTGTAATTTTATGTTTCTCACCATTGATGTGCGACAAATCAAGACAATATTTTAGAGTGACTACGTTTTATATAAATAAATAAAAAGTTTGATCTTAAAATATTTTGGAGAGACGTTTGGGCAGTTTATTGAAGAAGTTCAGCTCAGTGAGCGGAGGCATAAAGAGAGGCTGTGGAGTTTCCCATGAGGTCATAAAGATGTAGGCTTCAGTTCATAATTGACTCCATTACGTTGTAAAAACAGCTAGTAAAATTATTACACAATGTCAAGCCTTCAACCTGAAATAAACATTTGTGTTTTATTGTGACAGTAACAGTTTTTTGCATGGGCAAACTTGGTGAAGGCTATAATCACCCTTGGTACGGAAATGATAGGTTTGCCCATAAATAAGTGTGTCAAACCAAAGAAGTGGTGCTATCCTGTCTCCTGTTAGGGGACTCAGCACTGGCCATCAGCTGGAAACACAGGAAAAGACACACACAGCATATTGTCAGGGCTGCCATCAGCACATAGGAAACTTGTCTCCCGATTTATCCTATACCACAAAAGTGACTAACAATACTGCTGAAATGACAAAAAAAAAAAACCTGTGGCATTTTGGTGCCCTTTTGAGATGGCATGCAATTAAAAACTTCATGAAACTCGCTCGGTGTTTATTAGCTGTCAGAAAATCCAATCATGGAGACGAGGAGCGCGGTGCAGTCCCGAGCAGCACAACTGACACAACTTGCTGATTTGCCAACTCAAGGGGACGGACATTAGCTTTCCTTTCTGACCACTAAAATTAAACTGTTTCATTTCAACATCTGCCTTTTTTCAAAATGTCCTAACCTTCCCAGCTGGTGGTTTACATGGGATGATTCACCAATTATTGGCAACAAGCAGCCTACGCTGAGGCCCTGTTGTCTTACTGAATGCAGAGCAGTGACAGACCATATCAAGGTTCTTTATTGTCAGTCGCATCACATGTGGTACATGAGATGGAACAAAATTGTGTACTCAAAGTCCCAGAGTCCCGCAAAATAGCAAAAATAGAAAGTAAAAAATAGAAACAGTATATAAAGATCTAAGATACTAAGATATACGCTAAACAAACGCTAAACGACATGCTCAAAGATCTAACATATACGCTACACACTAATACTGTAAAACAATATGGCGTATTAAACAGCAGCCCAAACATGAGTCTGTAGTGGCAGATGGGTATGGATACAGCAGCTTAAAGGCAAGAGATCAGCAGCATGGATAAGTCACTTAGTGATTTTTCTTTTGGCGTATATTTAAAAATGTATATTTCATTTAAATAGCAAAACTGGTTTGCTGATCTAACGAGGTCACAAAGGTGTCACACAGCATTTCTACCTAAAAAAAAAAGTTTACTTTCTGAAAAATGTCCCTAAAAAAGCAAAAGGAATACTTTTTTTAATTTACTTTTGACAACAGCAGATGTTTCACACAAAGTTATGAATGCAAAAAAAAAAAAAAAAAGCCTTCTTTCAAACAAAAGTCAGTATTTTAGGAAATACACTAAAGACTATTTTGTGGTTTCCGTATCCCTGTACACAGGTTTGAAAGAACGGTGAGTGAAGCTGTGGCTCGTTTCATACTTTAGTTCACGGAGCACTTACATTGAGATAAAAGGAAGGAACATAATTCTGTTTTGTTTGTTTTTATGTGTCATGTTAAGTAGAACAATGCAAAGCGTAAAAAGGAAAATAACATCATCTGTTTATCAGTGTCAGGTATTTTTTTTTACACAAATTAACAATAAAGATGTTCAGAGCTGTAAGTCTCAGCCTACAAAACGAGCTCCACATGGAAGTACATCTACTTTGTAGTAATACATGCTGTGACCTCCCTAAAGTCACAGATTTAGGATTATTTTACCCTCAATAAACTTGGGAGAAAACAAAATATTAAATCAAGCCAACCTTTTATAAATTGGTTTAATTGTTTTTCTAACAATAACAGACTCGTTTGGGCTCATCCATGCTGGGTAGATGTTGTGCGGTGGTTGGGCAGCCAACTTAGAGCTGGAAAGTTGTAGGTCCGATTCCCTGTCATGTCCACAAATCATTGCGTCTTTGACCAAGACGCCTTTTCCTTAACTGCTCCTCGGGCAGCTACACAGATGCCAGCTGCTCTTCTTGGAAGTATCTGATGTGTAATGGGTCAATTACAGGGAACAAATTGTATCATTGTATGGGAACATTATTATTATCCTTCTTTCCTTTATCTTTTACTCGCTTCTTCCTTTTCGGGGTCAATAATGCCCATATCCAGCAATCACTGTGCGAGAGGCAGGGGACACCCTGGACAGGTCTCCAGTCCATCACAGGGACACATAGAGACAAACGAGACAAACAACCATTCACTCTCTCACTCACACCTAGAGACAATTTAGAGTTACCAATCAGACTAACATGCATGTTTTTTTGGGAGGAAACTCCACTGGGGAGACCTGCTCACTGAGAAGCAGCAGTTCTACCAACTGCGCCACCGTGCTGCCATTATTCTTTATTATTATTATTATTATTATTATTATTATTGTTATTATTATTATTATTGTTGTTATTCACAAACACTGTCTTTTTACAGTTCTTAAAAAAAGATTAGTTCCACTGCTTTCTGGTTTTGTTTGTGTTGATATGCTTGTAAAATTTGCCCAATTAAACATGACTACACAGCTCTTGGGTCAATGGGTCACTCACACACAGAATTTTAGTGTATTTTATTGAAATTTTGTATTGTCAACTTCTGTAATATTTACCAGTGCGATCCCTTAATTGTGTTTGGCTGTAATTATCTTCCTTCTTTCTTTGTATTTATCAGTGTTGCCTTGATTCACATGAATTTGCATCCATCCCCAGTTAGAAAAGCCTTGGAAAATTTACCACACTTATAACTGCTTTCATAATACTGCTAAATGCAGTTAGACATCATTACGTCAACTCTCCTCAACCCTGGTTATGTTGAACCTGCTTCAAAATGCAAGTTTTTGTTCTGTTCACACATAGCACATTCAGTGATTACTTTCTGAGAGGTGCAGTCAAATGTGTCCAGTTGTTCAACAGATATTTTGCTAGCAGGGAAACCCAGACAAACATGGCAAGAACATTATCACCATTTTGCCTTCAGCAACGGACAAAAAATAAATTTCTCTAAAAGGCAAAAAATAGCTGTAAGCTCTCATCCCATAAATATCACTCACTGTACATGGAGCTTTTTGACCCACTAAGATGAACTTCTTACGCAATGTTACACATTGCTATTTGCTGTGGTGTCACATGTTGCTCCTTTGAATTGTGTAACTGTTGATTGCAGCATGTATTCATGCTTCCTTCTGCTGACCAGCTTTATGGAGATGCTGATTTCATTTTCCAGCAGGACTTGGCACCTACCCACACTACCAAAGGTACCAAAAGCTGGCTATGACATATTCTAATGTTTAGAGATGCATCTGTAAGTGAATGTAACATAATTGTGGAGAAATTGAGCCCCTACGGCGGGTTGAGGGGTGATTTCAGGTTGTGACTCTTTGTAGTACCAAGCTCTGTGTGGTTACTGTAGTCCAACAGTGTGTTTGTGTGAATAAGCCCTGAGGGGCTTACTTACAGAGAGCTTTGTGCTTCTCCATGAACATATTCCCTCAGGAGACCTTTCTGCTGCCTCTCTCTCTCTATCAGCGTTCACTGTTAAACCAGACCACACAACTGATGGCAAGAAAGCTAGTATGACTAATTAATTTATGCTAAATATAAGTTGTTGTTTTTTTAAAACGAAACCGTTTCCAGGAATCATCACCTACATTGTTTCCACAGGCATTGAATGCACAAATACATCAGACTGTAAAAGCAGATTTGATTGAGAGAAATGCATTACAGCGTGGCCATATGTGTGTGCGTGTCTGAGAGTCTTGAGTGCATAATGTGGCTGTGCATCTGTGTGGGTGTGCATAATAGCTGCTATTCGATTCACTGTAAGTGCACTGTGTGAGAGTGGGTGTTCAAAAGTACCTGACTTTCCTCTGCGTGTGCATGCTTTTGCTTAATAATAGAAAGCCTCTTTTGAATGTTCATCATCATGACTTTTATTTATGGCACACAGTATCCTCACTTCCTGTGTGTGTGTGTTTCTGTGTGTGCAGGACAGAGAACACAACCCCCGATGAGGACAGATTGCTGTCCACAGGTGAGCAGTTCACGTTGATCACGGAGAGCTTGACAGTCACCTCCACCGATGAGGAGAAGCTCCTGCTGCTCAACAAGAACACTGAGCTCCGCAGAGTCAACAAAGAGGTACAACAACGCTGCTCTGACTCTGCACAGAATCCTTGCGGGTTAACTTATTATTACTGATGTTGGCAGTCACATTTAGTTCTTTCTGGGAAAGCAGAGGAGAGATGTGGGCGTTGTGTGAACAGTGCTACAAAGCTGTGAAAAGTTGGGATTTAGGCTACATTTTGCACAGTTACACAACCTTTGCTTCCTGGTTAAATGGCATGCATTTTAATGAATTTAACTACAATGCTTTAAGAGAGATCCAGAGGGAATAGATCCACCTTCATTTCTGAAACTTGTGTTGTTGTGGGGACGGACTGAAAATGACGGCAGTGGCGGTGAAATGAATGATGCCGATGAATATTGTAGTGGAGGCCCTGACAGTGATTGTGTGTAGATTATGATGATGATGATGGTGTCTCACAGCTGATGAAGCTGAATGAGGACTGGGACCATGTGTACCGCAGCGCCACAATGGGTCTGCAGCAAAGACTGGAAGCTCTGGAACTGGAGAACGGTGCCATCAAACAGATGAACAGCCGACTGCTCCTCAAATCTGAACATCAACAAGTAAATGCTCTGCTTGAAGCACCCACACAATCAAGAGGCATTTTGTTGTCACAACTTTAACGTGCTGTTTGTATAAAAAGTTCAATTCAATTTAAATTCAGTTTATTTATATAGCGCCAAATCACAACAGAAGTTGTCTCAGGGCATTGTTCAAAACATCCACATACATACAAAAGCCAATCAGTAAAATTTTTCTAAGGAAGGAAGCAGCAGATTGTGTTGAATCTTCACTTCATCACAGTCTCCCATCCTGAGCAAGCACAAAGGCGACAGTGGAAAGGAAAAACTTCCTTTTAAAAGGAAGAAACCTCCAGCAGAACCAGGCTCAGGGCAGACGGCCTTCTGCTTCGACCGACTGGGTTTGAGAGGACAGGGAGAAGCAACCGAACACATAATGGCAGGTCCAGATGTACTGTAGGTGCAGGTGTACCCCCTACTGGAAGAAAGACAACAACAACAACAAACACATGTCAAGGATAGAAAACATTACAAAAACAAAACAGGTAGAGTAATTAAAGACAGCAGCAGAGTGAAGAGGTTAGTTTGTCCTACAACATTCTAAGCCTATAGCAGCATAACTAAGGGATAGCTCAGGAAACTCAAGTCAACACTAACTATAGGATTTATCAAAAAGGAAAGTCTTGAGTCCAGTCTTAAAACTGGACAATGTGTCAGCCTCACGGACAGAAACTGGAAGTTGGTTCCACAAGAGAGGAGCCTGATAACTGAAAGATCTTCCTCCCATTCTAGTTTTGGAAACTCTAGGAACATCAAGTAAACTTGCAGTCTGAGATCCAAGTGATCTGTTAGGAAAATATGGAACAATAAGATCTCAAATATAAGATGGAGCTAGGTTGTTGACAGCTTTGTAGGTTAGAAGTAAGATTTTGAATTCAATTTTGGATTTGACAGGGATCCAATGGAGAGAAACTAAAACTGCAGAGATATGATCTCTCCTACTAACTCTCATTAAAACTCTGGCAGCAGCATTTTGGAGCAACTGAAGACTTTTTAACAAAGTATTTGGACACCCAGATCAACAAACGTCAACGCCTGGAAAAAACATTTCCCAGATGTATTTTTTTTAAATATTTTACTAGTAGCAATACTGTATTTGTTTACATGGATGCAGAACTTTAACTTATTTGAGAACAAGCTGAGAGTGGAATTTGGTCTCATTCTGGCTTTTACTTATGGGTCCATGCCAGAAGTCTTTCAATATGTGATTTTTGGTAGTTGTTTATAAAAGTATTCAATTCTAAAAAAAAAAAGTGTGCTAAACCCCTCCAACAGATTCCATCATTCTATTAAGCAAAAACAAAGCAAAAGGGGAAAAGCTATATGAGGAAAATTAAAGTCCACCCTTACTGCTTCCATATATGCACAACCAACTCATAGCAAATATCAAGCACAGTAGTGGAGGGGTGATGGTGCGGGCTTGTTTTGCGGCTATAGAACCAGAGCACTGTGCAGTCACTCAGTTCACCATGAACGCCTTTGTAGACCAAAGTATTCGAGTAAAATATGAGGACATCTATCTAACAACAAACCAACTAAACTGGGCAACGATGCAACAGAACAACGCTGTCAATTATTGCAAAAATAAATAAATAAATAAAACAGAAAGGCTGAAAAAAAAAGTCACATTGCCATGGTCCAGTCAAAGTCCAGTCCTGAACCTGGCTGAAAGGTGGAATATTAAGAGGTCTGCGCAGACACAAATATCAGCAAACCTCAATGAACTGAAGCAACGTTGCAAAGAAGAGTGGGCCAAAATGTCTCCACAACCATGTGAGAGAACAATACTGTCAAACAAAAGACAACTACTGAGAGAACTCACCACTGAGTTCCCTAAAAGCTGGATTAGGTTAAACTAACTCAATGTCAGTGAAAGATGGAAGTAAATTCTTCTGGAAAATGTAATTCACACGAGTTCTGCTGATGTTTGGTAGAGACGCTCTGCTGTCACCAATGTGAGCGTGATAGTTGGCAGCTCTTTCAAGCTGGATCATCAGAGCAGAGCAGGAGTAAAATCAAGGCTCTAGTTCAAAGTTATCATCAAGGTGAAGCCATGTCTTCATATAAAAGACCTGCGAACAGTCATTCACACTTTTATGACTTTCTGACTGGACGTGCTGCTCTAGATCAGCCTTCTCTGCATCCGCTACAATCTGTGCAGCAGCTCGTTTAGACTTGCACGAAAATTATGAACCCTGATGTTGATTTTTTTTTTTTTTTTTTTTTTTTTTTTTTT
>NC_056501.1:24966768-24971239 GCF_014905685.2 Nematolebias whitei | reverse complement strand
TTTTTTTTTTTTTTTTTTTTTTTTTTTTTTTTTTTGCATTTAGCCTTTATTTATCCAGGTTAGTCTCATTGAGCCACGAGAACTCATTTTCAAGAGAGACCTGTTTAGGGAGCACATGGTGGGGGTTAAGGGCCTTGCTCATGGGCCCAGAGTGGGGCGAATGAGGGTGGGGGCAAGTGTGAGTGTTTCACCTACCCCACCCACAATTTTGATGTTGTCGGGGCCGGGGCGTGAACCGGCGATCTTCGGATCACAAGCCCACCTCTCTAACCTCTGCGCCACCACTCCCCAAATATATATATATTTATTGAGCACTACAACCAACCAGCAAGTTTCTCTTGTTGTTCAGATTAAAGGAGAAAATTATCTTTTATAGTGGCTGGCCCAAACCTGAACAATTTACCCCTCCAAACACATTGATGATAAAAATAATTATCATTGCTTCAGACTTTTTTTTTTTTTGTCTTTAAACTGAAGTACAAGTCTTTGTTTATTAATTTGTTCAACCTTTATTTATACAGGTTAGTCTCAATGAGCCTCAAGACTCATTCACAAGAGAGACCTGATTTGTTCTTGCCCACTGCTGCAAATTAAATGGACATCAATGACCATGACTGTGTTTTATTAGCAAAATATGACGGGAATCAATTTGTTTAATTTTGCAGAAACTAATCACTGGATGTACATATGCAGATGATTAATTTTGGGATCATTCCTATTCAAGATGGCCGCTACAGCTAATAGAACTTAAAAAAATACAAAAATGAGGATAACTCTGAATTTTACAGCTACTGACTTAGAATTTGGCGTGGCAGTCGCTGAGACCGACCACAGCACATAATTTATTACCAAGTTGAGCAAGAATTGTATTTCAAACTTTGCCATTAACTATTTAGAATTGACTATTGACTATGTCTGTTAGTAAAATATTTTATGAACCACTGCCAAGTTTGTAATACATTTTTCAAGAAAAATTCATTGAATCCATGACTGGTTCATTTTTTTTAAATCAAGGCAAATCAAGATGGCCCTCAAAGCTTATCGACCTTCGCCAACACAAAAAGGTACAAAAACCAACCAGTCCTTCCAGGTACTGTGCTGTAGTGTAGTGTGGTAGTAGCTGAGCATCATTCATAGCACATATTCTGAGCGCAGCATGTTGCAGTATTACATGATATTGAAATATCTTCAAAAACATCTTAATTTAAATTTCATGAAAGGGGGCAGGTAATATGAATTCCTTCAAGGAAATTTAATTTCTCTCTCCTAATTTTTTAAATCACTTTTAGTGATCTTAATATCTAACTAACTTGTAAAGCATAATGATCGACTCGAGCTGACGTGTCCTATATATACACAGATGAAATTTACATTGACGTCACCCTATAGGGCTTTTGATGTGATTTCACGTATTTTGAATCACAGAGCGCAAAGGAGTATTATGAGCAGGCGCTGATGGCTGAGCTGAGAAAGAACCAGGAGCTGCATGAATACATCAGGATACTGGAGAGCAGAATGCACCATGCAGAAAAAGGCAACATGAGTGTCAATCAGGTATTCCTCCCTTCAGTTTTACCAGTTTGCAGAGGTGGAAAGAGTACTGAAAATGTGTACTCAAGTACAAGTACTGTTACACTACTTAAATTGTACTCAATTACAACTAAAAGTATTGGTGTTATAAAAATACTTAAGTAAAAGTACAAAGCACTCTTCTCAAAAACTACTCTGAGTATTCCAGAAATTCTCAGTCGGGTCATCTGGACAGTTTCTCTTTTATCAGCTTCTGCAAACTGGTTGGTTCACTTAAGGAGTTTACTGCTTGGTGGGGGAAACAGTTTACTGGAACTCCTCTGACTGATGAAGCCCTCTGGATAGAGGGTGAAACATCTCTATAAAAAAAAAAAAAATGTCCAGATGACCTGACTGAATATTATTGGATTTGGTACCTGGATGATTGAGCATGAACTTTGTTACTCAGAGTATTAATTACTTTTTAACTGATTGATGTTTTATTGTGCTGTCAATAGAAGACAATCAGTATTTACTGTAAATAACAGCTACATTCAAAGCTCATTTCTCAGACGCTCAGAAGCTCCGTCTTATTTTAGTACCATTAAACCGATGGCAGTGACAATATCAAAGATCTTTGCACTTAGACAAACTTATAACCCACACATACAAACAATAAAACAGCAATATCATACAGGTAGATGTAAAACCTCATATCCCACTATATGATTTTCAGATTAGATGAAGTCTTGTAAGCTGCTGTCACCGTAGAGATAAAATAAAGTTTGCATCTGGACTCTGTCTCCTTTTCACCCTCTGTACATGAAACATTCCTCCAGGTACGTCCACGGGCGCTCGTCCTCAGCCGTTACCTCGTCATTTTCTCTACAGTGTTGTCCTCTGTCTCCATTTTGGCCTTTTCTCCAAATCTTCAGTCCATAAATGACTCTCTACTCTACAGAGTTGTTCTTTGCTTGCGTCATAGGTAATTGGCACGTTTGTGACCTGAGAGCCTTATTAGCTACAAAGATGCAGATGAACAGTTTGAAAATTAATTCAAATTGTGGCCGTACTCAGTAACGACTTCGGATTTTAAAAGTAGTGAAGTAGATTACATGGTCCAAATTGTGCTTGAGTAAAATTACACACTTGAAAGAAATACTCATAGAAGTACAAGTACCCAAAAAATCTACTTAATTACAGTAATGTGAGTATTTGTAATACGTTACTTCCACCTCTGCCAGTTTGTCATTTTATCTTTGCTATGAAAACCAATACAATGTTGCTTATTTTTCATTTTTATGTTTTCACTGAAGGGAAGCTTTAGTGTTGCCAGTCACGGGTCATGTCCTAACATTGGCCACGTTTCAGGATGCAGCCCCTCATCCTCGTTTCCCACTTCTCCCAGTCCAGAAATAGGATGGAAGGGGAAAAAAATGAGCAGTTCCTCTTTGGTATCACTGGCAAACAACTCCCACAAAGAAATGCAGGATTTAAAAGAGCAGCTGGTGGCCCTCAGGTGTCAGGTGGGTTGCTCTCAAAATCCAAACATGTTCTTACACAACTACTGCAAAAAATAAAAAAAAATAAAAAAGAACAGAGCTGATGTCAAACTACTGTTGCCGGGTAAAGATTTGTTTGATGTTCAAACCAAATGAAGGCTGCACCATCTAGTGGTGCTGCTCAGTTCTGACTGCAACGACTTCAAACCAGCTCACGACTGGTGTCCTGCCCAGCAGACTGAGATTTATGAAGCAGAATACCAGACGGAGCACAGCGACCATAAGCACACGCTGCAGGAGAACCGAAGGCTCAGGAAGAAGAGGGAGGAGATGCGCCAACAGGTGACACTCCTGCAGGAACAGGTACACCTGTCTGCACTCACACACACGTGCACATTCACACACTTTGACACAGAACCAGGCAGAACTAATATATGTGTTAAATCAAGGATCACCAAATCAAGGCCCGCAGGTCAAATCCAGTCTGTGGGGTGGGTGAGGAAGGTTGGGGGGCAGGTTAGCCTCAAGGATGAAAACTATGTGAGCAGAGGGAGAATATATGTCATGGAATTTAAAGAAGCCAAAACATAAATTAAAAATATAATAACAGAGATGAAAAAGGCCATTTTAATCTGTTTTTTAATGCTTCAGTTTACCAGTGTGTGTGGGAATTTATCAATCTTTATTCAAAGGCAGTTATGGATAAATTGTTATTTTTATTCTATTTTTTAGTTTTCAGCTTGAGGTGAAACTGACAAAACTGGTGTCAAACACAAACTCATAAAACCTTCAACAAAGTTATTACTGTATTTGAAATTCTCTGTTATGTGTGCGATAGTTTGAACTTTAGATTGTATGATCTTGTTAGATTTGTTTATTTTTTTACATTCTTGCATATAATTGAACCAAAAATAACAACTAGAATTTTAATTTAGACATAAATACAAATGGAAGTTACTTTTGTTATCATTACAGTTAAAGAACAAGGCAAATGTCATCTTGCATGTAAAATCACAAAAATAGGTATAAATGAATATAACTGAAGAATACATAGAAATCCAGCTTTCAAAGTTCTGTAAAGCAAAACGGCTTGCTGCTTCTCTGCTTCTGTAAATCTAATCAAATAACTCCTCTGGGCTGATTAATAACTAATGCTGTTTATAAACCCTCACTCTGAAATTAATTTTGGAATAATGGAATAAATTATAATTTTCTTTGGACATTAACCACTTGACAGGCTCACAATGTTAGGCTTTGCAAGCATCATCATAGTATCCATAATTATCAATATAGTTTTTATTTTTAAGTATATGTTTCTACATCAAAAGCCCGCCCTAAAGAGTCTGCTCAGAAGAATTCTGCCTATGAACAATTCCTTTGATGACCTTTGTCCTAAATCATGTTCAACTTTGTAGTTGTGTGTAATAAATTATCATTTGAAGTTACCAGTTGGAAACTAC
>NC_056501.1:24965159-24966668 GCF_014905685.2 Nematolebias whitei | reverse complement strand
AAAAAAAAAAAAAAAAAAAATGCCATGACTGACATTAATGTGTATTTTTAGGCAAATAAAATACAATAACAAAGAGGGACATTTACATTTTTTTATTCACACTTTTAGCCTTGCCATTTGAAAATAGTTTGAGGACGCACACATTCTGCATGTGCAGTAAAAACAAGCCAACATATAATAATAATAATAATAATAATAATAAAAAAACATATTTAGTTGTCTCTCAGAGTTATACTGCCCTCTGGTGTGTACAGCTTCAACATGAACAGGTCAAATCACAGACTTGAGATTTATTCATGCACTGTCAGAGGAATGGATCCACAGAGGGAAACCATGGCCACCCTCCACAGTTATTTTATTTGATCTCAGAGGTTCAGGGTCAGATAAGAACCTGTAACCAGGAAACAACTGCATTAAAACTGAGCAGACTGGGGGAACTTTTTTTTTTTTTTTTTTTTTTTTGGGAACAGCTCACATTTCCTCTAATGACTCTGTGGGACCTTCACAAATACAATTTACTGTAAATGAGATTTGTAATGCTTTGAAAATAATTCATTTACACACTTAAAGTCATTAATTATATATTTTTTAAAAAGTCTCAAAATGACAGCAGGCACTGTTGGGTTCATCTGTCACAACATCATATTTCTTAACTCACTATAAAATTCAAAGTAAATATAAAAAAGCTCCTTATATGTGTATAAAATAAATATCTGACGGCCGGGTATATAAAAGCAATAAACATATTAGGATATTTAAAACATGTCCTCAAGCTTGTTGAGCCTGATTTGACACCCTCTGTCATGACGTGGCGTATCAGCACTGCTTTATTGTTGTTGGTTTTTCGGCTGTTAATGGACAGCTTAAAGCATGTTAGTCATCAGGTCCAATTTGATCTTTTGTTGAGGCTCAGCCGGACTCTTTGTCCCTGTTTGGGTTCTTGGGGCAAAGTGGGTGGTGCTGGTTCATTTTCTTTCCAGTCTGTGCTGTTTTTTCTGCCCCCAGCTGCTGCTCATTGTTGCAGCGGTGGATCAGCACCGGGTCCTTGTTCGGAGCCGCTTTCTGCAGCAGAAGTCGCTGCAGAACCTGTTTGTCAGAGCGCTCCCGCCTGAAGTCGTCCTCATAAATCTTGAGCTGCAGTAATTTCAGACAAACAAACAGAAAGGTCATTAAACAGAGAGGAATCTGTCAGAAGCTGAGGGTGTAAATATCTTAGACCTTGGGTCCACAACTACTGGGTCGAGGACCTGTACTGCTTCATGAATCATTTGGGGCATGCAGGAAAAAAAAATCAAGGAAATATATTTCTATACTGTATTCTGCAAAGCATTTTATTTTGAACAATAACCACTTCCATTCACTCCCAGTCAGTTATTTTTTTTTCATATTAGCAAAACTTCAAGCTAACTCTGCAAACATTGTGTCAGAATTAAATTTTTCCATCATTCCTTTGGAAAGTCTTGTTGCTTTGGAAGTAATTAGAAGTTATACAAAGTTATCTGAGGAATA
>NC_056501.1:24963058-24965059 GCF_014905685.2 Nematolebias whitei | reverse complement strand
GCCAACCCAACAGGAGAGGCAGACACAACCCACCATAACCAAGTTTATGCCAAACTGGGAAAGAAGGTAATAAGAATTATTTAACAAATTTAAAGCGGACCAATGTTGCTTTTGTTCCTTTTTTTTTTTTTTTTTTTTTTTTGTAGTGCGTTTCAAACATACTGCATGGAATTTGTTGTTTATAGGTGGATGGAGTGTTGTGTGATGGACCCTCCCCTGAGAATATTGCATCTACTGTTGTTGACTGCACAAAGATTGAAACTGGAAATATTGGATTCTTCAGAGTGGGTCTCATTCCTAAATCAAAGGTAAGACACGATACGACCTGCTTATCCTTAAAATTTACTTGATTCTTGGGATGTAGTGATATATATATATATATATATTTACTTTATAGGTCCTTCAGATCTTCGAGGAGGTCCGAAATCGTCACAGACAGGAACACACAAATCCTGCTTTTGAACATGATCAGCCCCCTGCAGAAACACAAACAGAGGAAAGTTCAGAAGAGGACGACACATCAGCATCAGAGGGAGGAACTGAAAACTCAACAGCATCCACGGCTTCAACTGAACCAAATACAGATGTAGAAAATGAGTCATAGTATCAAAATTATGAGCAGTTGTAATATAAATGTTATAAAGTCTGATAAACAGATGAGTTTACCTATTTAATGTTTACGTTAGGTGTTAAAGCTGAGTCTTGAGTTTTATGATGAAGCAAACATTCATGTTTATCTTTTAATGAAACTATAACAATGAAATGTGTTTTGTACAGTATGTAGCTTTTAGGATTGTTCAATTGCAAATGATATATGTGCACCATGTGTACCAAATGATAACAAATAATAGTAAATTGACAATTTTACACACATAAAGCATGGGTCAACCGGCAAAAAAATCCACAGAATCAAGTGCGGAAGTAAACATTGTCTAATAAATTAACTTAGCTTTTTTTAATATTTCAAGAGGTTTTGTTCAAAATAAAGATTCAAATGTGAATAACTTTATCAATAAAACATTGAAATAAAAGTTGTCAAAGTTTACATTTAGTTTCACTGAATGAACATCTTTTGACTGTTCCCTCTACAAGGGTCACCACAGCAAGACATCCTCCATCTCACTCTGTCCTCTACATCCTCTGTCTTCACTCCAACTACCTTCATGTCCTCTCTAACTGCATCCATGCAGTATATCTCATCCTGCTACCAGTATACCCACTGTCCCTCTGGACATGTCCAAACCATCTCAGTCTGGTCTCTAACTTTATCTCCCAGTTGTTCAACCTGTTCTGTACCTCTGATTATCTCATTCCTAATCTTATCCATCCTTGGCACTTCTAAGGAGAACCTCAACATCTTCATTTCTGCCACTTCCAGTTTTTTCCTGTTTTTTTGTCAGTCTCTGTCTCCAAACCATACAATAGCAGGTTTCACCACTGTCTTGTAAACTCTTCCTTTGACCTTTGCTGACACCCTTATGTCACAAACCCCTCTTGAAACTTTTCTCCATCCACTCCATCCTGCCTGTACTCTCTTTCTCACCACCATTTTCTTCACCCCCATTTTCCTGGACATTTGACTCTAACTACTTGAAGTCCTGCACCTCTGAGACCTCTGCTCCTTGTAGCCTCACTGTCTCCCTCTCATTCACACAAATGTCCTCAGTCTAACTAAAGCCAAATTTCCTTCCTCTTCTTTCAAGCGCAGTTTTACTGAGTAAAAGTAATGAAAATAATTATTTTCATTTTCTAATACAATTATTACAAATATACTGTACTTTGGTTGGTGAACTAACCCCTGAACATAGGAGGATCGGTGATGGAAGTGCTCTCCAGCTACAAGTACTTGGGTGTGCACCTGAATAACAAACTCAGCTGGAGCAACAACACCACCAGTCTGATCAAGAAAGCTCATCAGAGACTCTACTTCCTCAGGCGGCTGAGGCGAGCTGGTCTGGGAAGCTCAGTCCTCACCTCCTTCTACAGGTGTGCAGTGGAGAG
>NC_056501.1:24961604-24963048 GCF_014905685.2 Nematolebias whitei | reverse complement strand
AGGAAGAGGGCCACCTGCATCATGAAGGACCCCACTCACCCAGCACACACACTTTTTGCCCGCTCACCTCAGCTAGGAGGTTGAGGAGCATTAAGTGTAGAACCACCAGACTGAGGATCAGCTTCTACCTTGAGGCTGTTAGACTCATGAATCTCTAACCAGAATAATCACTGTGGAAAAAACAACAACACTGTAATGCCACTTTGATTGGTGATATGTGCTGCTGATTATCCATGCTGCTGATCTCATGCTGCCGATCATTTCGTGCTGTTGGATTCATTCCGTCGTACTCATCCACCCACAAAGACTCATGTTCGTGCTGCTGCTGTTCGGTGTATTGTTTTGCACTATTAGTGATCAGCATGTATCTTGTGTCTTTTAGCACACCGTTTGGCCTTCATGTAGCATTTAACTTATATCCTCATTTACTGTTTCTTTTTACAATTTATATTTTTGCTATTGCAGGATGTAACTGGAACCCTGTGTACACAATTTCATTCCACCACATCTACAACATGTGATGTGAATGACAATAAAGAACCTTGAACCTAAATGTCTTTCCAGCACCATCTTTCAAATATAGTTACACCAAACACTCGTGCAAAGAAGATTAATTTCTGACATCCCATAAAGATTCAATTAACTGAAGAAAAGCTTCACTTTATGTTTTTCTTTTTATTTGCTTATTTAAAGGCCACCATGCTTTTGGAAACACGACCTTTTCCATCCCTTACAATGAGTTAATCACAGATGTCTATATTATGTTGGATGTTTTTTTTTCATAGTTTGAAATAAATAAAGTTTGCTCACACATTCCCCAGAATAGGACCAATTTATTTGGCAGCATTTCAATCCTGCCTGGAGCTTCTTCAGGTCAAACAAGTTTCACAAGTTAAAAAATAAAAATAAAACAAGCTAACATGCTTCAGGCTGCACAACGTGTTGATGCAAATTTATACAATTGAAAGGTTTGTTATTTTTCTTTGCAAAAAAAATGATAGATTACCCATATAGAACCCCATAATAGTTACGGTTGGTACAAATTGTTAGGATTTGGGGTCGGAGCGAACCCAGAGTGCAGAACAGGGACTCAACTCGGCAGATATACAAAAATAAGTCTTTAATGATAAATGAAAAAGTACAAAATAAACAAGCTGACGGGGCAGCAAAACTTACATAAACAAGGAGGGAGGCCCGGGGAACTCAGGAGACACGAGGAACTCGAGGAACCAGGAAGAAAAGGAGAGACTCAGGAGACTCAAAGAAGCGTACCCAACGAAGAACGACCCGACAAAGGACAAGACAGAATAGAGTGACTTAAATACAAGGAGAAGACGAGACATGATAGCAAACAGCTGGGACGACACAGGTGGCAACAATGGAAACTAATGAGGAGCACGAGGGAAACAGACACACCGGGCCACAGAAAACTAACATCCTTACA
>NC_056501.1:24960104-24961504 GCF_014905685.2 Nematolebias whitei | reverse complement strand
GTCGTCTGCTGCAGAGCCACAGGCCTCTCCGTCGTCTGCTGCAGAGCCACAGGCCTCTCCGTCGTCTGCTGCAGAGCCACAGGCCTCTCCGTTGTCTGCTGCAGAGCCACAGGCCTCTCCTCCAGCAGCAGCAACTCCCATGGTCTCTCCTCCAGCAGCAGCAACTCCCATGGTCTCTCCAACAGCAGCAGCAACTCCCATGGTCTCTCCGACAGCGGCAGCTTCTCCCCAGGCCTCCTCGTCTCCTGCTGCAGTCTCCCAGGTTCCCTCGTCTCCTGCTGCAGTTCCCAAGGTTCCCTCGTCTCCTGCTGCAGTCTCCCAGGTTCCCTCGTCTCCTGCTGCAGCCGGCCGCCCCCCTGACCTGGCCCGGTCTGATGGACAGCCTCCCGGCCGCCCGCCGGAACAGTGTCTCTTAGGGACGGTCCCTTGACCGTCCATATTCCTTGTGATCCCTCGTGTCTCCTTGTTTTCTCTGGCTCCTCGTGTTTTTGTTTTCTCTGGCTCCTCGTGTTTTGTTTTCTCTAGTTCCTAGTGTCTTGTTTTTTTCTCCGGCTCCTAGTGTTTTGTTTTTCTCTGGCTCCTAGTGTTTTGTTTTTCTCTGGCTCCTAGTGTTTTGTTTTCTCTAGCTCCTAGTGTCTTGTTTTTTCTCTGGCTCCTCGTGTCTTGTTTTTCTCCTTGGCTCCTCGTGTCCTTTTGCTCCTCGTGTCCTTGGCTCCTCGTGTCTTGTTTTTCTCCTCGTGTCCTTTTTGCTCCTCGTGTCCTTTTTGCTCCTCGTGTCCTCGTTTTCTGGTTCCTCGTTCTCTTTGGCTCCTCGTGTCTCGTTCTTTGGAAATCCTCTTGTCCCTTTTTCTCCGTGTCTCCTCGTGTCCTTTTCTCTGGCTCCTCGTTTTCTGGTTCCTCATGTCCCTTTTCTGGTTCCTCGTGTCCCTTTTCTGGTTCCTCGTGTCCCTTTTCTGGTTCCTCGTGTCCCTTCTCTGTGGTTCCTCGTGTCCTTTTTCTCCTTGTGTCCTCGTTTTCTGGCTCCTCGTGTCCTTCTCCTCGTTTTCTGGCTCCTCGTGTCCTCGCTCTCTGTGGCTCCTCATGTCCCTTTTCTGGTTCCTCGTGTCCCTTCTCTTGGCTCCTCGTGTCCTTTTTCTCCTTGGCTCCTCGTGTCCTTTTTCTCCTTGGCTCCTCGTGTCTCGTTCTTTGTGATCCCTCGTGTATTTTCTCTGGTCCCTCGTGTCTTTTCTCTGGTCCTCGTGTTTTCCTCGGGCCCTCCACCCTTGCAGTGCCACCCTCCACCCACCCTAGTCCTTCGTGAGGGGGGGGGGTTTGGGGACGCCTGGAGGCGTCTTTGGGGGGGGGGGGGGGGTACTGTAAGGATGTTAGTTTTCTGTGGCCCGGTGTGTCTGTTTCCCTCG
>NC_056501.1:24956233-24960004 GCF_014905685.2 Nematolebias whitei | reverse complement strand
ACGAGGGAAACAGACACACCGGGCCACAGAAAACTAACATCCTTACACAAATGTGGCCAAACTAAGTATTAAATACCCTATAAGTCTGGAAATAACTACTGGTACATAAATCAAAAATGAAATGTTGGTTTCATATGTTCACATAATTATGGATTATTTTTGACAGACACCAGTAGAATAAACACATTAGTAATTAGAATATCATCTCAAATGGCTAAAATGAGTTTAAACATACAAACCGGATTCCAAAAAAGTTGGGACACTAAACAAATTGTGAATAAAAACTGAATGCAATGATGTGGAGATGGCAAATGTCAATATTTTATTCGTAATATAACATAGATGACAGATCAAAAGTTTAATCTGAGTAAATGTAACATTTTAAAGGAAAAATATGTTGATTCAAAATTTCACTGTGTCAACAAATCCCCAAAAAGTTGGGACAAGTAGCAATAAGTGGCTGGAAAAAGGAAATTGAGCATATAACGAACAGCTGGAAGACCAATTAACACTAATTAGGTCAATTGACAACGATTGGGTATAAAAAGAGCTTCTCAGAGTGTCAGTGTCTCTCAGAAGCCAAGATGGTAAGAGGATCACCAATTCCACCATTGTTGCGCAGAAAGATAGTGCAACAATATCAGAATGGTGTTACCCAGCGTAAAATAGCAAAGACTTTTAAGTTATCATCATCAACCGTGCATAACATCATCAAAAGATTCAGAGAATCTGGAGCAATCACTGTGCGTAAGGGTCAAGGCCGTAAAACTCTACTAGATGCTCGTGATCTCAGGGCCCTTAAACGTCACTGCACCTCAAACAGGAATGCCACTGTCAAGGAAATAACAGAATGGGCGCAGGGATACTTCCAAAAAGCATCGTCAGTGAACACAACCCACCGTGCCATCCGCCGTTGCCAGCTGAAACTCTACAGTGCAAAGAGGAAGCCATTTCTAAGCAAGCTCCACAAGCTCAGACGTTTGCACTGGGCCAGGGGTCATTTAAAATGGAGTGTGGCAAAATGGAAGACTGTTCTGTGATCAGATGAGTCATGATTTGAAGCTCTTTATGCAACACTGGGAAGCCATGTCATCCGGACCAGAGAGGACAAGGATAGCCCAAGTTGTTATCAACCCTCCGTTCAGAAGCCTGCATCACTGATGGTATGGGGTTGCATGAGCGCTTGTGGCATGGGCAGCTTGCATGTCTGGAAAGGCACCATTAATGCAGAGAACTATGTTCAGGTTCTAGAACAACATATGCTCCCATCTAGACGTCATCTCTTTTAGGGAAGACCCTGCATTTTTCAACACGATAATGCCAGACCACATTCTGCAACAATCACAACATCATGGCTACGTAGGAGAAGGATCCAGGTACTGAAATGGCCAGCCTGCAGTCCAGATCTTTCACCTATAGAGAACGTTTGGCGCATCATAAAGAGGAAGGTGCGACAAAGAAGGCCCAAGACGATTGAACAGTTAGAGGCCTGTATTAGACATGAATGGGAGAGCATTCCTATTTCTAAACTTGAGAAACTGGTCTCCTCTGTCCCCAGACGTCTGTTGAGTGTTGTAAGAAGAAGGGGGGATGCCACACAGTGGTAAAAATGGACTTGTCCTAACTTTTTTGGGATTTGTTGACGCCATGAAATTTGGAAACAACAGATTTTTCCCTTAAAATGATACATTCTCTCAGTTTAAACTTTTGATCTGTGATTTGTGTTCTATTCTGAATAAAATATTAGATGTTGGCACCTCCACATCATTGCATTCAGTTTTAATTCACAATTTGTTTAGTGTCCCAACTTTTTTTGAATCCGGTTTGTACAATAAAGACCGATTAGAACAATTAAACCAAAAATAGTGACTAACATAATATAATATTTTAGGTAGTCTTTCTGTTTTGGCCAGCATAATTGGGATTTACATTTTTGTAACATGATCATTTTCATTTAAGTGAATAAAACATATTATGATATTAAGCAAGAAAAACATGTTTGTCAAAGTCAAACATGTTTGAATAAAAATCAAGAATACTTTCAAATCATCTCTTCTGAAAAAAGATCAAATGAATGTAAATGTTGTTCAAGTCTTTTATCTGATGTAACAAAACTGTAAATCGACTGCAGAATGTGGAGATTCTTTTAAATATATTTCAGATACAATTTGCACCTATAGCATTTAAGCCTGTCTTTATTTGAGTTTGTCCATTTAAAATCTACCTTTTAAACATGATCACTTTTTTATTTTCTATTTGTCTGATGAGTATAATAGATTCACAATAAAATGCAGGCTTGTCAGCAGTTCATTTATTTGAGGCAGTTGTGTTAAGTCACTTTAAAAGCCTCAAAATAAGAAAATGAATCATTTAACTTTGTTTTGTTTTCAGTCACCCTTTGTGTGAACTAAAATGAGGCAAACACTCCTGTTCAGCCGTATTCCTCGAAATGACCCCAAACAAAGAAACGTTTGAGTCGACTCATCATGAATCCTCTTGGTTGCAACAGTTTCTTTCTCTCTTTTGTTTCTTTTTGTTACATAAGTGACATTTCAAGAATGTTTTCCTCTGATTTTCACTTACATCAGACGTCAGCTTAAATAACTATGCAAATGTTAATTTCTTACTGAGGCAATACTTTTTCCTTTTCTTTCTGTGCAGGTTGATGTCTAATCATTTGTCTTTGTTTTACTAGATTTACGAGCCATTACTCACTGGTTGGAATGGAAAACGTGGCTTTCCTTCACCTTTAACAAAAAAACAAACAAAAAGTATTATTAGAAAAGACATAATATGACATGACATTGCACAAATGTCATCATAAAATGACATCATGAGGTTTCAATGAATAATAAAACTCACACAATTATTAAAAAACAAACCTGTATGTAAATTATAAGTTTCATCAAATGTATTTTTATTTATTTATATTCATCTTCTTGAACAGTTTTGTAAAAAAAAACAAAAAACTAAGATTCAGGATTAGCAATACAATTTAATTTTATTTATTTTATTTTTTACACAAACAAAAAAACTACAGGAACACAGTTTTTAAATGTCCCATCTGAAATATTTCGTATATTTAAAATGTTCACAGCGTTTAAGAGATAACAACTCTAGTACAGTTATGTGGAAATGATGCAACAGCAATATGGCTGAAAAAACAAATCAAAAATTACATTTTACAAAACGTTTATCATTCGATCTTCATAAACTGAAACCATTTTCTTCCTATCTTAATCAAGTGTCTGTGATACAATTTGTTATAATATACTTTGATATAAAATATATTATATGATATAATCCTCTCTGTTTCGGTTACAATTCAATGCACCTTTAACAGTGGTTTTGACTGGGGGCCATAAATAATCAAAAGATCAGTCTGCTTTGTTCACTCTGAACAGTTTTATTTATTTATTGATTTTTTATGAGCGATTGCTAATACATTAAAAACTATTTTTGTAAAGGAGCCCGTGTTAGGAAATGATGCTATTTAAAACACTACAATAGTTCCTTCTTGAAGCATTTCATCATATTCAAATTCAAATTCAAAAATACAAAGTATGAAATAATATAAATAATAATATAAATAAATAAATAAAATAATAAAACAATAATATAAATAATATGTAGTTAAACTTAAAGCTGGAGGCATAAAAATATGCATTTTATTTGTGTTTTCATCATTTTGAGTATTTGAGTTTTGGTGGTGACTTAAATTCTCTAAAACCTGCTATAATGTATAAAAAAAACTTTATATTTAGCCACTTT
>NC_056501.1:24953262-24956133 GCF_014905685.2 Nematolebias whitei | reverse complement strand
ACCTTTAAGCCACAAAACAAGGTAGTAACAGAGCCAGAAAGTCCCACGTGTGAAAAGGTAAGTCAGCTTTTCTGCTCAACGATGTTGTCAAATGATGTCATACCACCCGGTCACGGGATTAAATAATACCCAACACATCTTTTTACCAAAGAAAAATCAATTCACTTCAATTCAGTTTATTTCTATAGCACCAAGTCACAACAGAGGTCCCCTCAGGGCACTGAACATGAACAAAAACATTCATATATAAAGTAAATTAGTAACATTATTTATCTGAGGAGCAGACTGCTTTGAATTTAACTCCATCACTGAACTCTTATCTTGAGCAAGCACGAAGGCAACAGTGGAAAGGCAAAACTCCCTCAAGAGGAAGAAACGTTTAGCAGAACCAGACTCAGGACAAGCGACCATCAGCTTCAACCGACTGGGTTTGAGAGGAACTGGAAGGAGGAACAGATACACAATGGCAGGTTGAGAATCACATGTTAAGATAGAAATAATATCAAATGAAAACTATTCAATTTTAAGAATTCATTTAAGGAAATAAGGTCACTTTGTCCTCCAGTAATCTAAGGCTATGGCAGCATAAGTCAACCCTAATTATAAGATTTAACAAAAAGGAAAATCTTGAGGCCAGTCTTAAAACTGGACAATGTGTCAGCCCTACAGACAGAAACTGGAAGTTGGTTCCACAACAGTGAGAAGATTTTTCATTAGAGATTAGCTATGGTGAAAAGCAACCTGAGGTTATTTTTATTCTCATCAATTAAAGATGAATAATACAAAGTTCTAGCTTTATGGAGACCTTTTTTACGCGTTAGCAGTTTATCTATATGTCAGCCATGATGCATAACAACATCGCATTCTGTTTAAAAATTCGATTCAACCAAAACAAGAATCACTAAATTGAGGTAATTTGTTGTGTTTTGAAAATGCTCTCAGGGAGGTGTCCATTACTCACTTAGTGTGCAGTGCTGCATGTCAACACAGCTGAGTTCTGCTCCAGGGCTTTTCCATAAAACTCACCTTACTCACAAATGTGTGGGACATTGCCAGTTATGAAAGGTCAAAGGCAGCCTAAAGTTGGACTGGTATTAATGATCATTTCATGGAAGTGTTTTGTGAGAGGGCCTCTTTTCATCAGTCATTCCAATGAACTTCAACAGTATCAACAAGGAACAAACACTTAATATCTTTCTTGATTCAACACCAAACAAAGTCTTTGTAATGAACTCTCATTCAATGCATGGCCTCCATAGACAGATAAACTTTAAAAATGTACATTTACTTCATGTTAGAGAACAAAAACAACTGGCAAACTTGAAAATGTCTCCTTTGTCGCAGCTTTTTTTTGCATTTAAGAGCTCACGCTGGTGAAGATTCTCAGTCCTCCAGGACATCCAGGATATTTGCATCTAAGAGCTCAAAATCAGGTAAAGCCCCATTACTGGAAGAAAAGTATAAAGTATGCTGAATAATGTAATAAACAGAAGCTGTTCATCTAGAAATCTACAACAGATAAGATATTGATTGTTTAATGTACATACTTGTTCAACAAACCCCACTTCCAAAAATCTGAAGTATTACTTTAATGTTTCCTTTTAAAAAAAATAACTGAACATCAGCTCATTCTGACAGTGACTCAACAGCATTGTTGTAAAAAAATCAGGTTTTAATTTAAAGCCACACAGAACGCAAAGTGACAGATTAACAGAAAAACAAACAGAAAACAAATTAAATCTTCAGACTTGTTGACACTGTCTTGTAAGAGAGAGCAAAAAAAAAAAAAAAATCATTGACTAAAAAAAAAAAAGACATAATTCCTAGAATTGTTCTTGTCAAAACACAACAAACACACAGAGACGACTTATTTAACTGTTCATGATTCATGACCAAGAACAAAGAGCTAAAACAATAATGTGGTTGTTAAGACGATTTCAACAGACGAGCCTAACAGGATAAACAAACAGATGTTTGCACAGCTTTGTCTACTGTCAAGTTTATGGGAAGCAGAAATATTTAGAATATGTACAACGTACTTCCGGAATGATGATTTGGTCAAATGACTTAGGTAACTGTTGTTGAATATTTTTATTTTAACTCTTTATAAAATTTTTGAAGGAGTAAACTTACTGATGTGAGGAACAGGAAGTCGTTACATATTCTAGATTTCAAGGTTTCACTGTAAAAATAACAAAACTTCTCTAGGTGTACTCGGACATGAAACATCTTAGCTTTTTTCTCACTACTTTTCTTTTAAATGATCCTTTTTATGTTCATTTGTAAAGAAATTTAAATAAAGTATGCATCCTTAATGATTGTCTATTGTTGTTGTTGTTGTTGTTGTCCACTGTTGTCATCACTCTTTATTAAAATTCAGATCTCTCTTGTAAATGAGTCCCCGAGGCTCAATGAGACTAACCTGTATAAAGGTTGAAAGAATCTTCTGCACCTTGATGGTTTCCAGTTTGAGTCAAAGATGGTTTGGAGAATAAATCAACTCTAAGATAAGATGCTGTGTGTCCTGGAGGATCTGGACAAAACACTGCACAACCATGTCAACTCCATCCACAAAGACCCCCCACTGAGAACCAGCAACTGTCTAAACATCCTACAACCTCCTCTGAATATTACTAATAAAGTACTGAATCAAACGGATGATATACAGTATATTTTGTATTTTGTTTTTGTTTCATTCATTTTAAGTTTCCTTGTGAGAAGATAAAATTCTCGTTTTTGCAATCCTCAAAAATCCTCTTTTTTATGGTAGGGCTAAAAGTTTTTTAACCTCCTCCATCATCATATTTTCCCCATTTATCACATGTTTTTGTACACAAACAATATACATATATATATATATATATATACATA
>NC_056501.1:24947732-24953162 GCF_014905685.2 Nematolebias whitei | reverse complement strand
AACTGTGTCTCGGGGTTTTCATTGTTTTGTAATTGACATGACTTCATTTTCTTCCTTTCATTGTTGCCTGTTTGACAGTTTTGTTGACATTTTGTGCCAACAGATCCTTCACCTTTGTCAGACGACGTCAGAGGCAGATTCCAGTCCATGATTTTGGTTTAGTTGTTTCCCTCCTGTGGCAATACTCTATTTGTTAACGCTGATGTCTAACAAAGAGCCTTATTTTAGCAGCACAATGACGAGTCTCTGTCCAAATGACCAGAGAGAGACAATCTGACCATTAATTATTTATTTATCAGGGTATTATGTATTATGTATGATTGTGCAGCTACCCATCCAGGCTGTCATTTTGTAAAGTTTGCAGATGATACAACGGTGGTGGGATGCATCAGAAACAACGATGAGTCCAGCTACAGGCAGGAGGTGGAACACCTGGAGAGCTGGTGAGAGGAGAACGACCTTCACATCAATGTGAAGAAGACAAAGGACATGGTCATGGACTTCAGAAGGAACCCCCCCCCCCCCAAAAAAAAAAAAAAAAAGAAAAAAAACAAACAAACAAACAAAAAAAAAAACACATAGGAGGATCTGCGGTGGAAGTGGTCTCCAGCTACAAGTACTTGGGTGTGCACCTGCATGACAACATCAGCTGGGGCACCAACACCACCAGCCTGATCAAGAAAGCTCATCAGAGACTCTACTTCCTCAGGCGGCTGAGACGAGCTGGTCTGGGAAGCTCAGTCCTCACCTCCTTCTACAGGTGTGCAGTGGAGAGCATCCTGTGCTCCAGCATCAACGTGTGGCATGGAGGCTGCACAGCTGCAGAAAGAAAAGCTTTGCAGAGAGTGGTGAAGGCTGCACAGAAGTCTGCTGGAGTCAGTCTCCCGACCATCACAGACATCTACACCTCCAGATGCAGGAAGAGGACACCTGCATCATGAAGGACCCCGCTCACCCAGCACACACACTTTTTGCCCCACTCTCCTCAGGAAGGAGGTTGAGGAGCATTAAGTGTAGAACCACTAGACTGAGGAACAGCTTCTACCCTGAAGCTGTTAGACTCATGAATATCTAACCATAATAATCACTATTAATCACAAGTTAAGTATATCATTGTGCTGTTAAATATAAGTACAAAGGCAAAAAGTTCTCTGCCATTTGTGCACAGACCAGCATTCCAGACCCATTGAAATTCTAGCGCATAGCTCTCTGTCATAGTTAAAACAATGAAACAACACTAAATGAAATCAAAATAAGAACAAAGTAGTTTCTATATACATGGTATAGCAAGTAAACCATGTCACATGACAAGTGAAGTTAAGTAATCTTGGGTTATTATTGCACCTGATCAGTAGTTTTGTTTTAGCATCAGTCTGACTGTGGCAGTGAAAAAACAACTATTAAAAACCTTGTACTATGGGTGATACTATCTGCTCTACTGTGTCTCGGGTTATACGAACATTTTTCGTCTGACAAGAGAGTGAGCTGGATGGAGTGAGTCCTTGATGATTCCTGCTGCTCTTCTTCGACAGCACTCGAGTCCACGGAAGGAAGTTTAGTCCCTGTGATCCACTCCTCAGTCTTTATAACTCTTTGCAGTGCCTTCCTTTCTGCTTTTGTAGTGTAGCAGACAGTGATGCCTGCAGTTAGGAAACTCTCTATCAGTCCTGCATAGGTCTGTTTGAGCGAGCGCTCGTTCAGACCTGCTTTCCTGAGCAGCCTAAAGAAGTAAAGCCTCTGCTGGGCTTTTTTCACTGGGGCTGTGGTTGAGAGACCAGCTCGGGTCCAATGTAACCTGCAGTTCCAACAATATATGGCTGTCAGCCCTCAAAGCATCAGTCCCTTTAATTATATAAATTATTATAAATAATAAATAAATAATAATGATAACTACATTGTTATGGTATATAAATATACCATAATATTTAAATACACTGTACAATCTGTTTTTGCTCTGGAATAGTATTAGGTGTGACTTTTTTCTACCACCCAATATTTCACCTCAATATCCGTAACACTGAGTCACAGACTCAGTTATAAGTTTATCTGTCGGTTTATAAATTATTTTTTTCTTCAGAGGCTTCCTCCACTTAGATATCTGTTAGTTGTTGTTTGAAATATTTTGTTGGGGTCTTTCTTCAATTGGTGTCGGATGTACTTATTGTCAAACCCCTTGTTTATACAGAAACTGTGACAAATATTCATAGATTTTGTCGTCATGTTTTACCAGCTACTTCCACTATTTTAATAAACTTTTATGAATTCATGTGGGGTAAAAAGGGTGGAGGCATGTGTGAATGCTTCACCTTTACCACCCTCATTTTGACGTTGGCAGTCCGGGAAGTTGAACCGACAACCTTCCGATCACAGGCACGCCTTCTCCACACAAAAGCAAAAGCTTCACTGTAAGTGGAAAAGTAATACATCTGACTAAAATACTACAATACACAACAGACACATAGCTCTGTTTCTATTTTAGCAATATGTAGGTAAAATATACAAACTTTAAAGAGTTTTGGTTCAAGTAAAAAACAAAAAGAGAAAGATAAAAACAACAACAACAAATTTACCAAGCACACACACAGACCTGTGTGTATATGTCACCTGAGCAGGAAGGAGTTAAAACAAAAAAGAACTGATCGCACATTTGAGAAAACTACAAGTTTAACAAGATGTCACTCACGTATGTGTCCAGCCTGATTTACTGGAAGAAAGTTGACAAATGATGTTTCATTTGTTTCCTCACAAGTTTCCAGGGTGCTCATCATCAAGTCATTTAATCTGCTAAACATTAAGTAGGTGCTTCATTTTTTTTTATTCTAGCAAAGTTTTCGTGTCATTAAACTGAAAAGGTTTAAAAAGTAAAATATGATTATACTGAATGTACAGCTAGCCCTGTGATGGACTTGCGATCCGTCCAGGGTGTACCCCGCCCCTCGCACAGTGGTTCCTGGACACCGGTGACCCCCGTGACCCAAAATAGAAGAAATGGGTAAAAGATAATGGATGGATGAATGTACAGTTAGTGTGTGGATTTATTAGCTACAGCAGTATGAATCAAAGCCATTAAAAACAACAATTTAATTATGAGATTGTGTTTTTTTTTGTTTTTACAAAATAAAAAAAATGGATATAGGCTTTTTTTTTTTTCGTTGTTTGCTTGTTTGGAGGGGTGGCAAGGACACATTTTATTAGCTATTAAAAAAGATAATAATAATAAATAAAAACTAAACTAAATATACCAGGTTGTGATGATGCAATTTTCATGTTTCATTTTATTAATGAGTAATTGTTTTACACTCAAAGATATTTAAAGGAAAATTATAAATCGTAAAAATAACAAACAAAAAAAAAGTAGGCTTAAAGATGTTAAAACACATTCTTCATACTTTGTAGTATAAAAAAACACATAAATTACATATAAATTATCTTGGCATATTTGTTTAGATAAGAAAAAGAAAATAAACAATTAAATTACTCGTCTATGACACAGAAACATTCTTTAGAGGATTAAATGACAAGAAGAACCAGTTCAGACAACAGGACCATTGATGTATCTGAGACAAACCAGAATGACACAACTCACATGTGTTAGTATTTATTATTCATTTATTAATTTATCAGTTCATGAAAATATTTATTTATTCATTTATTTATTTTAACAGAGAGTTTCATTACAGATTCAGATCGAAAGAGCATAATTTTCACTTTAACCTCTTCAGATTCTCTAAACAATATTGTTTGAGGGTATTTGACTTTCAACACTGATGGACTCTGGATGTTAATTGAATATTTTTAAGATACACAATTTTTGAATTGATATAAAGTAAAGTTTAGGAAATAAATAAAATGAAAACAAATCTCACTGCAGGGATGAAAACAAACTGTGTCTAATATAAAGTGTATTACTTTGACATGTTTAGCAGCAAACCCACAGCAAAATAAATCAGTATAATAATTTTATTTTACATTTCTTAGTAACAAAAACAAGGTCAAAGAAATCAAAATTAAGTGTGACACCATTTAGATTTGTTTCCTTCTTCCTGTTCCTGAATCCTCCTGCTGGAACAAATTGTCTGAATGTTTTGATTGTTTTCTATTTGTTCAATATTTGTTGTTTTCTGTTACAAAATATATTATTCTAATGGATCATTAACTTCCACGAGATCATGTCAATTAAACTGAACATTCCCATTTAGTTTTCCTTTTCTGTGGAAACACTTTTCTTTTTGTGAGCCAACATCTAACAATAGGACTTCTTTCTTTACTGCAAACACTGATGAGTCACTGTCAACAGAGAAAGTGACATCTGTTCATTCGTACAATGAAGAAATGATAAGAAAAACTTTAGAAACAACTAAAAATATGTAGACTCGATAAACCTTCCAGTCTAACTGTACACATAATTTATTTTGTTATCTGAGACTAAACCTAATTAAATAGTATGTTTTGGTTTTTTATCTATGTTACAGATAACATATTTAATAACTCTAAGTGCAAACAGAGAAAACATTTCAAGGGTGTCATCACTTGTTTCTTTCAGTTCATCAAACAAGTTTTGTTTTGTCATCCATTTAGTTTGACCTGTGTATTTTTCTCCAGACATGTGAGATAGTTTCAGCTGTGAACTGATGTTTTACTTGTCTGTGTTTTGTATCACATCACCACTGCTCTTTAATCTACATGTTAAGGTGCCAGAAAGGCTTAAAAATGAGTGAAATAATAAAAGCACTACTTACAATAAAAATTAAAAATACAAAAACAACCATAATACAGATGTACAATAGATACATCCATCCATCCATCCATCCATTTTCTTTACCCGCTTATTCCATTTTGGGTCACAGGGGTCGTTGGTGCCCATGTCCAGCAATCACTGTGCGAGGGGCGGGGTACACCATGGACAGGTCTCCAGTCCATCACAGGGACACTTAGAGACAAATGAGACAAACAACCATTCACTCTCTTACTCACACCTAGGGACAATTTAGAGTTACTAATCAGCCTAACATGCATGTTTTTGGTCTGTGGGAGGAAACCGAAGTACCTGGAGAAAACCCACATACACAGAGAGAACATGCAAACTCCACCCAGAAATGCCCCTGGACCGGGATTTGAACCAGGGACCTGCTTGCTGAGAGGCAGCTGATCTACCAGTTGCTCCACCCTGCTGCCCTACAATAGAAACAGTATATTGATATTTTATATTTTTTGTACACATTCAAAAACATCAGTCTAATCTGAAAGTCAAAGGACCTGAACTGGTCATCAGTCCACATCAGGACCAACAAAGAGACCTTAAGGACAAACATACCCACGTACATAATCACACCTGAGACCAAAAACCAGTTTTTGGACTATGGGAAGAAACTGGAGATTCCAGAGAAAACCTATGAATACAAGAGGAGAACATTCAAATGCAAATAAAAA
>NC_056501.1:24944424-24947632 GCF_014905685.2 Nematolebias whitei | reverse complement strand
TTGGAGTTGGTTTGATTGGCAGCACATCTGAAGTATTTGAATTGGCGTTTCAGTACTGCCAGGTGAGACAGTGAACATGTACTTATTTACCAAATACAGTATATTAATATAACATAGGCTGTTTTAAAAATAAATTTGATTACACAGTTCCATTAGCAGAAAAAAACAACAACAACAAGAAAACAAATGCTGCAGTTATCTTCGTAATCAACAAAGTCCTTGCTCAATAATCCAGGTATACAATCCAACATTTTTCAGACATGTATTTTCATAATGCTCAAGTTCAGTTCAAAATAAAGTAAATAGTTCAAAATGACTTTGTTCATACAGTGTAAGCCACAATTTTTTTTTTTCTTGAGATACTCTAAGGACAATATGACATACAATATACAGATTCACTGCATAACAGGAACAGAATCAGGCCATTTGCATTTCCTTAAAACCCTCAACCACAATCCAAGTATGCAATGTAACAATGATAACCTAAGATAAGCTAAGATAAGTTAAGACAGAACTTCACTGTTCTGGCATAAACAGTATAAACTGAACATACACATGGATTCACACAAGATATAAAAAAAAAAAATTACAGAGAATATAAAAATCACATAGAATGTAAAAATACCAACAATTAAGGTCTAAATCAGGTCAGGTGCAGAAAGAAACATTAAAGTTTTATCATAGTAGAAAGTTGGGGAGTTGAAAAGTTATCCACAGGAATGAAGGACTTCCTGTGTTGTTCTGTGGAGCACCTCGATGATCTCAGTCTAGGACTGAAGGTGCTGCGGTCAGAGTCCAGTGTGCCATGCAGGGGGTGTGATGTGTTGTTCAGGATCTGGAGCAGTTTCCTCAGCATCCTCTGTCAGAGACTGCAGGTCCACTCCCAGAACTGAGCCAGATGAAACGTGTCTGTAAATCCATTATACAGAGCAATGAGCTGATGTAAGGATATTAAAGTGTGTGGATTTTACTGCAAACCTCAGGATTTGTAAAGTTTAAGTCATTGTATCTTTAATTTCAGCTCATGCATGGCCCTGATCAGATTAGTTCTGTGCATGGACACAGAGACACCAGGCTCTCACGTGCACTAGCAGCTTTTTGTCAATGTATATTATATATTGTCAGAATATATGTATCATTAAACTAAAATTGCCCATTTATAAATTATCTTGGCACACTAGTTTAGATAAGACAAAGAAAATAAACAATTAAATGACTCATCCATGACACAGAAACATTCTATAGAGGGTTAAGTAACAAGAAGAACCAGTTCAGACAACAGGACCATTGATGTATCTGAGACAAACCAGAATGACACAACTCACATGTTAGGATTTATTTATTCATTTATTTATTTTACCAGAGTTTCTTTACAGATTCAGATCGAAAGAGCATAATTTTAACTTTAACCTCTTCAGATTCTCTAAACAATATTGTTTGAGTGTATTTGACTTTCAACACTGATGGACTCTAGATGTTATTTGAATATTTTTAAGATACACAATTTTTGAATTGATATAAAGTAAAGTTTAGGACCAGATAAAATTAAAACAAAACTCACTGCTGGGATGAAAACAAACTGTGTCTAATATAAAGTGTATTACTTTGACATGTTTAACAGCAAACACACAGCAAAATAAATCAGTATAATAATTTTATTTCACATTTCTTAGTAACAAACAGAAGATAAAAGAAATCAAAATTAAGTGTGACACCATTTAGATTTGTTTCGTTCTTCCAGTTTCTGAATCCTCCTGCTGGAACAAATTGTCCGAAAGTTTTGATTGTTTTCTATTTGTTCAATATTTGTTGTTTCCTGTTACAAAATATATTATTCTAATGGATCATTAACCTCCATGAGATCATGTCAATTAAACTGAACATTCCAATTTAGTTTTCCTTTTCTGTGGAAACACTTTTCTTTTTGTGAGCCAACATCTAACAATAGGACTTCTTTCTTTACTGAGAACACTGATGAGTCACTGTCAACAGAGAAAGTGACATCTGTTCATTCGTACAATGAAGAAATTATAAGAAAAACTTTAGAAACAACTAAAAATATGTAGACTCAATAAACCTTCCAGACTAACTGTACACATAATTTATTTTGTTATCTGAGACTGAAAACCTAATTAAATAGTAGGTTTTGATTTTTGTTGTTTTTACAGATAACATATTTTATAACTCTTTAAGTGTAAACAGAGAAAACATTTCAAGGGTGTCATCACTTGTTTCTTTCAGTTCATCAAACAAGTTTTGTTTTGTCATCCATTTAGTTTGACCTGTGTATTTTTCTCCAGACATGTGAGATAGTTTCAGCTGTGAACTGATGTTTTACTTGTCTGTGTTTTGTATCACATCACCACTGCTCTTTAATCTACATGTTAAGGTGCCATAAAGGCTTAAAAATGAGTGAAATAATAAAAGCACTACTTACAATAAAAATTAAAAATACAAAAACAACCATAATACAGATGTACAAGAGATACATCCATCCATCCATTATCTTTTACCCGCTTCTTCCATTTTGGGTCACAGGTGTCGTTGGTGCCCATGTCCAGCAATCACTGTGCGAGGGGCGGTGTACACCATGGACAGGTCTCCAGTCCATCACAGGGACACAGAGACAAATGAGACGAACAACCATTCACTCTCACACACATAGAGACAATTTAGTTACCAATCAGCCTAACATGCATGTTTTTGGTCTGTGGGAGGAAACCAAATTACCTGGAGAAAACCCACATAAACACAGAGAGAACATGCAAACTCCACCCAGAAATGCCCCTGGACCGGGATTTGAACCAGGGACCTGCTTGCTGAGAGGCAGCTGATCTACCAGTTGCTCCACCCTGCTGCCCTACAATAGAAACAGTATATTGATATTTTATATTTTTTGTACACATTCAAAACAGCAGTCTAATCTGAAAGTCAAAGGACCTGAACTGGTCATCAGTCCACATCAGGACCAACAAAGAGACCTTAAGGACAAACATACCCACAACGTACATAATCACACCTGAGACCAAAAACCAGTTTTTGGACTATGGGAAGAAACTGGAGATTCCAAAGAAAACCTATGAATACTAGAGGAGAACATTCAAATGCAAATAAAAACTTGAGTAAACCAAAACTAGTAGCAGAGTCTTTGTTGTTGTTCAGCTGCAGGGTGAACCACCTGCATCTTATCTACAATCACAGAAAAGTG
>NC_056501.1:24940815-24944324 GCF_014905685.2 Nematolebias whitei | reverse complement strand
GCTGCAGGGTGAACCACCTGCATCTTATCTACAATCACAGAAAAGTGTTTGTCTGGCAACACCCCAGCCTGACTCAGGTGGATTTTTTATTTTTATTTTTTCATTTCTTTATTACTCTGCTTTCTACCAACGATGAAATACTAACCACTGATAAATATTTGACTTCAAAATGACAACATTATCCTTAAGTACTGCTGTTGTTAGGCATATTGTTTTTGTACTATTAGTGTATTCTTAGTTTAGCATATTTCTTAGTTTATATCATTGATCTTATTACTGTTTTTTCTTTACAATGTATACTTTTATTGTAAGTAACTGGGACTCTGTGTACACAATTTTGTTCCACCACATGTACCACATGTGGTTCGAATGACAATAAAGAAACCTTGATCTTATGCATGCATCTCCCAGTGGAAACTGGTCACGTTGGGCTTTTCAGAGTCAGAGATTTTTTTATTGTCATTCGCACCTCATGTGGTACATGTGGTGGAGTGAAATTATGTACACATGGTCCCAGTTACATCCAACAATAAAATGTATAAGAAAAACAGTAATAAGATCTAAGATATGAACTAAGAAAAACATCAACTAAATATACACTAAGCACTAATAGCATAAAAACATCACAACGAACATCAGCACAAACATGAACATGGATCTGTGTGAGCAGATGAGCACGCATGAACACATCAACATGAAACAGATCAGAAGCAACATGAAACAGATCAGCAGCAACATGAAACAGATCAGCAGCAACATGAAACAGATCAGCAGCAACATGAAACAGATCAGCATCAACATGATGTGATTTTTTCACAGTGATTAATCTGGTTAGAGATTCATGAGTCTAACAGCTTCAGGGTAGAAGCTGTTTCTCAAAAAAGCTGAGAAAGCTCCTCGGATGAGGAGCGAAACGTCTTCTGTTACAAATAAAGTCCAGTTGTTTTTGTATTGAACGCTTTTTTGGATCCTGCCTTATCAACATACAAAGAAGACGGCTGCAACTAATTTGGACCTCGACAGGCTGCTGTCTATGTGGAGGTCTGGTTCGTGCTGGAGGACTCAAAATCAGCTGATTTACGAGTGAACTCAAAAGTTGGAAATGATTTGAATCGCATGCCACCTGCAGATTTGGGACTCGCCAGCATGAAAAAGCCATCTTGAAGAGGCTCGTAAGCATGCACCAGTGAATGCACCCCTAATCTGGCCAGTTGGACCTTTGAAGATATCAATACTGACTCAAGGCTGACAGAAAAAGAGTCTGCCTGAATAAATCAACAATTGTGGTTATCTGAATCTCTCCCCAGCTGGTCTTGGAAGAGGCCGACTTATCAAATTCAACTGGGACATGTGTAAACTAGGGAAAAGAAAAGCTTTGTCTATCCCCCCCCTGTGGAGTCTTACCAGAAATGTGCTGGCTGACAATCATCTTATAAGGACAATGGACTAGCTGTTAGTGCTTCATGGACTGCCTCATTTGTAAATGCATATGTACGTGTTCATTAATGTACATTAGGTGGCAGAGTTTTTGTGATGTCGTAAATCTTGCCCTATAAAAAATGGTGTGAACAGACCTTTTTTGTAATGTCACTACCCTCTCCTCATGTCTTTGTCCCTTTTTCTATCTAAAATATTATTCTGAATAAGGATAAGAAAGGCTGCATGTATAGCAGCAGCTTTGTGCACTCTGTCCATCGTTCGGACGACTGTACGTACATGTTCTCATTGTATCTTGGTGCAATGATAATAAAGCTTATTCTGATTCTGATCTACAACTGATTCACTTTTGAAGTCAACACAGTTCAAAATGGCTGCTGCAGTTTATCAACAAAAAATGGCTTTTACTTGTACAGATGTTGAGCTAAAATTTGATGTGATATTAGCTGTGAGTGATTCCAAACAAATTGTCTGAGCACTAACAGGTGCTTGTGATGTTTTGTGACATCATTTTAAGATTTGACCAAAAAAGCTAAAATTCAATTTCTTTTGTATTAAAACAATATCCATAATCACAAGGAAATAATGGAAAATTAATACAGAAGTTTACACCAACGTTACTCATGGAGATCCTCAGGGTTCAGCTCTTGGACAAATGCTCTTTACTTCATATGTGCTTCCATTGGGTAAAGTTTTTAAACCATATGGCAAAAAAAAATAATTGCTATGCTGATGATACACAGTTATATTTGTCCATGAAACCCAATGAATCCAATCAGCTACTTAGACTATAAGTATGTCTTAAATACATAAAAACCTGGATGACCCAAATTTTCTGATTTTAAACTCATAAAAAACAGAGGTTTTGGTTTTTGGACCTGAGCATCTTAGGAATGAATTTATCAGTCTTTCACTTTCTCTGTATGGCACTGATTTGGCCTTCAGCTCTTATCTTAAAAAGCTTGGTGTTAACTTTGATCAGGACATATCTTTTAACCCCCACATTAAAAACGATACTAGAACCGCCTTCTTCCAACTGTGTAATATCACTAAATGTAGAAACACCTTGTTTTAAATGTACTTAGAAAAACTGGTCCACACATTTATCACATCTAGGCTTGGTAATCACAGTTGTTTAATATCTATCTTAAAACCTATAGTTAGGATTGGCTTGGTTTCCTTATCTATTCCTTAATCTATGCTGCTATATGCTTAACTGCTAGAGGACAAACTGACCTCCTTTTTCAAATGAATACAAATGAATAATTTGTATTTGTAATTATTTCTATCTAAGTTTTTTTTTTTATCTTTCCTCCTATAAAGAGACCTCCTCTCCTCCATTCTGGACCTGCCATTCTGTGTCTGTTTTTCCTTCCAGTCTTCTGAAACCCAGCTGGATGAAGCAGATGGCCGCTTGTGCTAAACCTGGTTCTGCTAGAAGTTTATTCCTGTTTTGAGTGAGTTTTTCCTTCCCACTGTTGCCTTGTGCATGCTCAGGATGGAAGACCATGACGAACTGAAGTTATAACGCAATCTGCTGGCTACCTTACCCTACCTTACATAAATAATGTTACTAATTGAAATTATATGTATAGAATATATTTGGGGCAGCATGATGGCACAACTGGTAGATCAGCTGCCTCTCAGCAATCATGTCCCTGGTTCAAATACCGGTCCGGGGGCATTTCTGGGTGGAGTTTGCATGTTCTCTCCATGCATGCGTGACTTTTTGCCGGGTTCTCTGGTTTCCTCCCACAGACCAAAAACATGAATGTTAGGCTGATTGGTAACACTAATTTGTCCATAGGTGTGAGTGAGAGAGTGAATGATTGTTTGTCTCGTTTGTCTCTGTGTGTTCCTGTGATGGACTTGCGACCCGTCAAGGGTGACCCCGCCCATCGCACAGTGATTGCTGGACATGGGCACCAGCGACCCACTTGACCCAAAATAGAAGAAGCGGGTAAAAGATAATGGATGGATGTTTAAATCCATTTTTTTATGACACTTCATTCATAATTTTAAAAGTACTGCAAATACGTATTAGGTCAGTTACAAAAACAGTTGTCTTAATT
>NC_056501.1:24939683-24940715 GCF_014905685.2 Nematolebias whitei | reverse complement strand
CAGGTTTTAAATCACTTTCTGACTTAATTATGAACAAAAGTACCTTTTAAAGAGTTTTTTTTATTTTATTTTATTTTTTTTAATAAACTGAACTTTTATTAAACATGGTAAAACACTTGTTGGTGGAAAACCTCTCACAGACTTTTGTTACAACAATGTCATTGTTCTCTGAGACACTCAGACTTTTTACGTAACAAAAAGAGCCAGAGGTGTTGTTAAGCTGTTTGAAACACTCTGGACTAAGCCCAGCCCTGAAATGTTTCATTTACATTTTGAAGATTGTAAAGTTTTCAAGAAATAAAATAAGAACATTTGTACATGGCTTGTCAAGGATGGGATTTTATATTGTGATATACAAATAAGGAAAAATTAGTTTGCAATCTTTGCATTTTACATTTTAAAGTTTAGTTTTAGCAGCTGGAGGAAAATACGGAGAAATTTTTTTTGAGATATATCACAAAGTTTAACAATAAACTCATGACATTTTATGATTTCCTTTACAATTGAACGGCTCTGTTTTTTATTCTTATGACAAAGTTTGCCCCTTAAATATGGACAACCTATAGTCTAACTTATATTTATATATGTTTCTGTAAAACAAATTGTATTTAGATCCAAGGTTGTTCTGAAAATATTTGGAACTAGACTATATCCTGAATGCCCAGATGAATGTCACCAAAAATATAATCATGAACTGACATACACACACATAAATCATGATTTCCCTCCACAGAAATCCATTAAACCAATCGTAGCTGTCAGGAGAATTCATAATTCTGCTGTAGAAGGTAAGAACTTATAAATTATTTTTCCTCTCTGTCACCTTCAGGTCAGCTTGACTTTGCTTTGTCAACTTGTTTAAAGACACGTTACTCACATTAGTCTTTTTGTCCAAGCTACACACCAAATCAAGTATTTTTTACTTCATAAACTTTGTTGAATAAATCTTGATTCTGTCATTTTACCCAGTCAAAGTATTTGATAACAATTATTTGTCCTCTGCTCTTTTTATTTAGCAGTCCTGACGCACCC
>NC_056501.1:24937264-24939583 GCF_014905685.2 Nematolebias whitei | reverse complement strand
AGGATGGTGTTAGACAGCATTGGAGTTGGTTTGATTGGCAGCACATCCAAAGTATTTGAATTGGCGTTTCAGTACTGCCAGGTGAGACAGTGAACATGTACTTATTTACCAAATACAGTATATTAATATAACATAGGCTGTTTTAAAAATAAATTTGATTACACAGTTCCATTAGCATAAAAAAACAACAACAACAAGAAAACAAATGCTGCAGTTATCTTCATAATCAACAAAGTTCATGCTCAATAATCTAGGTATACAATCCAACATTTTTCAGACATGTATTTTCATAATGCTAAAGTTCAGTTCAAAATAAAGTAAATAGTTCAAAATTACTTTGTTCATAGAGTGTAAGCCACAATTTATTTTTTCTTGAGATACTCTAAGGACAATATGACATACAATATACAGATTCACTGCATAACGGGAACAGAATCAGGCCATTTGCATTTCCTTAAAACCCTCAACCACAATCCAAGTATGCAATGTAACAATGATAACCTAAGATAAGCTAAGATAAGCTAAGATAAGTTAAGATAAGCTAAGATAAGTTAAGACAGAACTTTATTGATCCCGCATAAAGTAACTAACCCTAACCCTAACCCTCACACAAGATATAAAAAAACACAGATAATATAAAAATTACAGAGAATGTAAAAATACTAACAATTAAGGTCTAAATCAGGTCAGGTGCAGAAAGAAACATTAAAGTTTTATCATAGTAGAAAGTTGGGGAGTTGAAAAGTTTGCTAGCCACAGGAATGAAGGACTTCCTGTGTTGTTCTGTGGAGCACCTCGATGATCTCAGTCTAGGACTGAAGGTGCTGCGGTCAGAGTCCAGTGTGCCATGCAGGGGGTGTGATGTGTTGTTCAGGATCTGGAGCAGTTTCCTCAGCATCCTCTGTCAGAGACTGCAGGTCCACTCCCAGAACTGAGCCAGATGAAACGTGTCTGTAAATCCATTATACAGAGCAATAAGCTGATGTAAGGATATTAAAGTGTGTGGATTTTCCTGCAAACCTCAGGATTTGTAAAGTTTAAGTCATTGTATCTTTAATTTCAGCTCATGCATGGCCCTGATCAGATTACTTCTGTGCATGGACACAGAGACACCAGGCTCTCACGTGCACTAGCAGCTTTTTGTCAATGTATATTATATATTGTCAGTATATATGTATCATTAAACTAAAATTGCCCATTTATAAATTATCTTGGCACACTAGTTTAGATAAGACAAAGAAAATAAACAATTAAATGACTCATCCATGACACAGAAACATTCTATAGAGGGTTAAGTAACAAGAAGAACCAGTTCAGACAACAGGACCATTGATGTATCTGAGACAAACCAGAATGACACAACTCACATGTTAGGATTTATTTATTCATTTATTTATTTTAACAGAGTTTCTTTACAGATTCAGATCGAAAGAGCATAATTTTAACTTTAACCTCTTCAGATTCTCTAAACAATATTGTTTGAGGGTATTTGACTTTCAACACTGATGGACTCTAGATGTTAATTGAATATTTTTAAGATACACAATTTTTTAATTGATATAAAGTAATGCTTAGGAAATAAATAAAATAAAAACAAAACTCACTGCAGGGATGAAAACAAATTGTGTCTAATATAAAGTGTATTACTTTGACATTTATAGCAGCAAACCCACAGCAAAATAAATTCATCCATCCATCCATTATCTTTACCCGTTGATTCCATTTTGGGTCACGGGGGTCACTGGTGCCCATGTCCAGCAATCACTGTGCGAGGGGCGGGGTACACCCTGGACGGGTCGCAGGTCCATCACAGGGCCACACAGAGACAAACGAGACAAAAAACCATTCACTCTCTCACTCACACCTAGGGACAATTTAGAGTTACCAATCAGCCTAACATGCATGTTTTTGGTCTGTGGGAGGAAACCGAAGTACCTGGAGAAAACCCACATACACAGAGAGAACATGCAAACTCCACCCAGAAATGCCCCTGGACCGGGATTTGAACCAGGGACCTGCTTGCGGAGAGGCAGCAGCTCTACCAGTTGTGCCACCCTGCTGACCTACAATAGAAACAGTATATTGATATTTTATATTTTTTGTACCCATTCAAAAACAGCAGTCTAATCTGAAAGTCAAAGGACCTGAACTGGTCATCAGTCCACATCAGGACCAACAAAGAGACCTTAAGGACAAACATACCCACAACGTACATAATCACGCCTGAGACCAAAAACCAGTTTTTGGACTATGGGAAGAAACGAGATTCCAAAGAAAACCTATGAATACAAGAGGAGAACATTCAAATGCAAATAAAAA
>NC_056501.1:24935247-24937164 GCF_014905685.2 Nematolebias whitei | reverse complement strand
ACCAATGAAGGCAGTGCCACTCAGGTGATCGTATTTACGAAAAGAAATCAATCCAGCCACCAGTTGACATATTCCACCAATCAGGATGAGATGAAAAATATTGTAAACTGGTGTATGTCCTTTTTAATTGTTTTACAGGTTATGTCTTGATAGTTGATGTCATGTTTTACCTGCCAGTATAACTTCCACTCCAGCTGGTTGATTTCCAGTACGAGCTGTGTTGAAGTTCTGTAGAAGAACAAGGAATGCACTGATCCCATTTGATAACAAGCCCAACACTCCAGGTTCTCCATAGAAACTGGCAGGAAACTCATCTGAAGCTGCCATGATGCTTTTGTAGTTGTTTTTTGTTGATACACAGTTCTGATGAAAGACATTGCAGAGAATATAAAAATCACACAATGTGTATAAATTAATTTAGGTTTGCAACTTTTCTCTGTTGGGTTAAAATGTCACATAAATTAAAAAAAAACATCCCCCTGCCTTTATTTATCAAGCCATTTATAAATGCCAAAATCATCAAGTAATAAAAAATGTAAAAAATAGTGATTTAAATCCAATAATTGACACTGACGTGTAAAATATGAATTGTGGTTTGATTTTACAGTTGGATTTACAACAAATGTAAGAAAGTGTGCAGTTCTAGAAAAGATTTTAATAGTAAACAGGATTTTAGTTAAAGATTTTCAAGTTATTTCAGTGTAACTAAAACTTACATTGGGTTTCTTTTTTAGAAACAAAAAGTGTTTCTCACACCAAGTCAGAAGGCACCTGATTGTTTCAACCATTCTGCCCCTGGTAGATTATGGAGATCTGCTATTTATGAACTCTTCGGCCCAGATTTTGAAAAGACCTGGATGCTGTGTATCATTGTGCCCTCCGTTTTATAACTGATGTGGCTATCGAACACATCACTGCACTTTGTGTCCTAGAGAAAAATGTCCCTCTTTGACTGAATGCAGACTTTCTCACTTGCTGGTTTTTATCTATAAATGCATCCTTGGGAATCTTCCTACATATGTATGTTCACTTTTATCTAGAACTTTTAACCATTATAGTCTGAGCTCTCAGGACATCATTTTGATGCAGGTCCCAAAGGTCAGAACTGAACTGGGTAAAAAAGGCTTTTACTTCTTTTGCCCCTGCACTTGGATTATTCTGCAGAAGGATTTAAAGTTATCATCTCTTGTTACGTTGGGACAATTTAAATCAATTCTAGAGGAACGAGAGCTCAGATCACTTGGCTCCTGTAACTGCCCTAATGTGTAATTATGTGATTTCTCCTGGATATGTATTTTGTGTATTTGGTTTAGTATTTTGTATTTGTATGTTTTATGCTGCTGTCTTGGCCAGGTCACTCTTGGAAAAGAGGTTTTTAATCTCAATGAGTTATTTTTTTAGATTAAATAAAGGATACTACGACTACATAAACTCTACAACACCAATAATTCTACCAGTCTAAGAAGTTTCCTCTTTTCACGAGAGAAAAAGTAAATTGTTAAAAGAAGAAAATACAACTAATTTACTGATTGAACTGTCTTTAAGAAGTCAGTTGACTGAATGGTTACCAATATTAACAAGTCATGAAAAATAAAAATTATTTTAATTTAAAATATTAACAGTATTCTTCTGAGTATCTAAAAAATGCATAACTTTAACAAGAAGGACTTTCCTGTAAGTCTCACACAGTTTTTTTTTAACACCAGTAATTACAGTGTAGGTATGAACCTTTAAGTTTAATTTTCACTCGTAAAATTTCTCATGCAGACTCAAATGCAATTTTTTTTAACCTTTGTTAAAATATATCAAGATTTTAAAATAAAGACTTACTTGGTGAAGATGATCAAAGATGAAGTGTTGAGTTGCTTCTAAGGAAGGATGCTGGTTTGCCATGAAGAAAAGTCTTGGTTAAATAGA
>NC_056501.1:24933840-24935147 GCF_014905685.2 Nematolebias whitei | reverse complement strand
ACAGCATTGGAGTTGGTTTGATTGGCAGCACATCTGAAGTATTTGAAATGGCGCTTCAGTACTGCCAGGTGAGACAGTGAAAAATATATTCATTTTAAAAAAGAAATATATAAAAGGCTGTTTTAAAACTAAATCTTATTACACAGTCCTATTAACTAGTGGATATGAAATAATAACAAAAAAGAAAACAAATGTAGCAATGATTTTCATAATGCTTAAGTTCAATCCAAAACTAAGCAAATAGTTTAAAACTGACTTTGTTCATATAGTGTAGGTTACAAATTAATTTATAAATTTTTTCTTGAAATATTCATCAATATAAGGACAAGACATATACAGTAGTCCCTCGTTTATTGTGGGTGTTAGGAGCCACGCCCACCCGCAATAAGTGAAAAACCGCGAAGTGATGATACAGTAGTTCAAGTTCAAGTTCAAGTTCAGTAAACCTTGTCATGCCATGGGCCAGGCTGCAATCACACTCGCTCATCACCTGTTACTCCCAATCTCCATTCTTAAATAAACAATTTAAATTTAAATACTGTAACATTTTAAATAAACAATTCATGCAGCAAGGATTGTTTATTTAAAATGTTACAGTATTTAAAATTAAATTGTAGAGTAGAGAAGCGCAGCAGGACAGCAAAGGGTTAACCCTTCACACAGCTCTGCAGCATGAAGCAGAAATGCACGTATTGTTCAATTACACTGTGAAAACTGAACGAAGAAATTCTAAAATAATATAAAATTACTTGTAACACTCATATTTTGAGATTGTGACAATTTTACAACGTGACATACTTTGAATTTTAAGTTGGAAGTCAAATGTTGATCACTGCATATGGACAGCAAAGGGTTAACCCTTCACAAAGCCAGCAGGAGAAATGTGTGTGTCTGCGGCAGAGAAGGAAACCAGCTGATCAGCTGCAGGAGGGAGCTTCCCCCTGTATTTGTGAGCTGCACACATGGTGCAAAATCATTTAAAATAATTTATTTTAAATAAACAACCCATGGCTCATCCATCAATCAGCCAACTGTATCATGTCCAATCACATTTGAAAAACAGCGATATAGTGAATCCGTGATAAATGAAACACAAAGTAGTTATGGACTACTGTACAAATTTATTGCATAACGGGAACAGAATCGGGCTCAAGCCCCATTTCCATTTCCTTAAAACCCTCAACCACTATCACAGTATTTTAAATGTAACAATGAATGGTGTCTGTAAAGCAATTATACAGGACAATAAGCAGATGTAGGGGTACTAAAGTGTGTGTATTTTCCTGTAAACACCAGGATTTGTAAAG
>NC_056501.1:24919016-24933740 GCF_014905685.2 Nematolebias whitei | reverse complement strand
CTTCCACCAGAGAAGGTTGAGCGTCTGATTGAAGCAGTGGATGATCTTGACACACTGGACGACTGCAGCGCTCTTCTCTCACAACTTCAATGAACAAACACAAAAAGGGATTTTCTGAAAAGCATAAAAATCTAAATACAGTATTAAAGTCAAAATGATCACATTGCTGAATTATCAGTCTGTGTTTCTTGTTCGTGGCAAATGTTTTACAGACATTGCAGCTGAAACATTTTCTGTGTCTTTACACGTCCTGATGTATAAAATAGTTTTTTTATTCTCATTAGTTTTCACAAGTCAAGCAAGTTAAATGTAAAATTCAAACAAGAAATTATTGTTGTAAAATTTTAAAATGTGTGTTTTTTTTCTGTGTTACTGGGCAAAAAAACTGTACAAATATACTTTTTTATGCTCTATCGGCATGTGAGTGATAACATTGCAAAGTGTTTTATAGAATTTAGACAGGAAAAAAAAATGCTGTATGAATTATCCATTTATCTATTTATTTATGCTAACATTTTGATACTCTAAAATGTGTCTTGTCGGTATTCTCAAGGAACCTATAGTCATGTGTAAAAATAAATTAGTTTTAATGTTACGAAAAAAAGATAAATAAAATTAGTCCCATCAATAATGGCTCCTATGAGTTGTCTATTTGTTGTTGTTGTTTATTTACTCATTCATCCTTTCACCATTCCTTTGATACCCTTTTATTTTATTGTACTTTATTTTAACCTGCAAAAAAAAAAAAAAAAAAATACATGTTTGAGGCCTCCTGGGAAAAAGAAACATATACAATCCTTCTAGAGTTCTTAACCATCTTGGACCTAGTGGAGCATGGCTGAGCCCCCCAGTTGACTTAGACCCCCTGTAATGTACACTAAGTTCACAATTAAGATGATTAAGATGGACAGTGATTTTAAACTTGACAGTTAAATAAGGACCATAGTCAAGTCTAGTTTTTATCATTTAAAAGAATGAGCAAATATGAAATATATTATTTCAAAGCAACAGTTTGAAACAGTAATCCATATTTTAATTTCATCACGGCTGGATTACTGTAATTCTCTCCATCTCGGAGTCAGCCAGTCCTCACTTACACGTCTGCAGCTGGTGCAAAATGCTGCTGCACGGCTTTTAACTGGAACACGTCAAAGAAAGCACATCATCACCCCAGTCCTGGTTTCTCTCCACTGGCAGCCCATGTATTTTAGAGTTCATTTTAAAATGCTTTTGTTTGTTTTCAAGGTTTTAAACAGCCTTGCCTCACCTTATTTAACAGAGCTTCTCCAGCGCTACACTCCCACTCGGTCACTCAGGTCTGCTGGCCAAACGATTCTGGTCATTCCCAAGAGTAAGAGGAAGATTAGAGGAGACAGGGCCTTCTCTGTTAGTGTCCCTAAGTTATGGAACGCTCTGCCTTTGCACGTTCGACAGGTCCCTTCACTGTTTAAAACCCATCTGAAAACGTTTCTCTACGCATTGGCCTTCAACCCAACTGAGACTTGATTTTACTTCATTTTTATTGGTATTGATTTTATCACTTTAACTCATCATTATATTGTGTTTTAAACTGACTTTTTAAATTCACTTTTGTGTGATTAGCTTTGTCACTTTATTTTTATGCGTTCTTTTAACTTATTTATTACTGATGTTCAGCACTTTGTTTCAGCTGGGGCTGGTGTTAAAGCGCTTTATAAATAAAGTTCATGATGATGGTGATCTACAATGTTGGTTTTTAAAACATTAAATGGGTTTTTCCTGACTGTTTTTATTGTTGTCTGACTCTGACTGACCAAAACATGTTTCTTTTCTCCTGAAATAATCAGCTGAAATAATCAGCTTGATGGGTCTCATCAGCTGTTCTGAACAAAGCCGTACAAGTATTTTAAGTTGTGGAGGCGCCATGTCTTACGGGCTGTTTTGAAGACAAGTCTCACATCTGAAGGTTAAACTATGTTCACAAAACTCAACATCTCATATTTTCTGAGTATTGTTGCGACCCCAGTCTACATGTGCTTTGTGGACTTGGAGAAGGTGTTCAGCCATGTTTCTCAGGGTGCACTGTTGGGGGTTCTCTGTGAATATGGGACTGAGGTCCAGTTGCTGCAGGCTGCTCTGCTGTGCATGTTTCATGTTCCACAGATGATTGGGAGCTAAATGACACATGAAGACAGCTGGCCAGAATCTCCAGTAGAGTTCATGTAAACACTACCTCCATATTTCTTTAGTTACATTCATTTAGGTTTATCTGAAATTAAAGCAGGGCAGCACGGTGGCACAACTGGTAGAGCTGCTGCCTCTCAGTGAGCAGGTCCTTGGTTCAAACCCGGGTCCAGGGGCCTTTCTGGGTGGAGTTTGCATGTTCTCTCCGTGCATGCGTGGGTTTTCTCCTGGTGCTCCGGTTTCCTCCCACAGACCAAAAACATGCATGTTAGGCTGATTGGTAACTCAAATTGTCCCTAGGTGTGAGTGAGAAAGTGAATGGTTGTTTGTCTCGTTTGTCTCTATGTGGCCCTGTGATGGACTTGCGACCCGTTCAGGGTGTACCCCGCCCCTCGCACAGTGATTGCTGGACATGGGCACCAGCAACCCCAGTGACCCAAAATGGAACAAGTGGGTAAAGAAAATGGATGGATGGATGGATGGATGGAAATTAAAGCATTTTAATCTAATCCTGCAGGCTGCTCCTTTGATGTTGTGGTCTTTGAGCCAGGTCTTATCAGTCTGTGAAGGTAAACACAGCAGTGGTTCATGATCCACATTTGATTCCAAACTGATCTGACTGGATGTGAAGTTGTCGGACTTGTTTTGAACTTCACAATAACATACAATAAGAGATCCATCCATCCATTATCTTTTACCCGCTTCTTCCATTTTGGGTCACGGGGGTCGCCAGTGTCCATGTCCAACAATCACTGTGTGAGGGGTGGGGTACACCCTGGACAGGTCTCCAGTCCATTACAGGGTCAAATAGAGACAAACAACCATTCACTCTCTCACTCACACCTAGGGACAATTTAGAGTTACAAAGCAGGCTAACATGCATGATTTTTTGGTCTGTGGGAGGAAACTGGAGTGTCCGGAGAAAACCCCCGCATGCACGGAGAGAACATGCAAACTCCACCCATTAAGGCCCCTGGACCGGGATTTGAACCGACAACTTTCTTTATGAGAGGCAGCAGCTCTATTGCATCACGATGCTGAAGCTGAACCTAGTAGCATAAAATCATCATATAATTGTGAGAATCATACAACAATTATACAAATTTGTACAAATTCATCTTCGTCCACCTCATTTTCTCTCGAGTTTTAATAAGTGGTTAAATAGAAATAAATAGTAAGATTAAACCATTGATGGATAAAGTAAAAGACACAAAAAAACTAAGAAAAAATATCCCACACACATATTTTTGTTTATTTGTTTGTTTGTTTATTTGTTTGCACAAAAAGAAACAACAAAAAAGTAAAAAAAAAAAAAAATGTGCAGGAGAGGTCATAAAAACCCTATTGGGCTTACAAACACCCCCCCCCCCCCATCCTAAAAAATAAAGAAAAAAATCATAAAATATTTTTTCATAAGCTTACATCTTACGTTAAACACACACAATTGCATACCAAAGTAAAAGATAATAGTTTATATTAAATACATTTAAATTGTCAAAAAATATTAAAATGATAAATTAAAAAAAAACATTTAGAAAATCTATAAAGATTGTTTAAACTTCCTTTTAAATACAGATAATAGTACATAATAATCATGTACAACAGATGTTGTTCATGATTCACCTACTTGTTTTAAACTGTTCCACAACACCCTGATGCATGAATGAACATTTAGCAACAGTGGTTCTACACAAGGGGATATGTAAATCATACCTCCTTCTTCTAGAGTATGAATGATAATAAGAATTAAACTCAAAGAAAGTATGAAAATATTTAGGCAAAGAAAATGGAATGCATATAACTTTATACATCAGGATTCCTGTTTGATACTTATTCACATCATAGATTGTAAGAATTTCTAATTTTTTAAAGAGAAGTGTGGATGGAGCTAAATACGGAGAGTTAGTGGCAATTCTTACAAAACATTGTTGAACTTTATGGATTGACTGCAAGTAAGAAAGATAGGTACTAGCCCAAATTAAATTACAGTAAGAAATATGGGGATAAATTAAACTATTGTACAAAGTCAATAAAGTAATTGTTTTTAAATATGGTTTAACCTTTATTATAATACCTAACGATTTTGAAATCTTCTTATACACCGATTCACAGTGATTCTTAAAACAAAGTTTCTCATCAATATAGACACCTAAAAACTTTGTTGACGAAACATTAGAAAGTAAATTGTTATTAATATAAATTTAGTTTTTTTCTGGATTGTAATTTTTATTCTTATTCTTAAATAAGATGAAATTAGATTTTGTAACATTAAGTGATAGTCTATTTAACTGAAACCACTGAGCAAATTGAATGAGCCCATAATTTGCCTTATCAATAAATGAGTCAAAGTTACCATCAGCAACAAAACGATTGGTATCATCAGCAAATAAGATAGGTGTCAGAATACTAGATGCTTTTGGTAGATCATTAATGTATATGAGAAACAATAATGGACCCAAAATGGATCCTTGTGGAACTCCACATTTTAGGACATCCCGCTGTGATAATTTACCATTAAAAATGACAATTTGCTCTCTGTTGTGCAGATAATTTTCAACCCTTTTCAGAACCTTATTTTTAAAACCATAACAAGACATTTTTGATTTGCTCAATTAGCTTTGTAGAGATCTAGTAGAGTGCTGTATGAATGGGTAAATGAGGACACAGACTGTAGTGTAAAAGCACTTTGAGTATCTTATAAAAAAAAATATTAAGTATAATGTGAGTTCATAAAAATTGTTTACAGTTGATCTTATATTTTAGCTGTTTTTATTTTATTATTTTTTATTTTTTTATTAATTCATCTTGCTTTTGTATAGTAATTTTGTTTGGAATATATTTTGGGGACAAGGGGCAGATATTATAAGAACTCATTCTTCTTCTGCTGCCTTTCATTTTATTTCTGTGATTGTATATCTTTTTTCTTTTCTTTAAATTGTATTATAATTGTTGTTTGGATGAAATGAAATGAATAAATAAAACATACATACATACATACATACATCTTGAAATAAGATAGAACGGCACTGTATAAGTACAGTCCATTTACAGTCCATTTCAATAAGATTTCATAATCCACAGTGTCAAAAGCTTTTGATAAGTCCAAGAAAATTCCTAGAGCATATTCATTTTTCTCAAAAGCAGTTGAAATATTTTCTTTAAGATGCAAGAGAGCCATATATGTAGAACAATTCTTTCTAAAGCCATACTGATGCTCATACAAAATATCGTTGGCATCAAGATGCCTCAAGATTGTAGAATACACTATTCTCTCAAGTATCTTAGAAAAGCACGGGAGAACTGATATGGGGCGATAATTTAAAAATACAGATGGGTCATCAGCTTTAAACAGTGGGATGACCTTGGCAAGTTTTAGATCTTGTGGGATAATACCAGATTCAAGTGACAGGGAAAAAATAAAAGTTAACGAAGCAACAATTATAGGTGCAACTTTGTTGATGACATAGGTTGTAATTTCATCGTGGTCAGCAGAAGAGTTTTTAAAATGTTTAATGATATCAAGTTCTTCTAAAGGTTTTATTGGATCAAATGTATTTAAAGAGGGATAATTTTTATTTATGAAATTAGAAGGCGAATCAGAAACATTGTCAATATTCTTTGCAAGGTGTGGTTCCACATTTATTAAAAAAATGATTAAATTTATTTATATATCTCAGTGAATATGCAAAAAACAGTATAATTTATAAATTTACATTATTTAACAGGTTCATGAATTCTAAAGTTATCATTAACTTTTCTTTTTTTCCCATGATGTCAATTGATCATTTGATAATGAGCAACAAGTACGTTATCATATTTGCAGCATATTTTAATTCCCATAGAAGACAAACTGAAAGAAAGAGACTCAACTTAGTAAAAATATATTTATTTAGTGATGACTCAGCAGGAAACTTGGATCTTGATGAGGATTGAGAAAGGTGAGTATGAAGTCCAGAAGATAATGTTGATAGTCCTTTCCTTACAGGCTGTTTGGATCTGGACCAAAACTGAACATTGACAAGGAGAACATGTCAACACCCACCCACACACACACACACTGAGAACCATCCATCCATCCATTATCTTTACCCGTTTATTCCATTTTGGGTCACGGGGGTCGCTGGTGCCCATGTCCAGCAATCACTGTGCGAGGGGCGGGGTACACCCTGGACGGGTCGCAAGTCCATCACAGGGCCACATAGAGACAAACGAGACAAACAACCATTCACTCTCTCACTCACACCTAGGGACAATTTAGAGTTACCAATCAGCCTAACATGCATGTTTTTGGTCTGTGGGAGGAAACTGGAGTACCCGGAGAAAACCCACGCATGCACGGAGAGAACATGCAAACTCCACCCGCCCCTGGACCCAGATTTGAACCAAGGACCTGCTCACTGAGAGGCAGCAGCTCTACCAGTTGTGCCACCGTGCTGCCCGCACCACTGAGAACCAGCAACTGCCTAAACATCCTACAACCTCATCTGAACATTATTAATACAGTTCTGAATCAAACGGATCATATATATAGTTTTTACTGTAATTCATTTTAAATTACTTTGTGTGAAAATGAAATCCTCATTTTTACAATTTACAGCTCCTCAAAAATCACTTTTTTTATGCTAGGAATAAACATTTTCTTTATCATATTCTCCCATTTACCACATGTTTTTGTACACAAACAGTATTTTTAAAGTAAATAAAAATGACAATAAGACGAATAAATACACAGTTGATTAAACTTGTCAAAATCATGATGTATGAATTCCTTCATGTTGAACTGTGACTGATCAACAACGATGAATGTGTTCTTGTTTCACCTCTTTTCTGCTCATCATAAACCCTCTCAGTTGTACGAACTGTGTCTCGGGGTTTTCATTGTTTTGTAATTGACATGACTTCATTTTCTTCCTTTCATTGTTGCCTGTTTGACAGTTTTGTTGACATTTGGTGCCAACAGATCCTTCACCTTTGTCAGACGACGTCAGAGGCAGATTCCAGTCCATGATTTTGGTTTAGTTGTTTCCCTCCTGTAGCAATACTCTATTTGTTAACACTGATGTCTAACAAAGAGCCTTATTTTAGCAGCACAATGACGAGTCTCTGTCCAAATGACCTGAGAGAGACAATCTGACCATTATTTTTTTTATTTATCAGGGTATTAAAATGTGAATAACCAAAGAACCAAAAATGAATTATGTCATTGTGTTGTTAAATATGTCACAGACAGATTTTTTTTAGAGACACACTACAATCTGTTTGTGCTCTGAAATAGTATTAGGTGTGATTCTTTGCTTCTACCACCCCATATTTTACTTTGTACCTCAATCTCTGTAACACTGATAAAAAAAATGTAATAATTTTTGATGAACATGCAAGTTTATCTGTCGGTTTATAAATTAACTTCTTCTTCAGAGGCTTTCTCCTCTTTAGTATCTGTTACTTGTGTGTATATAACACCTGACCAGGAAGGAGTTAAAACACAATCAAGACAGACAGATTTGAGACAAGTATAAGTTTAGACGTCACTCACGTATGTGTCCAGCCTGATTTACTGGAAGAAAGTTGACAAATGATGTTTCTAAAAAGTATCATGAACTTTTGTACATGTGGGTGTTTCAGTTTTCAACATGTGTCTTTGTTGTTTCCTCACAAGTTTCCAGGGTGTTCATCATCAAGTCATTTACTCTGCTAAACATTAAGTAGGTGCTTTATTTTTTAATTAAAGTCGTTCATTAAACTGAAGAGTTCTAAAAGTAAAATATGATTACACTGAAGGAACTTCAGTGAAGGTACAGTTAGTGTGTGTATACATCAGCTAAAATTAAAAATAATACAAAACAGCAATTAAATCATGAGAATGTTTTTTGCATGTTTTACTAAATAGACATGTTAGACTAAATATACCAGGTTGTGATGATACAATTTCCAAGGTTTTTTTTTATCTGTCAGTTTTTCACTCAATGATCTTTAAGGGAAAATTATAAATTTTAACAATAACAAGTAAATTGCAGACATAACGTTGTTAAACATATTCTTCACAGTATATTGTCAATTTATTAATTATCTTTTCAAATTTGTTTGGATAGAAAAATTTAAATAAACAATGAAATTACTCGTCTATGACACAGAAACATTCTCTAGAGGATTAAATGACAAGAAGAACCAGTTCAAACAACAGGACCATTGATGTATCTGAGACAAACCAGAATGACACAACTCACATGTTAGGATTTATTCATTTGTTTATTTATTCAGTTTTATTTTTTAACGGAGTATTTTATTACAGATTCAGCAAATGAGCAGATCAAAACGGCATAATTTTCACTTTAACCTCTTCAGATTCTGTAAACAATGTTTTTATATATTTAACTTACTATGCTGATGGACTCTGGATGTTATTTGAACATTTTTAAGATACATCATTTTTGAATTGTTATAAAATAAAATTTAGGAAATAAATAAAATTAAAACAAAACTCAATGCAGTGATGAAAACAATATAGGTAATATACAGTACACACACACACATACACACACACACACACACACACATATATATATATATATATATATATATATATATATATATATATATATATTATTATTATTATTATTATTATTATTAGTTTGACATCTTTGGCAACAAACCCACAGCATAGCAACTCATTACATTTTTTTTTTTTTATTATTTAATAATTATATATATATTTTTTTTCACCCTTCTTATTAACAAAAACAAGGTAATAAAACAGTAAGTGTGACAACATTTTGATTTGTCTCGTTCTTCCAGTTTCTGAATTATCCTGCTGGAACAAATCGTCTGAAAGTTTTGATTGTTTTCTATTTGTTCAATATTTGTTGTTTCCTGTTACAAAATATATTATTCTAATGGATCATTAACCTCCATGAGATCATGTCAATTAAACTGAACATTCCCATTTAGTTTTCCTTTTCTGTGGAAACACTTTTCTTTTTGTGAGCCAACATCTAACAATAGGACTTCTTTCTTTACTGAGAACACTGATGAGTCACTGTCAACAGAGAAAGTGACATCTGTTCATTCTTACAATGAAGAAATTATAAGCACAACTTTAGAAACAACTAAAAATATGTAGACTCGATAAACCTTCCAGTCTAACTGTACACATAATTTATTTTATTATCTGAGACTGAAAACCTAATTAAATAGTAGATTTTGATTGTTGTTTTTTTTTTTGTTACAGATAACATATTTTATAACTCTTTAAGTGTAAACAGAGAAAACATTTCAAGGGTGTCATCACTTGTTTCTTTCAGTTCATCAAACAAGTTTTGTTTTGTCATCCATTTAGTTTGACCTGTGTATTTTTCTCCAGACATGTGAGATAGTTTCAGCTGTGAACTGATGTTTTACTTGTCTGTGTTTTGTATCACATCACCACTGCTCTTTAATCTACATGTTAAGGTGCCATAAAGGCTTAAAAATGAATGAAATAATAAAAGCACTACTTACAATAAAAATTAAAAATACAAAAACAACCTTAGTACAGATGTACAATAGATACAATATATTAATATTCTATACATTTTGTAACCATTTCATAACAGCAGTCTAATCTGACAGTCAAAGGAGCTGAACTGGTCATCAGTCCACATCAGGACCAACAAAGAGACCTACATAACAAACATACCCACAACGTACATAATCACACCTGAGACCAAAAACCAGTTTTTGGAATATGAGAAGAAACTGGAGATCCCAGAGAAAACCTATGAATACAAAAGGAGAACATTCAAATGCAAATAAAAACTTGAGTAAACCAAAACTGGAAGCAGAGTCTTTGTTGTTGTTGTTCGGCTGCAGGGTGAACCACCTGCATCTTATCTACAATCACAGAAAAGTGTTTGTCTGGCAACACCCCAGCCTGACTCAGGTGGATTATTTTTTTTAATTTCTAATTTTTTTATTACTCTGCTCTATACCATCGATGAAGTACTAACCACTGATAAATATTTCACTTGAAAATGACAACTTTATCCTTTAATATAATCAACTCCCAGTGGATACTGGTCACTTTGGGATTTTTCCAGAGTTATTAAAGGATTATATATTATTTAAATTTTTCAAATGTGTTTTCCTTAATGTTTCTCTGGAAATAAGAAAACAAATTCTTATATCAACACAAAGTATCTAAAATGTTATTCTGCAACATATAATCATCTATAAGATAAAACATACTGTGTTTTTTAACATACAGATACAACTGTCTGAGCTGCATTAGTAAAGGTACATTTCACAACAGATCAGTACTTATTATTTATTTTGTACCTCTAAATTTATTGTTAAAATACTTTTTAATGGTTGCTTGGATCCACAAGATATATTTATATAAAAGTTGATAGAAGAAAATCTTTGTGCAATGTGTGAAACAACAGGAGGTGACTGGGAACTGTGGTGTGTCAGATGAAATTGGGTTATGGAATGGCGTTGAACAATGGTACGTTTTTTTTTTATTTTTATTATTTATCATGAATTCTATCACCAGCACTATTTTCTGTCTGCAAATTTCTATTGTGTTTAAAGTAACATCTCACAAATACATTTTCCAGAATGTCATTCATTATTTACCATCAGTCGGACTGAATAATCAAGTTTGGCTATTTTCGTACCTTTGCATTGTTTATTTATTGAGGACTTAAGAAGAATAACGAGCAACTTTTTATCATTGATGAGTTACTGGATGAAAAAAGTGCCTTTGATTGATTCTTAAAGTCAATAAATTAAAAAAATGGTGAATAAAGATAAAGGAGAAATAAACAAAAAATCTAAACAATATCATTAACAGGAAGAAGTTGCGTGATGAATAAATGTCACTTTGTCACAATGTTTTTATATTAAAAAAATTGTTTGTAATTATTGAAGTTTTATGTATTTATTTATTATGTATTTATTTATCGGGGGTCAGGGAGTTAGACTGTTTGTGTGTGTGAGTGTGTGTGTGTGTGTGTTGGTTGGGGGGGGGGGGCTGGGTAATAATTTTGAGGTAATAGGACCACTGTCTGTGTGTTTGTGTCTATATAGGAAATAGAAACTTGTCGTATTTTTACTACTAAGGTAGGGATGTCTTCTTGAACTGTTTAATCCTCCTAAGTAAATGATTTTATTCTGAATGAATGAGCTACTGTCACTGAATGAATCTTTCCTTCAATATCTATCTGAAATCTTTTGTTTGTTTTCAGTTTTGTATTTTATTTGAGATTATTGTTTCTGTCTTACTTGCCATTGCTTCAACAAAGTTCCGTTTATTCTAGACCTGTTCTTCTTCTTCTTCTTTTTTAGAATATTTACTTATTTTTTTATTCTGTGAGTGTAAAAAATAGTTTTGCAACATTAGAAAAGATACAGAGGAAATGTCTTTTATTTAAGTTTTTACAGTATTTTTTACAAACAGGATGATAGTCAGACTTCATGTTTGGTGTTTTTTTTTTTTTTTTTTGGTAATGTTTTTATTGTATTGTATGTAATATAAAGTAAAAAGGCTAACTTTTAATATGTTTTAGATATTTTCTGTTCCTTGTTTTACAGTGGTGCTTGAATGTTTGTGAACCCTTTAAAATGTTCTAAATTTCTACATAAATATGATTCAAAACATCATCAGATTTTCACAAAAGTTCTAAAAATAAAGAGAACCAAATTAAACAAATGAGATCAAAAATTATACTTGTTTTTTGTTTGTTTTTTTAATTGAGGAAAATGATCAAATACTTCATTTTTGAGTGGTAAAAGTATGTGAACCTTTGTTTTCAGTATCTGGTGTGACCCCCCTGTGCAGCAATAATTGCAACTAAATGTTTCCAGTAACTGTTGATCAGTCCTGCACCGGCTTGGAGGAATTTTTGTCCATTCCTCTGTACAGAACAGCTTCAGCTCTGGGCTGTTGGTGGGATTCCTTCACACTAACTGCTCACTTCAGGTCCTTCTACACTATTTGGATTGGATTAAGGTCAGAACTTTGTCTTGGCCATTCCAAAACATGAACTTTATTCTTCTTGAACCGTTCTTTGGTAGAACGACGTGTGCTTAGGGTCATTGTGTTGCTGCATGACACACTTTCGCTTGAGATTCAGTTCATGGACAGATGTTCTGACATTTTCAATGAGAATTCACTGATATAATTCAGAATTTGTTGTTCCATCAATGATGACAATCCATCCTGACCCAGATGCAGCAAAACAGGCCCAAACAATGATACTACCATCACCATGTTTCTCAGATGGGATAAGTTTCTAAGCAGGAATGCAGAGTTTTCCTTTCTCCAAACTTTGATTTAAAACAAAACTTTTTATTTTGGTCTCATTTGTCCACAAAACATTCTTCCATTAGACTTCTGGCTTGTCCACATGATCTTTAGTAAACTGCAGATGAGCATCAAAGTTCTTTTTGGAGAGCAGTAACTTTCTCCTTCAACCCTGCCATTGTTGTTCAGTGTTCTCCTGATGGTGGACTCATGAACATTAGCCAATGTGGGAGAGGCCTTCAGTTGTTAGAAGTTACCCTGGGGTCCTTTGTGAACTCACTGACTATTCCACGCCTTGCTCTTGGAGTGATCTCTTTTGGCCGACCACGCCTGGGGAGGGTAACAATGGTCTTGAATTTTCCTCCATTTGCAAACAATCTGTCTGACTGTGGATTGGACAAGATCTGAGAGCCTTATTGGCTACAAAGATGCAGATGAACGGTTTAAATATTAATTCTAATTGCGGCCGTACTCAGTATGACTACTGATTTTACAAGTAATTAAGTAAATTACATGGTCTAAATTGTACTTGAGTAAATTATAATGGTAAAGTAAGCCTCTAAGGCATGGCTGGAGGAGTTGACAGGGGAGAGGGCAGGCCGCAGGAACCATCTTATCACCAGCACACTGGTTTTTCCAACTATGGGAGGGAGGTGCTTGTGGGATTCCAGTTTGTTTGTGGCTCTTCAAACTGAAGAAGTCATTTGGTGAAGGATGAAATGTCTCAGAAAAAAAAAAAAGAACAAAAAAATCATCCAGATGACCTGACTGACTGTTGCTGGACCAAGTATATATTATTTTGTCTCATTTGTTCTGGGTTCTCTTCATCTACTTTTAGGATTTGTGTGTAAATCTGATGATGTTTTAAGTCATATTTATGCAGAAATATTTAAAATTCTAAAACATTCAAGCACCAGTGTAAGTGTACAGAAACAAATACAAACATCTTCAGTATGTGACAACAGTTTAAGGACTTCCTTATGAGCAAAGACATGTTGTAAAGTTCGTTCCTCTAGGCAAATTTTTCAGCCTGCATGAAGGATAGTTTCAGCAAAGTTAAAGGATTGTATCTGACTGACTCTTTTGACAAAAGTCTTTCATCATCTGCTTTGTGTAGTCTTAAAGCACACATGACGTGTGTGGCAATGACGTGAATTGTAAGGAAAAGCCCAGCAGCACGGATTTACAATAGATAAAATCTCTCTCACTCATGTTTTGTAAATGCTTAAACCTGTTCAGTGTTGCAAAAGTTTTCCCAGCAGTCAGTGGTCAAACGTCACGTCACATCCTGGACTGATGGAGACAGTTCATTACAGTCAGCACAGAGATGACAACCCTTCAAGAACACATTCACACCTAAAGATCTCCAGTGACGTTGATGTGCATGTTGATGTACTGTGGTAGAAAACCAGAGTGTCTGGGAAAAACTCATAAACACGTGTCTTATTGGTAAATTATCTCACAAGCCACTGGAGAGAATTTATTGTAATTTATTGTATTGATAAAAAAACTGATTAACTCTCAGAGTCAACTTCCTTCAAGATGGTCATCACAGCTAAGTAACTTTAGCTAACTTAAAAATGAAAAGACTCGATCAGTTTTACAAATATTGATTTAAATTTTGGAGAGTCAGCTGAGGATCATTCCCTCAGAGCTAACTAATGGCACCAAAACTGTTTTTAAACTTTGCATCCCACCACCGCTGTATCGTCTGCAAATGTAACAATATGACAGCCTGGATGGGTAGGAGCACAGTCATACGTGAGCAGAGTGAACAGGAGGGGGATAAACACACAGCCCTGAGGGGAGCCAGTGCTGAGGGTTATGGTGGAGGAGGAGAAGCTGTGGATCTTCAGACTGTGGTCTGTTTGTTAAAAAGTCCAGTACCCATTTGCATAGAGAGGGGCTTTCAAAATGGCTGCTACAACTATTCAACAAAAAAAGGTTTTAAGTCTGTTACTTGTACAGATGTTGAGCTAAAATTTGATGTGGTAGTAGCTGTGAGTGATTCCAAATCCATTCTCTGAGCACTAACAGGAATACACTTTTGAACTTGATGTTGTGTCACATTATTGTAAGATATGACCAAAAATAGCCCACACTCAATTTCTTTTTCATTAAAAAAAGATCCACAAACATAATCATATTGAAATAATAAAGGACCATCTGTTTACAAACAGATAATGTTCAAAATTCAACTTTGTATCATCTTCAACAGCTGTTTTTCTTTGTTCCAACTGGTCAGAAGATACATGCCAGCAAGGTTTAGCCTCACTTTATAA
>NC_056501.1:24892507-24909016 GCF_014905685.2 Nematolebias whitei | reverse complement strand
TGATTGAAGCAGTGGATGATCTGGACACACTGGACGACTGCAGCGCTCTTCTCTCACAACTTCAATGAACGAACACACAAAGTGATTTTCTGAAAATCAAAAAACATCATTGTAAATACAGCATTCAAGTTAAAATGATCACATTGCTGAATTATCAGTGTGTGCATCATGTTCATGACATGTTTTATAAACGTTGCAGATGAAACATTTTCTATGTTTTTACACGTTCTGATGTATAAAATAATTTTTTTAGTCATTAGTTTACACATGTCAAGCAAGTAAAATGTAAAAAACAAACAAGAAATGATGGCTGTAATATTTTAAATTGTGTATATGTCGTATTTGAATGAGAGCTAAAACTGTACAAAGATATATTTTATGGTGTGTGTGTGAGAGTGATAACATTGCAACGGGTTTTATAGACAGAAAAAGTGCTGCATGAATTATCTATGTATCTATTTATGCTAACATTTTACTCCAAACTATGTTGTGTTTTTTTCATAAGGAACATATTCTCATGTGTAAAAACAAATTATTGTTAAATGTAACAAAAAGGTCAATAAAATCACAGTGTAATCAAAAATGGTTGCTATGTGTAGTTTTTATTTTTTGTATATTTAGCCGATCATCCTTTTCCTATTCGTTTGTGACCCTTTTAAATTATTGTACTTTATTTTTTTTAAACCTAAAAACTCATGTTTTAATCCTCCTGAATGAAAAACATATAAAAATCCTTCTAGAGTTCCTAACCATCTACAATGTAAGTTTTTTAAACATTAGATAAGTTCTTCCTGACTGTTTTTTGTTGCTTTCTGACTCAGATTGACCAGAACATGTTTCTTTTTACCCTCCTCTCCAGTAGAGTTCATATAAACACTACCCCCAGGTTAAGATTCTTCCTGCTAATAACAAAAAATACCCTGAATATTCACTTGGTTTCTGGTTCACACCTTAAAAGATTAAAAGATTAATTTGCTCATGCTTTTTGGAAGAGCTTAAGAAATTAATATTTTATAATTTAACAAAATGGGAACATTGTTCTAATTTGTTATCATCTGTTTTTCTTTGTTTCGTTGTTGTTGTTGGGTGTTTACTTTTTATTCCTGGTATTTATTTATTGTCTGGAGGTACTGCAGATGAAAATTAGCTAAAGGAAAAATCTGGTGCAGTTCATCGAACATTTTTACATTTATGTTATAATTTTAAACTGTCCTATTTACAATAAATTAATCGAAATCGAGATTGAAGTTTATTCCAGTTTTTTATAAATCACTTAATCTAAACTTGCTCTGATTGTATTTGAATTAATCATACATTTTTTTACAGTTTTTAATATTAGCAAATATGTTATAAACATTTTATTAAAGACATTTCATAACCCAAAGTGAAATGATTACTTTTTGCTTTCTGATTACTTGTCAAACAGGAAGTTTATATTACAAAGTAGATTTGTCAGCAGGAGTACATGCATATTTCTACAAAACAACCTGAGAGACCAGTTTTCCAAGACACACCAGATTCCTACTTTCACTTCAACATTATCACGTTGATTGATAGGCAAGTACCGTACAGAAGGGAAAGTAAAGGGAAAGTTTGGAAAGTTGTAATAAATAGTAAGTATCTTTCCTGCATGAAAACAAAATCATAAAACAAAGTAAATATAGTGAACACAATTTATTGTAAACATTTATCATACATTTAACATTGAACATTGAACATTTGATATGAGCAACAGGAAATGTATCATATTTGCAGCATATTTTATTTCCCAGAGCAGAGGAATTGAAAGCAAGAGACTCAACTCAATAAAAATGTTTTTAAAAAAATGAACAATGATGACTCAGCAGGAAACACAGATCTGTAGAGGATGGAGAACAATGAAATCCTCAAAAATCTTCTTTTTATAGTATGACTAAAAGTTTTTTAACCTCCTCCATTATCATATTATCCCCATTTATCACGTTTTTGTACACAAACAACATATTTAAAGGAAATAAAATTACAATAAGACTAACGAATAAATATTTGATTAAACTTGTCAAAAGCATGATGAACTGTGACTGATCAACAACGATGAATGTGTTCTTGTTTGACCTCTTTTCTCCTCATCATAAACCCTCTCAGTTTTACTAATTGATTAATCTGACCATTAATTATTTATTTATCAGGTTATTAAAATGCAAAAAAAATCTGAGAACCAGACATTAAGTAGATACGTATATCATCGTGTTGTTAATCATATTACAAATATCTTTTTTATACAATCTGCTTGTGCTCTGAAATAGTACAAAGTATTAGGTGTGACTCTTTGCAACTACCACTCCATATTTTACCTCAATATCTGTAACACTGAGTCATAGACTCCAATAGGTAATCATTTTTAGATGAACATATAAGTTTATCTGTTGATTTATAAGTGTTTTTCCTCATGAGAGGCTTTCTCCACTTTGATATCTATTAGTTGTTGTTTGAAAGATTTTGTTGGGGCCATTCTTCACTTGGTGTCCAATGTATTTATTTTCAAACCCCTATCTGTACATAACTTTTCATAAATATTCATAGATTTTGTCGTCATGTTTTACCAGCTATTTCCACTATTCCGGGATCATTTACATTTTTTATAAATCCTTGTCTCACACAGCTATCATGCTTATTCAACAGTCTGTTTTGGGAAACAATAAAAAAAAACATCTAATTTGTTGAAGACAAATCATATTCATTAAACGTCATGTGGACCTGAGTAAATGTTTTGTTGCAGAACAAACAAAATTACAAGGTTCAAGGTTTGTCATTCGCATCACATGTGGTACATGAGGTGGAACGGAATTGTGTACTCAAGGTCCAACTTACAGCCAAAAATAGCAAAAATATAAAGTATAAAAAATGAAACAGTATACAAGAATCTAAGATATATGCTAAACAATAATAATGTAATATACAATCCTGATGTGTGCTCAATAATCCAGATAGAAAAATCTAAAAAAGTTAAGTCTGGTCCTCTGGACAGGTTCAAAAAACTAAAAATTGTAGAAATGTTTCTACAATTTTTTTTTTTTTTTTAAACCTGTCCAGAAGACCAGACTTAACTTTTTTAGAATGCAATATAATATGGTGTATTAAACAGCAGCCTGAACATGAGCCTGTTGTGAGCAAATTAGTATGAATACAGCAGCTTAAAGGCAAGACATCACCATGGATAATCATCAGCCTACATATATCACCAATTAAAGTGGCATTACAGTAAATTTTTCTGGTTAGGGATTTATGAGTCTAACTACTTCACGGTAGAATCTGCTCCTCAGTAGGGTTGGGCATCGAGGATGGAGAATCGAATGGAACCGGGACTAACTGTCCGGTTTTCCCAGAATTGTTTGAAATATTTATTTTTTTATTCCTACTTTCGATGCCTAGTCCGCCAACTGGAAGTAGAAGCCACCCACCGAACACCAACGAAGAAGTAGCCGCCTGCCGAAAACCAATGAAGAAGAATCCACCGGAAGTGTTCGCATACATGGAGAGTGAGTGGCCGCAATCAAAAGTGTGGCTTAATTTTAATAAAATGACCAGTCAGCTCAGTGCAGCACTTGCAATAATTTTATGTCATGCAAAGGAGGTGTAGAAGTAAAAGTGTGGCCCGTCTTTGACGCGCTCCGCCGGACTGTTTTCTCTGCCTCCTTCTCCGGCTCCATCAGGTAAATAAAACTATAAACTACGTCTCAAACCAACATTAAGGCAGCTAACAAGTTATACTCGACTTAATGCAGTAGGTCAACTCAAATGCAAACACCATGCTAACATTAGCTCATATTTTTTTCTTAGACAAACAACCTGAAATGGCTAAAAATGTTAGCCAGGCTCCACGATGTGCTCCTCTGTTCACCATAGTGACCAAGAGAAATACGTCGGTGCAACTGAATGAAGAGTGCCACAGAACGGTTACAGCATATATTGTGAAAAGGTTTCATCCCTTTTCAGATGTGGAATCACCAACATTTAGGTTAATTAGGCAACAACAATAGAGCTAAGCTAATTAATAGTCCATCTTAAGTTAACGTAACAGTGACATTACATGTTTGTTTATATGTTTGCAGGGACATGGTGAAAACCATCAACCCAAGTACACACCACCTACCATGGACCACTTGTCAAATAAGTTAAGTATCTTGTTATAAGGTGTTGAAGAGCTGCTCTGCGCTTTAAACAGAAGATGGATGACGTGTCTGGGAGCAGATCCAGAGAAAGCTGACTGAGCAGGTGAAATATCATTCACAACTTGCCTTTTCTGCTTTTAAAATCTGAAATCTAAATACTAGTAATGTTCTTTGTGGTCAAAAGAGGAAGACTGTGGAGATGATGGGGTCAACATGCAGTCTGAGGAAAGGCCTGAGAATGAGGGAGTGGAGGATGAGGAGGAGAGTGTAAGTGTATGATAGCTGAAATTATGTACATTCTCAATCTTAATAATGATCATGCCTTTAATAATCCCTTTTTAGTGATAATACTGATGAACCTGTTGTTTGTTTAGGAACCGTCTCCCTGCAGTCTGTCCAGAAAGTTTCCACTGGAGGAGCTTTTTGCTGAGGAAGAGGCACAATGTAATGTCACAGCTCCATGTCCATGAAGAAACAAGTGGAGAGAGGGCTGCAGATGTACCAGAATCACACACTGGACATGTGGGAATGTGTTTCTGTGAGGTTTTCAAACATAAAGCTCTCTTGTGAAAGTGTAAAAGAAATTATTGAAGTTCTTAAATTTGATATTTATATACTGGTTGAAAATAGCCCTGTGAGAAATTCATAGTAAATTTAACAAAAAGTTAATAAAAGTTCAGAGAATTAAAATTAAAATAGAAGTTCAAATTATTTCATCCAGAAAGAACTCTGGCTACAATTTGTATATAAAATATACAAACTTAAAAATTTCAAGTAAAAAAAAAAATAGAAAGAGAAAGATAAAACCAACAAAAAACAAAACAAAATAATATTAAAATACCACAAACACAGACAACCTGTGTGTATATATATATCATCTGATCAGGAAGGAGTTAAAACAAAACGACTGATCGCACATTTGAGAAAACTACAAGTTTAACAAGATGTCACTCACGTATGTTTCCAGCCTGATTTACTGGAAGAAAGTTGACAAATGTTTCTAAAAAGGTGTGTTTGAGTATCATGAACTTTTGTACATGTGGGTGTTTCAGTTTTTCAACATGTGTCTTTGTTGTTTCCTCACAAGTTTCCAGGGTGTTCATCATCAAGTCATTTACTCTGCTAAACATTAAGTAGGTGCTTTTATTTATTTTATTTTTTTTGATTCTAGCAAAGTTTTTGTATCATTAAACTGAAGAATTTTTAAAAGTAAAATATGTTTACACTGAAAGTACAGTGGATTTATGGGCTAAAAAAGTATGAAATAAATCCATTAAAACAGTTAATTTATTAGATTGTATTTTTTATTGCTTTTTTTTTTTTTACAAAAGATAAATAAGAATAGAGGCAACTCTTTTTTTGTTTGTTTGTTTGTTTGGAGGAGTGGTCAAAAACATATGCCAGGTTTTGGTGATTCAACTTTCACCTTTCCTTTTTTAATGAGTAAAATGCTTCTTTTTTCCACTCAAATACATTTAAAAGAAAATCATAAATGGTAACAGTAACAAAAAATTGTGCCATTAAGTTTTTAAGAACAATTTCTAACAGCAAATATACAGTGGTGCTTGGAAGTTTGTGAAGCCTTTAGAATCTTATGTATTTTTGCATAAATGACCTAAAGTATCATCAAATTTTTACACAAAAAAACTTAAAAGTACTTTGTAGATAAAGAGAACCCAGTAAAACAAAAGACATAAAAATATTACTTGGTCATTTATATATTGAGGAAAATGATTCAATATTACATTTTTGTGAGTGGGAAAAGTATGTATGGTATGGTATAAAGTTTATTCATTTTAAAAAAGTACAAAACAATTCCATAACAAAATAAAAAGACACAAGAGATTTAAAATGAAAGGCAGCAGAAAGAAGAAACATTTTTATTATATCTGCCCTTTTTTTCAAACAATTATTTCAGACATAATAATTTTCAAGTAACAGAACAAAATGAATAACTTTAATTTTTCTAATTCTAATACAAAACACACACTAAGCTACTTCATATATATATATTTTTTTAACAATTCAGTTTTGATCTTTTTCTTACATGTACACATTGACTTGGCGTTTTTCACATCACTCTCTAGACCATTCCACAATCCAACTCCTTGGATTGAGGTTGTCGCAATCCTCAGTGTTTAGACCCATTTGCAGGCAGGCGAGCGAGGCAGGAGTTTAAAATAAAAATAATTTATTTTAAACCACAAAAACAAAACGGCTGACGGGGCAGCAAAACTACAGGCAGGATCCAGGCAGACAAGAACAGGACAGATTCAAAACTCAGACTGATACCTGGCACAAGGACCAGAGGAGGACCATGTTGTCTGTGAAAACAGAACAATGACCGGACAAGGAGTGGAGGAGAGAAAGGCTTTTTATAAGACAGAGGGAGAGTGAGTAATGAGAGCACCTGGGCAGGTGGCTGATGAGGGACAGGTGTGAATGATAAAGACTGAGGAGTGGAGAGGCAGACTGAGGGCACTTTGGAAGAGAGGCAGGTTTGGCGTCGGAGGAGGAGGAAGCTAACGTTGATCTGCGTCGGAGGAGAGTTTGAGTTGAACGACAGTTCAAAACTACACCAAACTTGGAGTGTGGAAAAGGCGGTAATTGGCATAAACTGGTGTGTGAATGGTTCGGATGGAAATGGAGTTAGGTAATGAAGAAGAAGGGGAACCAGAAGGGTGGACGACAGTGGGAAGAGGGAGAGGAAGAGGACGGGGTGGAATGAAACTAGGTGAAGGAAAGGGTGTTAGAGATAATCAAGGAAGTAAAAGGGATCTAGAAGGAAGCAGTTCAGAGGAAGAAAGGGTTGTAAGGAGAAAAGTTGGGAATGAGGAATTTAAAGTAATTCTGAAACTTAAGAGCGAGGACGGTCAGGAGAAAATCAGCCCAATTGGGGTGTCAAAAGAAATTAAAAAGAAAATAGGAGATGTTGAAATGGTGAAGATTCTGAGAGACGGAAGCCTTTTGATAGAATGTAAGGATATAGAGCAAAAGAATAAAGCCTTCAATGTGGATAACATATGTAAAAGAGTGGTGCTGGAGAAAAAAATGTTGGGAGAAAATATAAAAACTAGAGGAGTGATATATGGGATCCCTCTAGATGAGGATCTAGAAAAACTTAAGAAAAATATAGTTGGAGCAAAGGTGACTAATATGAAAAGGCTGTCAAGAACTGTGGATGGGAAGAGAGTGGGGAGTCAGTCCATTCTAATGGAGTTTGAGGGAAAAGAGCTGCCAATGAGCATAAAAATAGGATATATAAGCTTCCAAGTCAGACCTTATGTACCTCCACCACTTCGGTGCTATAAATGCCAAAGGTACGGACACATTGCGGCAGTATGTAAAGGAAAGCAGAGATGTCCAAAATGTGGGGAAGATCATAAATTTGAAGAATGTAAGGAAGATGTAGAAGAGAAATGTTGTAACTGTGGGGGAAAGCATAGAGTCACGTTCGGAGGGTGTGAGGTCAGGAAGAGGGCTAAAGAAGTTGTGCAGATAAAAACAACTAAAAATATTAGCTATGCAGAAGCTGTAAAAAGTGTGAAGGAACAGGAAAAAAGAGGGGTCGAGCAAACGGGGAACCAAACAAAACAGCAAACTAAAGTAATACCAGAAGATAAAGTCATTTACTCACTGGAAAATCTAGTCTTATTTATAGCATATGTTATCAACTGTACTGTTCAAGCTAAGAACAAAACAGAGAAGATTAAAATAATAGTGAAAGGAGCCGAAAAATTCTTGGGATTCAAGGAAGGAACATGGGAAGAAATAAATAAAAAGTTAGAGGAGGATAAGAAGTCGGGAACAGCAGGTGAAAGTAGTTTATGCTAATACTTCAATGGAATGCTAGAAGCCTGATAGCTAATGGACAAGAATTTAAAGGTTATATTGAAGAACTTGAAAGCGAACCGGATGTAATATGTGTGCAGGAAACGTGGTTAAAAGCAAAATTAGATTTTGTGATTAGGGGTTATGTTAGTGTAAGAAGAGATCGTGAAGAAGGAGGGGGAGGAGGATGTGGAATATTTATAAAACAAGGGGTACAATATCAGGTTGTAGGAAAAGGGAAAGAGCTAGAATTCATAGTAATTGAGGTATGGGAGCAGGGACGTAAATTTAAAATAATAAATTTCTATAATCCATGTAAATCATTATCGGTTGAAATAATGGGGGAACTATTAGATTATTTGGAGGGGAGAGTAATCTGGTGTGGGGATTTCAATGCAAAAAGTACAATGTGGGGTAATAGTAATGATAAAAATGGGCAGATTATAGAAGAAGTAATTGAATTGAAAAATTTGGTATGTATCAATGAGAGAAGCGGAACAAGAATCAATGTTAAAACGGGGACGGAATCAACTATAGATTTAACAATAGTGTCGAATGATATTGCTGGTATCTGTGAGTGGTCAGTTGATAAAGAAAATACAGTAGGCAGTGATCATTATCCTATAACTATAAGGGTAGGAATAATAGGAAATAAATATAAAAATAGAGGGGAAAGATTGAACTTTAATAAGGCAGATTGGAGTAAGTTTAGGTATTTAAGTGAAATGTATTTAAATAAGGTAGATTTTAATATGAATATAAATGAAGTAAATGAGAGTATATCAAAGATAATAATGGAAGCTGCAGAAAATTCTATAAAAAAGTCAGGGAGTAATAATGATAAGAAAAAGGTGCCATGGTGGACTAGTGAGTGTAAAGATGCAATTAAATTAAGAAATAAAGCCTTGAAGGTATTAAAACGTAACCCAATTTATTTGAACTTAATTGAGTATAAAAGGAAGCAAGCACTAGTAAGGAGGATTATAAAGACAGCTAAGAGAGATTATTGGAGAAATTTTTGTAGTACAATAGGAAGAGATACAAAAATTGAGAAGATTTGGAAAATAATTTAAAAAATGAATGGAGTTAAAAGAGAATTTGATTATCCTGTATTAAAAGTTGAGAATGAGGATATAATTAGGGATGAGGATAAAGCTGAGGTATTGGCTAAAGTATTTAGTAAGATACATAGTACAAATAATGTTAGCGAGGAGGGAAGAAAAGGAAGAGAATGTACTGTCCTTAAGTATAAAAATTTAATGGAGAGTGAGGAAGATACAAATAATTTTTTGAACGTGGAGTTTACCAAAGTGGAATTAAATAAAGTGCTTAAAAATACCAAAAACACGGCGCCAGGTAAAGATAAAATTTGGTATAGAATGATAAACCAACTAAGTGAGAAGTCAAAAATGATAATATTGACATTGTTTAATAAAATATGGGAGGAGGGGAAATTGCCAGAGTTATGGAAGGAATCTCTTATTGTACCAATAGCTAAACCAGGAAAAGATCATTCAAAACCAGAAAGTTATAGGCCAATAGCATTAACTTCAAATTTATGCAAGATAATGGAAAAAATGATTAATAGTAGATTAGTGTATTATTTGAATAAAAAGGGATATATCTCTAATTATCAAAGTGGTTTTCGGAAAGGTAGGAGTACTAATGACGCAATGTTATGCTTAGAGCATGAAGTAAGAAGAGCACAAGTAAACAAGGAAAGTGTAGTGGCAGTATTTTTTGATATTGAAAAAGCGTATGATATGATGTGGGTAGAGGGTTTATTAATTAAATTATACAAATTAGGGATACAAGGGAAAATATATGAATGGATTAAAGACTTTTTAACAAACAGAAAATTACAAGTAAGAATAGGGGAGGTAGTTTCAGATAAATATGTAGTGGAAAATGGCACACCGCAGGGGAGTATAATAAGTCCATTATTGTTTTTGATTATGATAAATGACATATTTGTAGATATTGGAAAGGACATGGGCTGTTCGCTCTTTGCAGATGATGGAGCTATTTGGAAAAGAGGAAAGAATGTGGAGTTTATAGTTAAAAAAATGCAACAGGCTATTATTAATATAGAGTTGTGGGCAAGGCAATGGGGATTCAAATTCTCAGTGGACAAAACGAAGGTAATTATATTTTCAAAAAAACAAAAAACAAATAAGATAATAGAATTAAAATTATATAATCAAAAAATCGAACAGGTAAAGAGTATAAAATTCTTAGGTTTGTGGTTTGATGAAAAATTAAAGTGGAATATTCACATCCAAAAGATTGTCGATAAATGTAAGAGAAAGTTGAATATATTAAGATGTTTGGTGGGTAATGATTGGGGAGCAGAGAGACAATCGTTACAGCAGATATATATGGGGATAATTAGATCTGACATTGATTATGGATGCTTAGTGTACAGTTCAGCAGCCAAAACTCATTTGGATAAATTAGACAGTATTCAACATCAAGCACTAAGATTATGTACTGGAGCATTCAAAACAACACCAACGGCAGCATTAGAAGTAGAAACGGGGGAAATGCCACTAGATTTAAGGAGGACTAAATTAGGAATTAATTACTGGTTAAATTTGATGGGCAATAAGGAAGGACATCCAACTCAGGAAATTCTAAAACCATGTTGGGAAAAAGAAAAGAAAGAGATGAGAAGTTATGGATGGAAAATTGAAAAGGACTTAAAGGAACTAAAAGTGGACACTTTAGAAATTAGTCAATCAGATCCAATATCAGTTATACCACCCTGGATTCTACCAGAAGCTATAGTAGATTTATCAATAATGGCAAAGAAACAGGAAAAATCACATGTAATAGATAGGTTTGCAGTGCAATTGCATTTAAATAGTTATTATGGACATGTTCAAATTTATACAGATGCATCAAAAATTGACGGAAGAATAGGAATAGCATTTACAATCCCAGAATTCAATGTGAATATAGGGAAGCGAGTCACGGATAGGTTATCAATTTATACAGGAGAATTGTTAGCAATACTTTTGGCATTACAATGGATAGAGGATGTAAAACCATTGCAAGCAATAATTTGCTCAGATTCAAGTTCAGCTTTGATAAGTATAAAATATAATAACACAGATAGTAGGATGGATATCTTATTAGAAATATATCATACTCTGTTTAGAATACAAAATATGGGGTTAGTAGTGATATTTGTGTGGGTTCCAGCACATATAGGGTTAGTAGGAAATGAGAAGGCTGATAAAACGGCAAAGAAGGCAACACATAATCCTATTAGTTTCACAGTTAGGATGAGTAACTCTGAAGGGAAAAGTAAAGTCAAAGAAGAACTGAAGAAAATATGGCAGAGAAGGTGGGACGAAGGATTAACAGGAAGGTGGTTTTATAAAATTCAGAAGGCTGTGGGAAGGAAAAGAAGAGGAAGAAGAAGTAGGAAGGAGGAAAGAATAATAACAAGGTTAAGGTTCGGTCATACAGGGCTTAATTATTCGCTTTTTAAAATACAGAAGCATAAAAATGGAAAATGTGAGTATTGTGAGAAGTTTGAAACAATAGAACATGTTATTTTAGAGTGTTGTAAATATGAAGAAGAGAGAAGATGCATGTTGAAGGAGTGCGAAGGTAGTAAAGAAAAGTTTAATTTAATAGAATTTGTGAGGAGAGATCTGGGAAGTAGACATATTCAAATAATTATTCGGTATCTTAAAAAAACAAAGTTATTCCATAGAATCTGAGTAGAGAAAGATATATAACTATATGCAAGTTAGGTTATATAAGTAAGTGTGTATGTTTAATCAGGAATTAATGGAGGGATTAGGTAGAAAACGAAAGTATATAGACCATTTCGAACCACACTCCATACCGGTAAGTGGCGGTAATGCTACTTAAAGTTTTTTGCCAACCGCCAATAAAAACCAAGAAGAAGAAGAAGAAGAAGAGGCAGACTGAGGAGCAAGTGGAAAACACAAACAAATACAAAGAAAACAGACAGGGACAGAGCCTGTCAGAGGTAGACCTTCTCTTCAGACTAGTTCTGAATTTTGGTTTGACAAATATCTCTATCCCGTTAAGATTATAACAACTTTGCCTTTTTACAAAATTTCTTTGGATATTTAATGGTAATGTGTTATTTTGAGCCCTATACATAACTGATAAAATACTGTAATCTACCAAATCAAAAAAAGTATGGGAAAAGTATGGGAACATTTGTTTTCAGTATCTGATGTGCAACCCCCCCACCCACACACACACACACAGACACACAAACTTTGTAGCAATAACTACAACTAAATATTGTTGACAGGTGTCCTGGCATTTTCCTGAATAATTATCTGATATTATTTAGAATTCATTGTTTCTTCAAGGATGGCAAGCCGTCCTGGCCCAGATGCAGCAAAACAGGCCCAAACCATGATACTAACAACACCAGGTTTCACAGATTGGATAAGGATCTTATGCAGGAATGCAGTCTTTCTCCAAACATAGAACTTTTCATTTAAATCAAAACATTCTATTTTGGTTTCATCTGACCACAAAACATTCCTCCAACAGACTTCTGACTTGTCCACGTGATCTTTATCAAACTGCAGACGGGCATCAAAGTTCTTTCTGGAGAGCAGTGACTTTCTCCTTCAACCCTGCCATTTTTGTTCAGTGTTCTCCTGTTGGTGAACTCATGAACATGAACATTAGTCAATGTGGGAGAGACCTTCAGTTGCTTGGAAGTTACTCTGAGGTCCTTTGTGACCTCGCTGACAATTACACACCTCTTGGAGTGATCTTTGTTGGTCCACCACTCCTGGGGAGGGTTCCGTCCATCCATCCATCATATTTATTTGCTTCTTCATTTTCGGGTCGCAGGGTCAATGATGCCTAAGTCCAGCTATCAGTGTGCGAGAGGAGGGGGACACCCAGGGCAGGTTGCAAGTCCATCACAGGGCCACATAGAGAGGAACCACCATTAACACTCTCAATATCAATAGGGACAGTTTAGAGTTACTAATCTGCTTAACATGCATGTTTTTGGTCTGTGGGCTGAAACCGGAGAACTCAGAGAATACCCATGCATGCATGAGGAGAACATGCAAACTCCACCCTGAAAGGACACCAGACAGAATTTGAACTTGGGCCACCTGCTCGCTGGATGCAGCAGCTCTACCAACTGCCCCACCGTGCTGCCCAGGAGGGTAACAATGGTCTTGAATTTCCTCCATTTGTACACAATCTGTCTGACTGTGTGGTGGAGTCCAAACTCTTTAAAAATTGTTTTGTAACCTTTTTCAGCCTGATGAACATCAACACTATTTTTCAAAGCTCCTCAGAAGTCTCCTTTGTTCCTGCCATGATACACTTCCACAAACATGTTGTGAAGAGCAGACTCTAATAGAGGCCATTTCTTTAAATTAAACAGGGTGCCACTCACACCTAATCGTTATCCCATTGACTGAAAACACCCGACACTTGATTTCACCTTCAAATTCACTGCTAATCCTAGAGGTTCATATACTTGTGCCACTCACAGATATGTAAGATTGGATCATTTTTCCTCAATAGATAAATAAATGACAAAGTATATTTTTTGTCTAATGTGTTTAACTGGGTTCTCTATCTAATTGTAGTACTTTTGTGAAAATCTAATGATGGTTTAGGTCATATTTATGCATAAATATAGACAAATTTAAAGGCTTCATATACTTTCAAGCACCACTGTATAACATCACACTAAAAATACACATTTATTAATTATCATGGCATACTTGTTTAGATAAGACAAAGGAATAAAACTGGCAGAAAAAGGACCTGTTCTGTAGAACTTCAGCTTCTCCTTCCAGCTCCTCCTTCCACCCAAGTCTTCTCAGTCACAACTGGGGAAGTGGTGGAGAAAATTGCAGGTGAGGGGGAGCGGAGTCCTCAATCACCAGGAGACTAACCGACGAAACAGTCGAGCTCTAATGGCCAGGAGAGAAGCTGACCCCAGACCTGCTGATGCAACAGCTGAGTTTCAAGCAACTGAACCCACCTTCCTGTGTCTCCATGAGTGTGGGAGAGGACAACCCACACTCCTGTGTCTCCGTGAGTATCGGGAAATGGGGCGGGGGGGGGGGGGGGGGTGTCCTCCCCCAGAAAATTTTGAATAAAGTAAATGCCTTTTCCTGCATTCTGGTGTATTTTACAGGCTACACACACAAGTAACACTTGATCCAATAACTATTTTAGAGTTAATTTCACAACAAGAAGTAGCCTGACCAACAGCTCTCCGTGTGTGAATAGAGCATGCTCCGCTTCTCTCATGCATTCTAGCCACAGTCTAAGAAACATACCGTAGTGTAGCCTAAGTTAACTTTTAGGGGAAAAAAATCACTAGCCAATATGAAACAATAATAATAATCACTCCTTACCAATGGCCTAGCATAAAGCAATATCATCATCATCCATCATGTTTATTAGTAGCTTAAAACCAGTGGTGGATGAGATTCGCCTGGAGTTCCTTAAGGCTCTGGATGTTGTGGAGTTGTATTGGCTCACACGACTCTGCAACATTGTGTTGATGTTGGGGGCAGTTCCCCTGGATTGGCAGACTGGGGTGGTGGCCCCCATATTCAAAAAGGTATGAGTTACTGTGAACACAGAAATGACATCTATTCATTCTTAAAATGAAGAAATTGTAAATATGTCAGGGGGTTACACTGTTTGTGTGTGTGTGGGGGGGGTGGGGGGGGTATTAATTATGAGCGAATAGGAATGCTTTCTGCATGTTTGTGTCTATAAATATAAACGTTATATTTTCACTACTATGGCAGGCATGTGGGTAGAAGTGCTTATCCCTCCTAACTAGATTGTTATTCTGAATGAATGAATGACTGTGACTGAATGAATCTTTCATCCAATATATATCTAGAGTCTTTTGTTTGTTGTCAGTTTAGTATTTTATTTTAGATATTTGTTTCTGTCTCACTTGCCATCACCTGAACAAAGTTTAATTTATTCTAGACCTGACAGAGGATGAACAATTTATAAAATCATAATAATTGTAGTTTTCACCTCATCACTTTTATCCTGGTATGACATTAGAGTAACTTTTTTTAACCCCTAAATGTTTTTTTGTTTTTTTTAGAATATGTACAAAAAAAAATTTAATTCGGTGAGGGGAGAAAATAGCTTCACAACTTTAGAAAATATACTGTTCATTTTATTTAAGTTTATAAAGTATTTTTTACAAACTGGATGATAGTCGGACTTCATGTCTGGTGTTTATTTTTTTGTTTGTTTTGTTTTATGTAGTGATTTTTTTAAAGTATGTAAAATAAAGTAAAATCTTAAAGTTGAACATGTTTTAGATGTTTTCTTTTTAATCTTATTAAGTTTACAGAAACAAAGGCAAACATCTTCAGTATGAGACATCAAGTGGTAAATGTTGTAAAGTTCATTCCTCTAGGCCAATTTTTCAGCCTGCATGAAGGATAGTTTCAGCAAAGTTAAAGGTTTGTATCAATGATTGTTTTGAAAGGTCTTTCATCATCTGTGTTGTGTAGGTTTAAAACACAGATGACGTGAATTGGAAGGAAAAGCCCAACAGCAAAGATTTACAATAGATAAAATCTCACTCACTCCTCTTTTGTAAATGTTTAAACCTGTTCAGTGTTGCAAAAGTTTTTCCAGCAGTCAGTGGTCAAACGTCACTTCCACACCTAAGGATCTTCAATGAAGCTGATGTGCATGTTGTTGTACTGTGGTAGAAAACCAGAGCATCTGGTAAAAACTTAAAAACGCATGTTTGTTTAGAAAATTATCTAAAAGAACTAATGGAGAAAATTGATAGTAAAATCTCAGAAAGCGATTAACTGATTAAAAATGGACTGATGCTCAGCCAACCTCCTTCAAGATGGCCGTCACAGCTAAGTGACCTTAGCTAACATAAAAATGGCTAAGACTCGATCAATTTTACAAATATTGATTCAAAATTTGGTGAGTCATTAGCTGAGAGTCATTCCCTCAGCCCTAACCAACAGTGCCAAAACTGCTTTAAAACTTTGTCATTAAATATTAAATTTCCATCTGGTTGTTAGCAAAATATCCAATAAACCACTGGACAGATTTTAATGAATGTCTCAGAAAGTAATTACTGGATGAACAACTGATTCACTTCTGAAGTCAACACAGTTCAAAATGGCTGCTACAACTAATCAACAAAAAATGTTTTTAAGGCTGTTACTTGTACAGATGTTGAGCAAAACTTTGATGTGGTAGTAGCTGTGAGTGATTCCAATTACATTCTCTGAGCACTAACAGGATTAAACACTTGATCTTATCATGATTTGTTACAAAATTTTCAAAATTTGACCCCCAAAAAAACCCCTAAAACTCTATTTTTTCATCCATAAACATAATCACGATGAAATAATAAAGGACCACCTGTTTACAAACAGATAATGTTCAAAATTCAACTTGATCATCTTCAACAGCTGTTTTTCTTTGTACAAACAGGTCAGAAGATACATGCCAGCAAGGTTTAGCCTCACTTTATAAACTT
>NC_056501.1:24885178-24892407 GCF_014905685.2 Nematolebias whitei | reverse complement strand
AAGTTCAGAAACAATGCAGGTGTGGTGCTTCCACCAGAGAAGGTTGAACTTCTGATTGAAGCAGTGGAGGATCTGGACACACTGGACGACTGCAGCGCTGTTCTCTCACAACTTCAATGAACGAACACACAAAGTTACCTTCTGCAAATCTAAAAACATAATTGTAAATACAGCATTCAAGTCAAAATGATCACACTGATGAATAATCAGTCTGTGTTTCATGGTCATGGCAAATGTTTTAAAAACGTTGTAGATGAAACATTTTCTGTATTTTTCCACGTTCTGATGTAAAAAATTGTTATTTTTGTCATTAATTTACACATGTGAAGCAAGTAAAATGTAAAAGAAAAACAAGAAATGATGGCTGTAATATCTTAATTGTGTATTTGTGGTGGGTGAATGATCAAAAACTGTACAAATATACTTTTTTATGCTGTATCAGCATGAGAGTGATAACTTTGCAAATAGTTTTATAGAATCTAGACAGAAAAAGTGCTGCATGAATTATCTATGTATATATTTATGCTAACGTTTGGCTACTCTAAACTTTGTCTTTAGGTTATTCTCAAGTAACCTATTGTCATATGTAAGAATATTTTTTTTTCAATTGTAACGAACAAAATGTCAATAAAATAAGATTCTCAAATCAAAAAAGGTTGCTACGTGTTGTTTAATTTATTTATTTTTATTTAATCAATCGGGCTTTCATCATTTCAGAAGACTTCTATGGACAAATTAAAACAAGGAGCTCAGTAACCCTTGCCCGGATGTGGGTTATCGGGACCACCCTGTAGCCAGCCCTGGGGCAGGGCACACTAGTGGGCACCTGGTGCCCAGGTCTCTAGTCATGGGGCCTGGTCCGGCTCATCTTGAAGAAGTAACATGGGTTTTCCTTCCTGTGTCCCCACCACCTGCAGGAGAGGCCATACAAGTTGGGTGCATGATGACATGGGCAGCGGCTGAAGGCAGGGACTTTGGTGTTCTGACCCTGGCTTACCAAAGATGGCTCTTGGGACAAGGAATGTATCCTCTCTGGCAGGGAAGGAGCCTGATCTTGTGCGAGGTTGAGAGGTACCGACTAGATATAGTTGGACTCACCTCAACTCACAGCATGGGCTCAGGAACCAATCTCCTTGAGAGGGCCTGGACTTTATTCTACTTTGGAGCTGCCCATGGTGAGAGGCGCTGAGCTAGTGTAGGTCTACTTTTGGCCCCCGAACGGTATCTGTGTGCTAGAGTTATCCCCGGTAGAAGAGAGGGTGGCTTCCTTCCGCCTTTGGGTAGTGGGACGAGTTCTGACTGTTGTTTGTGCCTATGTGCCAAATGGCAGTTCAGAGTATCTGGCCTTCTTGGAGTCCTTGGCGGGGGTGCTGAAATGTGCACCAACTGGGGACTCCTTTATTTTGCTGGGGGACTTTAATGCACACATGAGTTATGACAGTTTGACCTGGAGGGACGTGATTGGGAGAAACGTCCTCTCTGATCTGAACTTGATCGTCATTCTGTTGTTGGACTTCTGTGCACGTCATATTTTGTCCATCACCAACACATTGTTCAAACATAAGGATTCCAACATAGTGTAATAGCACTTGGAACCAGGATGACTTTGATTGTTGATCGATTACTGACTTTTTAGTTGTGCCATCTTATTTCCGGCCAATAGCTTTGGACACTCAGGTGAAGAGAGGAGCTGGGCGTTCAACTGATCACCACCTGTGAGTGGGGTCAAATGGCGGGGGAAGACACCGGACTGACCCGTTAGACCTAAACGTATAGAGAGGATTTGCTGGGAACGCCTGGCAGAAGAATCCATCAGAAACATCTTCAAGTTGCAGCTCCAGAGAGCTTTAACCATATCCCAGGTGAGGCGGGGGACATTGAGGCAGAGTGGGCTATGTTTCACACCTCAAATCTTGAAGTATCTTCCTTGAGCTGTGGCTGCAAGGTTGTTGGTGCTTCCTGCAGTGGCCATCCTCAAACTCAATGGTGGACACCCAAGGTTAGGGATGCTGTCAAGCTGAAAAAGGAGTCCTATCAGCCCTTGTTGGCTGGAGGGACTAAAGAGGCAGCGAAGCAGTACTGGAAGGAGGGCCAAACAATTTGCAGCCTTGCCTGCAGCTGAGGCAAAAGCTTGGATGTGGGAGGAGTTCAGTGAGGCCTTGGATAAATACTCTCAGTCAGCTCTGAGGAGAATCTGACAAACCATCAGGAGGCTGAGGAGGGGAAAACAGCACTTTACTAACACTGTTTTCAGTAAAGATGGGGTGCTGTGGATCTCAAATAGTGATGTCATCAGGAGGTGGAAGAAATACTTCTCAGACAATCCCACCAGCATGTCTTACATGGAGGAAGCTGATTTGGGAGCCTTCAGGGTCAGTCAATCCATAACCGTGGTTGAGGTTGCCGAGATGGTTAAAAAGGTCCGAGGTGGCAGGGCTCTGGGAGCAGATGAAATTCACCCTGGATGCTGTGGGGCTGTCTTGGTTGGCACACCTTTGCAACATCAACTGGACATCAGGGGCAGTGCCACTGGATTGACAGACTGGGTTTGTGGTATCACTCTTTAAAAAGGGGGACTGGAGGGTGTGCTCTAATTATAGGGGCATAACTCTCCTTATCCTCCCGCGTAATGTTTATTCAGGGGTACTGGAGAAGCATGTCAGATCGTTGGTCGTACCTCAGATCCAAGAGGAACAATGCAGGTTCAGTCCTGGCTGTGGAAAAAAAACTGGATCAGCTCTTTACCCTCACTAGGGTCCTCGAGGGGCCATGGGAGTTTGTACATCCAGTCTACATGTGTTTTGTGGACTTGGAGTAGGCTTTTGACTGTTCCTCGAGGCACACTGTGGGGGTGCTCGGTGAGTATGGGATTGAGGGTCCATTGATACGGGCTGGTCGGTCCCTATATAAGAGGTGCGAGTTTGGTTTGCATTGCCGGTAGTAAGTCAGACTCCTTCAGGGTGGGAGTTGGTCAATGCCAGGGCTACTCATTGTCACCGATTCTGTTCATAACTTTTAAGGACAGAATGTCTCAGTGCAGTCAGAGGGCAGAGGGATTGTGGTTCAATGACTTCAGGATTCCAACCCTGCTCTTTGCAGATGATGTGGCCCTGTTGGCATCATCATGCCATGATCTCCTGCTTTCATTGGAGTGGTTCACAGCTGAGTGTGATACGGCTGGGATGAGAATCAGCACCTCCAAATATGAGGCCATAGTCCTCAGTCAGAAAAGGGTAGATTGCTCTCTTAAGGTTGAGGGTGAGGTTCAGCCTCAAGTGGAGGAGTTAAAGTATCTTGGGGTTTTGTTCACTAGTAAGGGAAAAATGGAGCTTGAGATTGACATACGGATTGGTGCAACATCTGCAGTTACAGACTCTGTTCTGGTGCATTGTGGTGAAGAGGGAGTTGAGTTGTAAGGCAAAGCTCTCTTTTTACCAGTCAGTCTATGTTCCTATCCTCACTTATGGCCACAAACTTTGGGTAGTGTCCGAAAGGATGGCATTGCGGATGCAGGCGGTTGAAATTAGTTTCCTCCGCAGGGTAGCTGGACTCTCCCTTAGAGATAGGGTGAGAACTGTCATCCGGGAGAAACTCAGAGTAGAACCGCTGCTCCTCCAGGAGCCAGTTGAGGTGGTTCGGGCATCTGGTAAGGATGCTTCCTGAGTGCTTCCCTAGAAAGGTTCTTCCGGCATTCCAACTTGGAGGAGACCCATAGATGGATGGATGGACCTTTCTTCATCCCTTTGAGACCCTTTTAAAATATTTCACTTATTGTAACCTAAAACCTCACGTCATTGTCAGACTTGCTTTCAATGTCACAACAAGAGATCTGGGATAATATTACGGGCATTAGAAATTGTAATTTTTTTTTAATGTTATTTATGAAAATACAAATCATGTGTCATGTGCCTGAATGATATGAAATGTTTCTATAAGAAAAAAAAATATTAACAAAATATAAATGTTATATAGGTAAAATAGCATACTTGGACTTAATGTATACATTAGTTTGTTTAAACAAAAGCATCTGCTTTTGTAAAGTAAAAAGTAGTTTATTTTAGATACTGCATTTAAAAGAAGTTCCAAAATCCAAAAAAGTTCAATCTGGTCCTCTGGACTTTCAAAAAACAAGAAAACAAAAAAGAAAAAACAAAATAAAGCAAAAAAAATGCAGAAACGTTTCGTCTCTCATCCGAGAGACTTCCTCAGTCTGAGGTGCTGTATTCAGCTCAGTCTCTTAAATAGCACCTTCTCAGAGTGGATCAACCAGTTTTGCTGCTGACAACCAAAACCAGCTGCTCACATGGTCAAGAAGGACCATCAGCCTAACAATGGATCATTAGCACACTGATGGCTGTTTACTATTCACAGGGGGTTGAGTGATACTAGCAATAACAGCATTGTAAGAGGGGGACAGTTGCACCTGGAGGCCTCCACCCCTGTTTAAGTTCCAAAATGTTTAGCAAAATTATACTTTTAAATGAAAATCTTTCTAAGTGCTGTCTTATACTAATTGCAGTAGAAAAAAAAAGTTTTTTGTTTTTTTTTCTCATTTACAAACAGGATCTAGAGAGGTTTTTTTTTTGTTTGTTTTGTTTTTTGCCCAGTTTAATGGTGCTTTGGTGATAACTTGGCAAAATAAAATGCTCCACAGAGAAACTCTACTACACTGAATCAGACTCTATGGAGGTGCAGAGACCAGGTTTATAACTGAGCTGACAGTTTACTGAACCAAACTGAATCCCCCCACCCCTTATATTGTAAGTGAATATCTCGAAACGTTTCAGCACAAAAAATAAACTGTCCAGATTACCTGAGTGAAAAATGTTGGGTTAACTGCTTGATCCACTATGAGATGGGTCTGTTTATGACAGAGTTTAGTGCAGCTCCTCAGACTGACAAAGTATTTTGGATTAAAGATGAAACGTTTCAACAAGATTTATTAAAACAAAAAAAAATTTAATCCGTCCAGAGGACATTACTTAACTTTGTTAGATGAACTGTAGTACAATTTTTAAATGGGTCTTAAAGGGATGATGAAAGGTTGATTGATTAAATAAACAAAAATCAAGTAAAACAACTCATAGCAACCATTTCTGATAAGACACTGTAATTTTATTGACCTGTATATGTTACATTTAAAAATAATTAATTTTTACACATGAAAATTGGTTCCTTTCAAATAACCACAAGACAAAGTTTAGAGTAGCAAAATGTTAGCATAAACAGATAAATAGATAATTCATGCAGCACTTTTTCCATCTAGATTCTATAAAACCCTTTGTAATGTTATCACGCACATGTTCACACTGCATAGAAAAGTGTATTTGTACAGTTTTTGATCTCATTCACCCACAACAAAGACACATTTTGAAATATTACACCCATTCTTTCAGGCTTGACTTTGAAATTGTACTTGCTTGACATGTGTAAACTAATGACAACAATAACGTTTATAAATCAGAAGGTGTAAAAATACAGAAAATGGGTAACACTTTACAATAAGGTACACACTATTTGATAAAGTACTAGGGAACGCCTTAGGAACGAATCAGGAACAAATCAGGAGCTAATGGGTAGTTAAACAGTACTTACTGGGAAACACACAGCCAGGCCTTATTAGGAGACTACTAGTTAGTTACTTTGTAAATAAAGAGGAACTAATCAATAACTAATGGGTAGTTAAGGAAACCAAAAAGGAACAAATCAGGAGTTAAAGTAGTTAGCCAGTACTTACTGGGTAACACACAGCCAAGCCTTATTAGGGGACTAATGGTTTGTTACCACAGAAACAGAGGAGAAATTCTTGATGTGGGATTTGAATCAACCCTGTACCAGTGAGGTCACAGCTCATTTTTGTCAAAAACCTGTTTCCTATTGATTATTGATTTTATTGGATTCTTACCTCTAACTGATTTCATGATCTTGTACAGCTGTCATCTTGAATATGTTTGAGCTGTGACCTCACTGTTGCAGGTTTTATTCAAATCCCACATGGGGAATTTCTCTTCTGTTTCTGTGGAAACAAACCAGTAGTCGCCTAATAAAGCCCCCAGTATACTCCCGCATACGGCCATACGCAGACGTACGCACGTACGTACGCAGAGGTACGAATGTACCCCCCAGGGCATGTCCGGGCAAAGCTCAATTTTTGACGACCGCATACGCGTACGTGGTGTCGCACAATAAACTGCCCAGCGACGGACTGTTTTGTATGCGACACCAATGTATTAAATTCCCCTTCTTCATCTCTGATCTGGCCTTTTCTTTTGTTTTTTTGCGAAGAGACAAGTGATCTCTTCCTCCTCCGTTGATGCCATGACTGAAATGGTGAGAAATTAAGGAATTTGTCACGAGCAAATTAAACTCAGGTCCAGAGTGGCTGCGGGAGGGTCTGGAGATTTCCTGGTGGGCTGGTCTGATATGTGGGCTGTAGAGCCAGCGCTCTCTGTTTTTTTTTTTTTTTAATCTTTTTATTAACAACATATAAACACAGAACACCGCTGTGGCTGCCAGAGCTCTTTTTTTTTCCTACCTGTCAATCAATCCAATAGGCGTGTCAGCAAATGACCAATCGGCGACCTCAATTTGTCCCAAAGGTAAACGCCCCTTGTCTGTGAAGCTGCTCTGCAGCTGCTCGGGGTGTACGCAGGAGTCTGAAATTTGAACCCTTTGCGTACAGTACACGCGTACGTATGCGTGAACGGATGTACGCGGCAGTATACTGAGGGCTTCAGGCTTGATTGTGTTTCCCAATAAGTACTGGTTAAAATCCCATTAGCTCCTGATTCGTTCCTCTTTGGTATCCTTGGTAACTACTCATTAGTTCTTGATTAGTTAATCTTCATTTATAAGGTAACAAGCCAGCAGTCCTCTAATAAAGCTTGGATGTGTGTTCCCCAGTAAGTACTGGTTAACCACCCATTAGCTCCGGATTTGTTCTGGAGGCGTTCCCTAGTAGTTAATCAAATGTTGTGTACCTTATTGTAAAGAGTTACCAGAAAATGTTTCAGCTGTAATGTCAGTAAAACACATGCCATGACAATGATGCACATACTGATTATTCAGCAATGTGATCAGTTTGACTTGAATGCTGTATTTACAATAATATATTTTTTTGCTTTTCAGAAAATCACTTTGTGTGTTTGTTCATTGAAGTTGTGAGAGAACAGCGCTGCAGTCGTCCAGTGTGTCCAGATCATCCACTGCTTCAATCAGACGCTCAACCT
>NC_056501.1:24874069-24885078 GCF_014905685.2 Nematolebias whitei | reverse complement strand
GATATTTATTTTTTTTATTTCCTCTTGTAAACTTTGAGCTATTTACACTAAAATCTTGTTTGACTCTTTACTGTAGTTTTATGGTTTTCAAAAGTATTTATGATGTTTTATGATTGTTTATGATATGTGTAAAAAATAAAGAAAAATGATGAAGAAACGTATCTGACTTTTTGGTTTTCATTATATATTAATGAAAAAAAAATTATATGAGCAAAAAAGTTATTCAAGTTTCGCTTTAGTGAGAAAGTAATGTAACATTCTGCTTATGTTCCTTTTGAAATAAAAATAATTTGACTGATTTTAATTAGAACAAATGTTTTGTTACTGAACTAACACATATTTACAGTACACTGAATTTTAATTTATGAGTGAAGTGTCATACAATTAAATTATATTCAATTCAGTTTATTATAAAGCGCCAAATCACAACAAAGTTGTCTCAGGGCACTTTACAGGAACATTCACATAAAAGCCAATTAGTAAAGTTCTCTATCTAAGGAATCCAGCAGACAAGTTGAATGTTGGCTTTGTCACAGTTGCCCATCCTGAGCAAGCACAGTGGCAACAGTGGAAAGGAAAAACTCCCTTTTTAAAAGGAAGAAACCTCCAGCAGAACCAGGCTCAGTACAAGAGGCCATCTGCTTTGACCGGCTGGTTGAGAGGACAGGAAGGAGAGACAGACGAACACAGAATGGTAGGTACAGGTATAGGTCCAGGTGTATCTGAAAGACAAAAAAAACATGTTAAGGATTGAAAAAATAATTACAAATGTTGAGCAGAGTAAGTAAAGACAGTAACAGAGTGAAAAATGTGGTCAGTTTGTCCTCCAGCAGTCTAAGCCCATAGCAGCATAACTAAGGGACAGCTCAGGAAACCCAAGTCGATCCTAACTATAGGATTTAGCAAAAAGGAAAGTCTCAAGCCCAGTTTTAAAACTGGATAATGTGTCAGCCTCACGGACAGAAACTGGAAGTTGGTTCCACAAGAGAGGAGCCTGATAACTGAAAGATCTGCCTCCCATTCTGTTTTTGTAAATTCTAGGAACCACAAGTAAACCTGCAGCCTGAGAGCGAAGTCCTCTGTTAGATAAATATGGAACAATAAGATCTGTAATATAAGATGGAGCTAGGTTGTTGAGAGCTTTGTAGGTTAGAAGTAAGATTTTGAATTCTATTCTGGATTTGACAGGAAGCCCATGGAGAGAAACTAAAACGTTACAAAGCAAATGATGAATTAAATCGATGAACATTAAAATCTCTGTTCCCTTGACAAGAATCAAATGAAATATAACAGATGATGCTTTCAGTTGCTGATTTGGCCGGAGTAAAATATACATAATTAAATTTTAGGAACAGACTTGTCTGCAATATTTTTGACTTTATTATGTGAGTGAACCTATTTTGTTTTTATCGTTTTGGTTTTTTTAGAATTTTTCACAAATAAAAAAACATAAATGTCCTATCCTGGTATCTCTCTTTATTATAACGTACAAAAGCGTTAAAATAAAGAATTGTATCAGCAGGAAGAGACAGCAGTGCTCTGTTCACAATCATCAGTTTAAAACCACATCACAGAGAATAGGAGTGTCATTAAGAACACATTAAATGTGGAAATAACTTTAATGTTTTATTGGTGTCAACTAAAGACAAAAGACCACAAGGTGAAGTGTGTTTAATCAAGGTGAAACTGAAGAAAAGTTTATAAAGTGAGGCTAAACCTTGCTGGCATGTATCTTCTGACCAGTTTGAACAAAGAAAAACAGCTGTTGAAGATGATCAAGTTGAATTTTGAACATTATCTGTTTGTAAACAGGTGGTCCTTTATTATTTCATTGGGATTATGTTTATGGATGAAAAATTAGAGTTTAAATTAGAGAAGACAGAAAAAAAATTAAATTAAATTAATTTAGAGTTTTAGCTTTTTTTGGTCAAATTTTACAATTTTGTCACAACATGACAAGATCAAGTGTTTAATCCTGTTAGTGCTCAGAGAATGTGTTTGGAATCACTCACAGCTACTACCACATCAAAGTTTAGCTCAACATCTGTACAAGTAACAGCCTTAAAACTATTTTTAAATTTAATATTTAATGACAAAGTTTTAAAACAATTTTGGCACTGTTGGTTAGGGCTGAGGGAATGACTCTCAGCTACTGACTCACCAAATTTTGAATCAATATTTGTAAAATTGATCGAGTCTTAGCCATTTTTATGTTAGCTAAGGTCACTTAGCTGTGACGGCCATCTTGAAGGAGGTTGACTCTGTGAGTTAATCAGTTATTCAATTTCTGAGAGTTAACAATCAATTTTTTTCATCTTTTTTTAGGTAATGTTCTAAATAGACACGTGTTTATGAGTTTTCACCGGATGCTCCAGTTGTCTACCACAGTACAACATGCACATCAACTTCACTGGAGATCTTTATGTGTGAATGTGTTCATGTAGGGTTGTGAGTCTCTGCGCTGACTGTAATGAACTGTCTCCATCAGTCCAGGAAGTGACGTGACGTTTGACCACTGACTGCTGGAAAAAACTTTTACAACACTGAACAGGTTTAAGCATATACAAAAGAGGAGTGAGAGAGATTTTATCTATTGTAAATCTGTGCTGTTGGGCTTTTCCTTACAATTCACGTCATATGTGTGTTTTAAACCTACACAACACAGATGATGAAAGACCTTTCAAAACAATCAATGATACAAACCTTTAACTTTGCTGAAACTATCCTTCATGCAGGCTGAAAAATTGGCCTAGAGGAATGAACTTTACAACGTCTTTGTTCATAAGGAAGTACTTAAACTGATGTCACATACGGAAGATATTTGCCTTTGTTTCTGTACACTTAAAAAGGTTAAAAAGAAAACATTTAAAACATGTTCAACTTTAAGCTTTTACTCTATTTTACATGATTTAAAAAAGATCTCTACATTATAAAAAACAAACATGAAGTCTATAATCCAGTTTGTAAAAAATACTGCATAAACGTAAATAAAATGCATAGTACATTTTCTAAAGTTGTGAAGCTATTTTCGCCCCTCACCGAATGTTAAATAAAAAAATTGCAAATATTCTTTAAAAAAAAAAAAAAAAGAAAGTTACTCTAATGTCATACCAGGCTGCTAGTATTAGTTTAAATCTACAATTATTATGATTTTACAAATTGTTAATTTTCTGACAGGTTTATAATAAATTGAACTTTGTTGAGGTGATGGCAAGTGAGACAGAAAAAAAAATCTAAAATAAAATACTAAACTGACAACAAACAAAAGACTCTAGATATATTTTGAATGGAAGATGAATTATGTCACAGTCCTTCATTCATTCAGAATAACATCAGTTAGTTAGGAATAATTAACTATTCTAGCCGACATCCCTACCTTAGTATTAAAATATGACAAGTTCATATTTATAGACAAAAATATACAGAAAGTGTTCCTATTGGCTTATAATTAATGCCCCCCCCCCCCCACACACACACACACACACACACACACATATAAACACAAACAGTGTAACCCCATGACTAATTATAATTTCTTCATAGTAAGAATGGATATATGTCACTTTGTTCAGAGACTCATCAGTGTTCTCAGAAATTAATGAAGTCCTATTGTTAGATGTTGGTTCACAACAGAAAAGTTTGTTTCCACAGAAAAAGAAAACTGAATAGGAATATTCAGTTTAATTGACATGATATCATGTAGTCAAGTCCATTTCATTTATAAAGCACATTTAAAACAGCATACCAAAGTGCTTATAGGTTAATGATCCACTGGAATAATATCTGTTGTAACAAGAAACAGAAAACAACATATTAAAAACTAGAAAGTTCCTGAAGAAACTTTGACGGGGACTGACTATTTATTATTAAATTATTATTAATAATAAATATTAATATTAATGATTAATAATAATTATTAATATATCATTATTTTATAGGTTATTGTTAAATATATTAATAATCAATATTAATAATATTCACACAAATACATGTTATTAATATTAAATATTACTTATTAATATTAATAATTATTGATATTAAAATAAATTATTATTAACATTAATACTTTATAATAATATTTATTATTATTATTACTTATACATAATAACAATAGTTGATAATAGGCAATAATAGGTGCCTTCCTTGCATGTTGAACCAAAATGGATCCATATGTTACTCAGTTTCAGTGAAGAGTTTTCTCCTATTCATTTCCTGTGGAAAATTTGGCATTTTTGTTAGCAAAATATGTCGCCATGGTAACTGTGATGAAAGTAATTGCACACTTCCCGGAGCCGGGCCGGTCGTTTTGATATAACTTTTGTGGGGGTCCATGTTGTGGTTCAGGCCACATTAAAGTTGAAAAAGAAACGCTTTTCAGGTGTAGATTAATAAGTTGGCAATCACCAACTAGTTCCTGGATTTGGTGAAATATTGCGTCTTTGTTCGCAAAGTACGTTGCCTCGCTAACTCGAAATGCCAACAAAAGTAATAGCACACATCACGGGGCCGAGCCAGTCGTTTTGATATAACTTTTGTGGGGGTAGACGCTGTGGTTCGGGCCGCATTAAGGGAGATAGAAATGTAGACACTCTTGTGAGGTGTAGAATAATAGGGTGATAGAACCAATAATAATAGAACCACAATAGAACCAATTAAACAATAAAAACATTCTATCATGATCTGGTTTGAATCTTGTTGAACCCATGTGCAAGAAGGCCACTGAAGACAACAGGTAAAACAAGTAATAAAGTTTATTATCAATAAGCAACACGAGATGCTGACGGGGCAGCTACCTTACTTTAAGGAAAACATGGAGGGAGATAGATCACAACATATATAGGAAGGACAATCCAGAGACAAATGACAAAACACAAGAAATCAGAATAAATAGAGACACTAATGAGGACGAACAACAACCACCTGTGGTGACTGGGATAGGACACAGGTGAGACAGGAGCCGAACACTAGGAGGAGGAACACTGAGTGAACTAAGTGAACTTGTTCTTCCTGGTATTTATTCCTATGAAGTATGTTTCTGTGTCAAAGACGAGCAATTTCATTGTTTATTTCCTTTGTTTTATCTAAACATTTATGTCACGATAATTAATAAATGTGTATTTTTAGTGCGATGTTATACAGCGGTGCTTGAAAGTTTGTGAATTCTTTAGAAGTTTCTATATGTATGCATAAATATGACCTAAACCATCATTAGATTACGAAGTAGATTAGAAGTCCTACAATTAGATAAATTGAACCCAGTTAAACGCATTAGACAACAAATATATATACTTTATACTAATTTATTTAGTTATTGAGGGAAATGATCCAATATTACAAATTTGTGATTTTCAAAAAGTATGTGATCATCTTGGATTAGCTGTTAATTTGAAGGTGAAATTGAGTCGGGTGTTTTCAGTCAATGGGATCAGGATCAGGTGTGAGTGGGCGCTCTGTTAGATTAAAAAAACTGGGATCTATTAAAGTCTGATCTTCACAACATGTTTGTGAAAGTGTATCATGGCAGGAAAAAAGCAGATTTCTGAGGAACTTTGAAAAATAGTTTTGATGCTCCTCAGTCTGAAAAAGGTTAAAAACAATTTTTTAAAGAGTTTGGACTCCACCACAGTCAGACAGATTGTGTACAAATGGAGGAAATTCAAGACCATTGTTACCCTCCTGGGCAGCACGGTGGGGCAGTTGGCAGAGCTGCTGCATCACATGTGGTACATGAGGTGGAACGGAATTGTGTACTTGTAAAATATGGGGTGGTAGTAGCAAAGAGTCACACCTAATACTATTTCCGAGCACAAACAGACTGTATGAAAATATATATTTGTAATATGATTAACAACACGATGATATACGTATCTACTTAACGTCTGGTTCTCTGATGTTTTGCATTTTAATACCCTGATAAATAAATAATTAATGGTCAGATTGTCTCTCTCTGGTCATTTGGACAGAGACTCGTCATTGTGATGCTAAAATAAGGCTCTTTGTTAGACATCAGTGTTAACAAATAAGAGTATTGCTACAGGAGGGAAACAACTAAACCAAAATCATCGACTGGAATCTGCCTCTGACGTCGTCTGACAAAGGTGAAGGATCTGTTGGCACCAAATGTCAACAAAACTGTCAAACAGGCAACAATGAAAGGAAGAAAATGAAGTCATGTCAATTACAAAACAATGAAAACCCCGAGACACAGTTAGTACAAGTGAGAGGGTTTATGATAAGCAGAAAAGAGGTGAAACAAGAACACATTCATCGTTGTTGATCAGTCACAGTTCAACATGAAGGAATTCATACATCAGGATTTTGATAAGTTTGTTTATTGGTATTATTGTCATTTTTATTTCCTTTATATATGTTGTTTGTGTACAAAAACGTGATAAATGGGGATAATATGATAATGGAGGAGGTTAAAAAATGTTTAGTCACACCATAGAAAGAAGATTTTTGAGGATTTCATCGTTCTCCATCCTCTACAGATCTGTGTTTCCTGCTGAGTCATCACTGTTCATTTTTTAAAAAACATTTTTCTTGAGTTGAGTCTCTTGCTTTCAGTTCCTCTGCTCTGGGAAATAAAATATGCTGCAAATATGATACATTTCCTGTTGCTCATATCAAATGTTCAATGTTAAATGTACATGTATAATAAAATGTACACAATAAATTGTGTTCACTATATTTACTTTGTTTTATGATTTTGTTTTCATGCAGGAAAGATACTTACTATTTATTACAACTTTCCAAACTTTCCCTTTACTTTCCCTTCTGTACGGTACTTGCCTATCAATCAACGTGATAATGTTGAAGTGAAAGTAGGAATCTGGTGTGTCTTGGAAAACTGGTCCCTCAGGTTGTTTTGTAGAAATATGCATGTACTCCTTCTGACAAATCTACTTTGTAATATAAACTTCCTGTTTGACAAGTAATCAGAAAGCAAAAAGTAATCATTTCACTTTGGTTTATGAAATGTCTTTAATAAAATGTTTATAACATATTTGCTAATATTAAAAACTGTAAAAAAAATGTATGATTAATTCAAATACAATCAGAGCAAGTTTAGATTGTGTGATTTATAAAAAACTGGAATAAACTTCAATCTCGATTTCGATTAACTTATTGTAAATAGGACAGTTTAAAATTATAACATAAATGTAAAAATGTTCGATGAACTGCACCAGATTTATCCTTTAGCTAATTTTCATCTGCAGTACCTCCAGACAATAAATAAATACCAGGAATAAAAAGTAAACACCCAACAACAACAACGAAACAAAGAAAAACAGATGATAACAATTTAGAAAAATGCCACCATTTTGTTAAATTATAAAATATTAATTTCTTAAGCTCTTCCAAAAAGCATGAGCAAATTAATATTTTAATCTCGTAAGGTGTGAACCAGAAACCAAGTGAATATTCAGAGTATTTTATTATTAGGAGGAAGAATTACTTTTAGTTTCTTCTGTTTCAGTATTAATACAGTTTTATATTAACCCGTCTCTTATCAAAGATATCAATTATTTAGTGAAATAAAAGGAACTGGTTAAATTTGTTCCCAAGTGTTCAGCAGGATAATTTCTGAATTAAATCATTGGTTTTATTAAACAGAATTCAGACGTGAGACAGACTTGTCCTCTTCTTGATACAACAAAACCAGGAAGTTATATTTAAAGCTACTATGGACAAGTTATAATGGAGCCACAAACCAAACTCCATTAAACAAATATGTGGGTGTGACTAGTCTAGAGATCTGGATCCACCTCATGAACTTTGTGCTACAGAGCAGCAGAAGATGTTTCTACTGAGGAAACTGTGGACTTTTAAAGAGTAAAGACATATTCACTTACAATATAAGGGGTGGGGGCTGCTTCAGTGTAGTAGAGTTTCTCTGTGGAGTATTTTATTTTTCTATAAAATTTATCACAAACCAACATGGCAGCACGGTGGCGCAACTGGTAGAGCTGCTGCCTCTCAGCGAGCAGGTCCCTGGTTCAAATCCCGGTCCGGGGGCCTTTCTGGGTGGAGTTTGCATGTTCTCTCCGTGCATGCGTGGGTTTTCTCTGGGTGCTCCGGTTTCCTCCCACAGACCAAAAACATGCATGTTAGGTTGATTGGTAACTCTAAATTGTCCCTAGGTGTGAGTGAGAGAGTGAATGGTTGTTTGTCTCTATGTGTCCCTGTGATGGACTTGCGACCCGTCATGGGTGTACCCCGCCCCTCGCACAGTGATTGCTGGACATGGGCACCGGCAACCCCCGTGACCCAAAATGGAATAAACGGGTAAAGAAAATGGATGGATGGATGGATGGACAAACCAACATTAAACTGGGCAAAAACTCTCATTAGATCCTGTTTGTACTAAAGAAGGAAAACTTTTTTTTTCTGCTGAAATTAGCATAAAACAGCACTTAGAAAAAACTTAGATTTTTATTTAAGAGTATAATTTTGCGTCACACTTTGGAACTACTTTTAAATGCATTATTTAAAGTAAACAACTTTGTACTTTACAAAAGCAGATGCTTCTGTTTAAACAAATTACTGTATGTATCAAGTGCAAGTACGCTATTTAATCTAATAATCTTTATCTTTTGATAATATTACTTTTTCTTATCTTTTGTAAACATTTCATATCATCCAGGCACATGACCCATGATTTGTCTTCTATCAATATCTTCATATATAATATTTTAGAAATGAACATGTCTATTAATAATATCCCAGATCTCTGGATGTTATTGTGAAGTTCAAAACAAGTCTGATAACTTCACATCCAGTCAGATCAGTTTGGAATCAAACCTGGATCATGAATCTCTGCTGTGTTTACTTCACAGACTGATAAGACCTGGCTCAAAGACCACAACAACAAAGGAGCAGCCTGCAGGTTTAGATTAAAATGCTTTAATTTAAACTTAACCTAAATTAATGTAACTAAAGAAATATGGAGGTAGTGTTTACATGAACTCTACTGGAGATTCTGGCCAGCTGTCTTCATGTGTCATTTAGCTCCAATCACCTGTGGAACATGAAACATGCACAGCAGAGCAGCCTGTAGCAACTGAACCTCAGTCCCATATTCACAGAGAACCCCCAACAGTGTACCCTGAGAAACATGGCTGAACACCTTCTCCAAGTCCACAAAGCACATGTAGACTGGGGTCGTAACAATACTCAGAAAATATGAGATGTTGAGTTTTGTGAACATAGTTGTGTGTTTAGACATGAGACTCATCTTCAGAATAACCCATAAAACATGGCGCCTCAACAACTAAGATACTTGCACAGCTTTGTTCAGAACAGCTGATGAGACCCCTCAAGCTGATAATTTCCATCCATCCATCATCTTTACCTGCTTCTTCCTTTTCAGGTCGTGGGTGTTTCTGGTGCCCATGTCCAGCCATCACTGTACGAGAAGCGAGGTACACCCTGGACAGGTCTCCTGTCCATCACATGGACACATAGAAACAAATGAGACAAACCATTCACTCTCTCACTCACATCTAGAGACAATTTAGAGTTACTAATCATCCTAACATGCATGTTTTTGGTCTGTGGGATGACTGTACTTCTTGAGGAAGCTGAAGTCCTTCAAGGTTTGCAGTAAGATGCTGCATATCTTCTATAAGTCTGTTGTAGAGAGCGTTATCTCTTCTGCCATCATCTGCTGGGGGAGCAGCACCAGAGCAAGTGACTTAAAAAAGATCAACAAGCTCATAAAGAAGGCTGGCTCAGTTCTGGGGACTCCTCTAGAACCTTTGGAGATGATTGTACAAAAGAGGATTCTTCATAAAATGAAGAACATTATAGACAACCGTCAGCATCCTCTTCATCAGACTGTCATACAACAACAGAGTGTCTTCAGTCAGAGGCTTCTTCAGATCTGCTGTAAGACGGACGATTACAAGAGATCCTTCCTGCCCACAGCATCAGCATCTAGAACAACTTTTTAATGAATCCAAGACGATGAGTTACCACAACATTTAATTTCCCTCTGGGATTAATAAAGTATTTTTGAATTGAATTGAAACTGGAGTGTTCAGAGAAAACCCACACATGCACGGAGAGAACATGGAAACTCCATCCAGAAAGGCAGCACCTCCATCAACTGTGCCACCGTCCTGCCATGCTGTTTCTTTGAGGAGGGTAAAAAGAAACATGTTCTGCTCAATCTGAGTCAGAAAGCAACAAAAAACAGTCAGGAAGAACTTATCTAATGTTTAAAAACTTACATTTGGTGATGGTTAGGAACTGTAGAAGGATTTTTATATGTTTTTCATTCAGGAGGCCTCAAATATGAGTTTTTAGGTTAAATAAAAGAAAAGAACAATAATTTAAAAGTGTCTCAAAGGGATGGGGAAAATATTATTGATTAAATAAACAATAATAAAAACTACACATAGCAACCATTTTTGATGACTGTGATTTTATTGAACTTTTTGTTACATTTATCAATAATTTGTTTTTACACATGAGAATATGTTCCTTGTGAAAAAAACACAACATAGTTTAGAATAAAATGTTAGCATAAATAGATACATAGATAATTCATGCAGCACTTTTTCTGTCCAGATTCTATAAAACCCTTTGCATTGTTATCATTCACACACTGACAGAGCATAAAAAAATATTTGTACAGTTTTTGCTCTGATTCATCCACCACAAATATAATTTTAAATATTACAGCCATCATTTCTTGTTTGTTTTTTACATTTTACTTGCTTGACATGTGTAAACTAATGACTAAAAAAAATATTTTATACATCAGGATGTGGAAAGACACAGAAAATGTTTCAGCTGTAATGTCTGCAAAACATTTGCCATGAACATGAAACACAGACTGATGATTCAGCAATGTGATCATTTTGACATGAATGCTGTATTTACAAGATTTCACTTTTTCAGAAAATCACTTTGTGTGTTCGTTCATTGAAGTTGTGAGAGAAGAGCGCTGCAGTTGTCCAGTGTGTCCAGATCATCCACTGCTTCAATCAGACGCTCAACCT
>NC_056501.1:24865338-24873969 GCF_014905685.2 Nematolebias whitei | reverse complement strand
GATATTTATTTTTTTTATTTCCTCTTGTAAACTTTGAGCTATTTACATTAAAATCTTGTTTGATTCTTTACTGTAGTTTTATGGTTTTCAAGATTGTTTATGATATGTGTAAAAAATAAAGAAAAATGATGAAGAAACATTTCTGACTTTTTGGTTTTCATTATATATTAATGAAAAAAAATTAATATGAGCAAATAAGTTATTCAAGTTTCCCTTTAGTGATGAAAGTAATGTAACATTCGGCTTATGTTCCTTTAAAAATGAAAATATTTTGACATATTTTAATTAGAACAAATGTTTTGTTACTGAACTAACACATATTTACAGTACATTGAATTTTAAATTATGAATGAAGTGTCATAAAAAGCTAATGTTGGATTAAAATAATGAACATTAAAATGTCTGTTCCCTTGACAAGAATCAAATCAAATATAACAGATGATGCTTTCAGTTGCTGATTTGGCCGGAGTAGAAGATACATAAATACATTTTAGACACAGACTTTTCTGCAATGTTTTTGACTTTTTTATGTGAGATAACCTAGTTTGTTTTTGGTTTTTTTAGGATTTTTCACAAATTAAAAAAGATAAATGTCCTATCCTGTTATCTCTCGTTATTATAAAGTACAAAAACATTAAAATAAGGAATTGTATCAGCAGGAACAGACAGCAGTGCTCTGTTCACAATCATCAGTTTAAAACCACATCACAGAGAACAGGAGTGTCATTAAGAACACATTAAATGAGGAAATAACTTTAATGTTTTATTGGTGTCAACTAAAGACAAAAGACCACAAGGTCAAGTATGTTTAATCAAGGTGAAGCTGAAGAAAAGTTTATAAAGTGAGGCTAAACCTTGCTGGCATGTATCTTCTGACCAGTTTGAACAAAGAAAAACAGCTGTTGAAGATGATCAAGTTGAATTTTGAACATTATCTGTTTGTAAACAGGTGGTTCTTTATTATTTCATTGTGATTATGTTTATGGATGAAAAAGTAGAATTTTAGGGTTTTTTTCTTGAAATTTGGACAATTTTGTCACACAATCCAGTACATCCAGTAATTACTTTCTGAGACATTCATTAAAATATGTCCAGTGGATTTTTCGATATTTTGCTATCAAACAGATTCAAATTTAATATTTAATGACAAAGATTTAAAACAGTTTTGACACTGTTATTTAGCGCTGAGGGAATGAATCTCTGCTAAATGACACCAAATTTTGAATCAATTTTTGTAAAATTGATCGACTCTTAGCCATTTATATGTTAGCTAAGGTCACTTAGCTGTGACGGCCATTTTGAAGAAGGTTGACTCTGTGAGTTAATAAGTTGTTAATCAGTTATTCACTTTCTAAGAATTTCAATCAATTTTTTCAAGTAGTTTTTTTTTTTAGGTAATTTTCTAAATAGACATGTGTTTATGAGTTTTTACCGGACACTCCGGTTTTCTACCACAGTACAACATGCACATCAACTTCACTGGAGATCTTTAGGTGTGAATGTGTTCATGTAGGGTTGTGAGTCTCTGCGCTGACTTTAATGAACTGTCTCCATCAGTCCAGGAAGTGACGTGACGTTTGACCACTGACTGCTGGAAAAAACTTTTGCAACACTGAACAGGTTTAAACATTTACAAACGAGGAGTGAGAGAGATTTTATCTATTGTAAATCTTTGCTGTTGGGCTTTTCCTTACAATTCACGTCATCTGTGTGTTTTAAACCTACACAACACAGATGATGAAAGACGTCTTTCAAAACAATCAAGGATACAAACCTTTAACTTTGCTGAAACTATCCTTGATGCAGGCTGAAAAATTGGCCTAGAGGAATGAACTTTACAACGTCTTTGTTCATAAGGAAGTACTTAAACTGATGTCACATATGGAAGATATTTGCCTTTGTTTCTGTACACTTAAAAAGGTTAAAAAGAAACATTTAAAACATGTTAACTTTAAGCTTTTACTCTATTTTACATACTTTAAAAAAACACTACAAAAATTAAAAAAAACACCAAACATGAAGTATGACTAGCATCCAGTTTGTAAAAAATACTGTATAAACTTAAATAAAATGCATAGTACATAGTACAAAATGCATAGACCTGACTGAAAAATGTTGGATTTTATACCTGGATTATTGAGCATGGACTTTGTTAAAATGCATAGTATTTTTTCTAAAGTTGTGAAGCTATTTTCTCCCCTCACCGAATGTTAAATAAAAAAATTGCAAATATTCTAAAAAAAAAAAAAAAAACAAACAAAAAAGAAAGTTTATGGGTTAAAAAAGAAAAATACAACGTTACTCTAATGTCATACCAGGCTGCTTGTGATTAGATAAAAACTAGAATTATTATGATTTTATAAATTGCTCATTTTCTGATAGGTCTATAATAAATGAAACTTTGTTGAGGTGATGGCAAGTGAGACAGAAACAATCATTTAAAATAAAATACTAAACTGACAACAGAGTCTAGATATATATTGAATGAAAGATTAATTCTGTCACAGTCACTCATTCATTAAGAATAACATAATTTAGTTAGGTGGAATAAACAATTCTAGCTGACATCATTGGAAATATGACAAGTTTATATTTATAGACAAAAATATACAGAAAGTGTTCCTATTGGCTCATAATTAATGTCTACCCCCACCCCCCACCCCACACACACACACACACACACAAACACAAACACAAACAGTGTAACCCCCTGACTAATTACAATTTCTTCATAGTAAGAATGGATATATGTCACTTTGTTCACAGAGACTCATCAGTGTTCTCAGAAATGAATGAAGTCCTATTGTTAGATGTTGGTTCACAACAGAAAAGTTTGTTTCCACAGAAAAGGAAAACTGAATAGGAATGTTCAGTTTAATTGACATGATATCATATAGCCAAGTCAAGTCCATTTTATTTATAAAGCACATTTAAAACAGCATACCACAGTGCTTATTGGTTAATGAGCTGTTGGAATAGTACATGTTGTAACAAGTAACAGAAAACATCATAACAAAAGTAAACAACAAAAACATTCTTTCATGATCTGGTTTGAATTGTGTTGAACCCATGTGCAAGAAGGCCACCGGAGACAACAGGTAAAATAAATAATAAAGTTTATTATCAATAAGCAACACGAGATGCTGACGGGGCAGCTACCTTACTTTAAGGAAAACATGGAGGGAGATAGATCACAACATATATAGGAAGGACAATCAAGAGACAAATGACAAGAAAGCAGAATAAATAGAGACACTAATGAGGATGAACAACAACCACCTGTGGTGACTGGGATAGGACACAGGTGATACAGGAGCCAAACACTAGGAGGAGGAACACTGAGGGGTGAATGAAACAGGAGAAAACAGAAAAGACAGGACAAAAACCCAGAAACCTCACAGTGACCCGCTCAAGGGATGGTCCCTGGAATCCCAAGTAGGGATCTAACTTGGGTGGGAGGAAGGAAAAAAAACAGGATGGAGGGCACACAGGGAAACACAAAGACTAAAACATGATTAAAGAACTAGCAGGTAGGAACCTGGACAACAGAAATACAAAAGAAACACAGAAACTCAAAGAACCAGAGTCAAGGTAGACAGCCAAAAGACCATCCAAAGCAGGGCAAATACCCAGGCAGGCAGCCCAGCAACCGTCCTGAGTGTGGCAGAAGATCAGGGTGCAGCCCGTAAACCATCCAGAACATGGCAAAAGATCTGACCGGTGGCCAGGAGACCGTCCATCTTCAGCCAAGAGTTCTGGCAGGTAGCTAGGAGACCGTCCATTCTTGGGCAGAAGTGGCATCCACCTGGACCCTCTCTGACTCAGGCAAAAGTTAGGTGAGGAGACCACCAGGGAAGACACATCAGCAGGCAGGGAGGCCACTGGAGACTGTGGTTGCAGGCAAAGAGACCTCTGGAGAGGCTGTAGCTGCAGGTGAAAAAAACACTGAAGAGGCAAAGAGACCACTGGAAAGGCTGCGGCTTCAGGTGAAGAAACAATTGGAGAGACAGTGACTGCAAATAAACAAGCAATGAGAGCCACAGCAGGCAAACCAGCGGTGAGAGCCACAGTAGGCAAGCCAGTGATGAAAGCCACAGGTGGCGGTGGTTACCTCAAGGGAACTGCAGCAGGTGATAGGCCCGACAGATCTATGACTGGAGATGGGACCAGCAGGTCTGAAGATGGTGTGGAAACCAGGGAGGCTGCAGAGGGCGTGGAGACCAGGGAGGATGCAGCTGATGCAGAGACCAGCCAGGCTGCTACTGATATTGAGACCAGGGAGGATGCAACTGGTGTAGAGAACAGGGAAGATGATGCAGCTGGCATGGAGACTGATGAATCTGCAGCAGGCAGTGAGATCAGTGAGTCTGGAGTAAGTGGTGAGACCAGCGAGTCTGTGGCAGGGGGTGAAGAGCAGAAGTCATCATCTCTGACATCTACAGAGAGGTGCAGAGGAAATGGATCATTGTCCCTAATGCCCACGGATATACAAGAGTGAGGGTCGTCCTTCCCCTTGCCCACAGAGACAAAAGAGTGTGGATCGTCATCCTCGATGTCCACGGAGGCACAGGAGTGCAAGTTGTTGTCCCCAAAGCCCATGGAAACACATGTGTGGACCATCATCCCCAACACCCACATATGCACAGAAGTGTGGGTCATCCTCACCAACACCCCCCAATACACAGAAGTGTGGGTTATCCTCAGCAATGCCCACGGAGACACAGGAGTGTGGGTCATCGTCCCTGATGCTCACTGAGACAAAGGAGTGTGGGTCGTCGTCCCTGATGCCCACGAGTGTGGGCTGTCCTCCCTAACACTCATGGAGACACATGGAGGTGGGTTCAGCTGCTTGAAACTCAGCTGTTTTATCAGCAGGGCTGGGGTCAGCTTCTCCCCCAGCCAGCAAAGACTCAACTGTTTCGTCGGTTAGTCTCCTGGTGATTGAGGACTTGGCTGCCCCCCCGCCTGCAAATTTCTCCACCACTCCTCCAGCTGTGGCTGAGAAGACTCTGGTGGAAAGAGGAGCTGGAAGGAGAAGCTGAAGTTCTGCAAAACCGGTTCGGTTCTGCCGTCTGCCCCTTTTGTGGCAGACACAAGGAGGATCATCAGGTTGCTATACTCCACCTGATGACAACTTGGGAAACACAGGAGGTGAGCAGGGAGGAGGAGGGTAGCAAGATGCTGCAGTGGAGCAAGGCAGTGAAGGAATGCCAGATGGTGAAGCGGGGAACCCAGGCTTGAAACCCAGGCAGGTTCGTCATAATTGAGCCTTCCTCCTGTCGTCCCCTTCGACCTTTGCTCGCTAGCATTTTTTTCTGCCGCACGGGCCAAAAACTCAAAGAGAAATCATCCTCCTGCTGGGTTCAGTCTGGTCTCTGGGTTCTATCATGATCTGGCTTGAATTGTGTTGAACACATGTGCAGAAAGGCACAAAGAATAGTTTACTGTAAAAAAAAAACAAATATTTTTGTTTGTTTGTTTGTTTGTTTTTTCCCTTGTCCTGTCCGGCATTGTGACACTCAGAAATATTGTCTGAGTGTCAAAGTGATGCCCAACAGATTTACTTTCACAAGCAGAGCATTATGGCTGGCCTTAATGCTCCACTTGATATATAAATTAAACTTTATTAGAATTTGCTTTGGGTTTGTTTCAGATGTAATGGACACGGGGATGAAAAACAAAAAAGATAACAAAGCAGAAAAGTGGGAGAAGGGTTAAAAAGTAAATAAGGAGATAGGAATAGAGGAGAGAGAGAGGGATAAAGAGAACACAAATCAACATCATTGAAGTCTGCCTCTAGACCTGCGGAAAGAAAAAAAAAAGGACAAAACCGAGAAACCACAACAAAAAAACAAGATATATAATGATACTTACAACATCATTAGAAAGTATTTTATACATTACATGGTAATACAAGATATATATAGTGGCCACCACAACCCAATTGAGTGTGTATCTGATAAACACCTGAATCTAAACACCTCCAAAAAGAATTTTGATGCCCGTCTGCAGTTTGTTAATGATCACGTCGACAAGCCAGAAGTCTGTTGGAAGAATGTTTTGTGGTCAGATGAGACCAAAATAGAACTTTTTGGTTTGAATTAAAAGTTTTATGTTTGGAAAAAGACTGCATTCCTGCATAACATCCTTATCCAATCTGTGAAACCTGGTGTTAGTATCATGGCTTGGGCCTGTTTTGCTACATCTGGGCCGGGACGGCTTACCATCCTTGATGGAACAATGAATTCTAAATAATATCAGATAATTATACATGAAAATGCCAGGACACCTGTCAACAATATTTAGTTGCAGTTATTGCTGCAAAATGGAGTCGGGGGGGGGGGGGGGGTGTCACACCAGATACTGAAAGCAAAGGTTCACATACTTTTGTCACCCACAAAAATGTAATATTGGATCATTTTCCTCAATAAATACATGACCAAGTATAATGTTTTTGACTTATTTGTTTAACTGGGTTCTCTTTGTCTACTTTTAGAACTTGTGTAAAAATCTGTTGATGTTTTAGGTCATATTTATGCAAAAATACAGAAATTTCTAAAGGCTTCACAAACTTTCAAGCACCACTGTATACCTGCTGTTAGAATTTGTTTTTAAAAATTTTATGGCTACAATGTTTTGTTATTGTTAATTGTATTTTGGATACACTACCACCCCCACCCAAGTTATTGTTTATTTGCTTTGTTCAGGGGAAAAAAATAGAAGAGGAAAGCAAGACTAATATAAGTATGTTATTGGAATATAACATGCTTTCTCAATAAAAAGATTAATATAAAAAAAAAAGCTCTCCCGGAGCTGTGACTTGAAGATCTTTCTGACGGGTTCTTCTGCCAGTTGTTCCCAAAAAACCCTCACTACACGTTTAGGTCTACCAGGTCAGTCCGTCATCTTCACCCACCATTTGACCCAACTCACTACCAGGTGGTGATCAGTTGAACACTCAGCTCCTCTCTTCACCTGAGTGTCCAAAACAAATGGCCGCAAATCAGATGACACAACTACAAAGTCAATCATTGATCTACGACTTAGGGCGTCCTGGTTCCAAGTGCTCTTACACCATGTTGGAATCCTTATATTCAAACATGGTGTTGGTGATGGACAAACTATGACGTGAACAGAAGTGCAACAACAGAACGACGTTCGAGTTCAGATCAGAGAGTCTGTTCCTCCCAATCACACCCCTCTAAGTCAAACTGTCATTACCCATGTGTGCATTAAAGTCCCCCAGCAAAATCAAGGAGTATCCAGCTGGTTCACATTTCAGCACCCCCGCCAAGGACTCCAAGAAGGCCAGATACTCTGAACTGCCATTTGGCACATAGGCACAAACAACAGTCAGAACTCGTCCCACTACCCAAAGGCGCATGGAAGCCACCCTCTCTTCTACCGGGGATAACTCCAGCACACAGATACCGTTCGGGGGCCAAAAGTAGACCTACACTAGCTCAGCGCCTCTCACCATGGGCAGCTCCAAAGTAGAATAAAGTCCAGGCCCTCTCAAGGAGATTGGTTCCTGAGCCCATGCTGTGAGTTGAGGTGAGTCCAACTATATCTAGTCGGTACCTCTCAACCTCACGCACAAGATCAGGCTCCTTCCCTGCCAGAGAGGATACATTCCTTGTCCCAAGAGCCATCTTTGGTAAGCCAGGGTCAGAACACCAAAGTCCCTGCCTTCAGCCGCTGCCCATGTCATCATGCACCCAACTTGTATGGCCTCTCCTGCAGGTGGTGGGGACACAGGAAGGAAAACCCATGTTACTTCTTCAAGCTGAGCCGGACCAGGCCCCATGACTAGAGACCTGGCCACCAGGTGCCCACTAGTGTGCCCTGCCCCAGGGCTGGCTACAGGGTGGTCCCGATAACCCACATCCGGGCAAGGGTTACTGAGCTCCTTGTTTTAATTTGTCCATAGAAGTCTTCTGAAATGATGAAAGCCCGATTGATTAAATAAAAATAAATAAATTAAACAACACGTAGCAACATTTTTTGATTTGAGAATCTTATTTTATTGACATTTTGTTCGTTACAATTGAAAAAAAATATTTTTACATATGACAATAGGTTACTTGAGAATAACCACAAGACAAAGTTTAGAGTAGCCAAACGTTAGCATAAATATATACATAGATAATTCATGCAGCACTTTTTCTGTCTAGATTCTAAAAACTATTTGCAAAGTTATCACCCTCACGCTGATACAGCATAAAAAAGTATATTTGTACAGTTTTTGATCATTCACCCACCACAAATACACAATTAAGATATTACAGCCATCATTTCTTGTTTTTCTTTTACATTTTACTTGCTTCACATGTGTAAATTAATGACTAAAATAACTATTTTTTACATCAGAACGTGGAAAAATACAGAAAATGTTTCATCTACAACGTTTTTAAAACAGTTGCTAAGACCATGAAACACAGACTGATTATTCAGCAGTGTGATCATTTTGACTTGAATGCTGTATTTACAATTAAGTTTTTTGATTTGCAGAAAATCACTTTGTGTGTTCGTTCATTGAAGTTGTGAGAGAAGAGCGCTGCAGTCGTCCAGTGTGTCCAGATCGTCCACTGCTTCAATCAGACGCTCAACCTTCTCTGGTGGAAGCACCAC